>NC_070644.1:8007875-8320385 GCF_947347685.1 Pleuronectes platessa | reverse complement strand
AAACTGCAACTGCAACTGCATCCCAGTTTGTGCTCCTTGAAAAGGATTCTATCTGTATTTCACAAGAAAAAGAAAAGAAAAGTTAAACATCTTTTGGTTTAGGGGGTCTTTGAACAAGTAATCGAGGTTATGCACATTACTAATAAAATATTGTTTATTTGTGAGAGGATACCTGCATCACTGGTTATGTTTGTTATTGTGGGCATTCCCTACAGTTTACAGACGGACCCCCATCTCCATATTAGTTGAATTAGATGAACTGATCTGAAATGTCTCTCCAGGTTATGCTGCTAAACACACATGTGTTGCAGTGAGAGAGACAAAAAGCATTATTTGAATTGAAAAAGATATTTCAAACTTTTCACTTCTGCTAAGGAGGTTATGTTTGTTTGCTTTTCTGTCTTGTATTGCAGGATTATGCAAGAACTCCTAGATGAATCTAAGGAAACTGGTAAAAAGAGGCGCTGTGGGTACAATTCGGTACAGTTCCAGGATTTCTTTTCACTTTCTTTAACATTTAACAAGAAAGATTTCATGGATTTTGATGAAAAGAAACAGGCATGTTTAGGGGACTCATATTTTTGACTGTGTGCAATGTGATGAAGATGCAAAAAAATACAGATCTAGACAATTTAAAAGTGGTTTCATGTGTGGACTCTCTTTGTACCATTAGTTGATTTGCTGGGATCTCATGGAGCCCTATGATGGTTCAGGCAGGGAAGTCATAAGCTGTTTTCAGACATGGAATTGGGTCTGGACATTTTCATCCAGACATCCACTTTCACACCCTCCTTCATGTTAGCATTGAGCTGTACAGGAATTCAGATTTTATTTTCTTCAACACGTTCATGACATTCAATGAATGTCCTGTATCTCAGGCTCGGTCAGGGATGAGCTTGTGAGCTCAGGGACACTCTGGCTCCTTCGGATTTGTTCCAGAGCTGCAAACTAAAATTGTATATCACTGCGATAAATGGTTAAAACTCTGACCTGGTTGAACTGCTTTTATTAAACATTAAGTAAATGTTCCGTGATGTACTTTTTTCATTAAAGGTGCTGTTCAATAGAATTAACAGAGGAGGAGGGAAAGGTAGCAATTAGGGTCGGCTCTGAGATGAGTTAGAAGAAAAGAAACAAAGGTGGACATTCGGAAAAAGTTGTTCAAATTAAAGAAAAAGAGAGGACAAAAAAGAGAGAGAGAGAACGGAGAGGGAAAAAAAGGAACAAAGCCAAACAATCTTTAAGCCTAAAGAATGGGGGCACTGAGACGGAGGTCTGTGGTATTTCCTGGGTCTCAGCCCCATAAATCAGACTCCTCTGGATACGTGGACGTGGAGTGGTTTGTTGCCAGAAACTCATTTTGGATTTAAACACGTCTTTGCTCGCTATGATTGAGCAAGTGGACGCGTGTGTGTGACAGTACAACACCGCCTTAATTAGATCCCAGAACAACACCAAGCGGCGCCCTGGAATTAGTGCCTTTTCACACCGCCACCTTCCAGCCAACAGCCCCCCCCCCCAAACCCCCACCCCTACGACCAGCTTTATTAAAACCTGGACACGAGGCAGAGTTGAAAAATGAGCTGAACTCAATCTGGGCTTTAGAAGGGACGTGGTGCGGGTGTAGTGTGCCGTGGAGGAGCAGAGGGAAATGACCTATGAAATACAGCCTTGTCTGTAAATACAATACAGCTCTTGTTGCGGACATGTAGGGTTGAGTGTGGGTTGCGCACACACACGCGCGTGCACGCACACTCGCACTCACACAATCCCCCGCACACACATGCGCATGCCTGGCTTCGGAGCAATTACGTGGTCAGTATTTCATGGCAGAGATGGAAGCTGACAGGGTGCTGTTTAATAACAAAGTCTTCGCCCGAGACAAAAGCCGCCTCAGCGCAGCAACGCTCCGATTCACCAGATTTCAACTGAGCAAACAGTTAGCCACGCACAAAATAATGAAGGACTCATGAAAATGATACATTTCAAACCCATCTCCCGGTGTCTGCAGCCAACTCTCACAGTGGGCCGAGCAGAAGACAGCGCTCGGAGAAGTAAAGCAAACACTGTGCTGCTTCTTATCAAAGGGCTCCTGCTGCCTCGGACCGCTTCTAATGAGGAATTAGCAGTAACAGATAAACAAACACATTCTGACTTTACTATTCACTCGCGTCTTGCAGTGCCCCACCATGCTCCTCGTCCTCCCTGCCCGTCAAAGCCCTGAGCAGGTCTGAGAGATGGGAGCTTTCTTCTCTGTGAACTCTCATTGGCTTGATGCACATCATTTATTTGCTGTGTTCTCCTTGATTTATTTTTTTCTTTGGGGGGGGGGGGTTACAATACTTTCCTTGTTTGACTGACCAACTTATTAGTCGTGGCTCATGGAACAGCAGGGAGTATGTGTTGCTTTGCTGGTTCATTAGCAGTAGAGCAGGACTGCAGCTAAAAGGGGAGAACGATGCATAAAGGGACACACACATACACACACACCCAGACACAGACACACACATACACACACACACACACACACACACACACACACACACACACACACACACACACACACACACTCAAACACACAAACTAAATGAGTGTGGGTGGGTCACTGCTGACTTTTGTCCTGGCCTCGCTCCACGGATGATTAAAGCCAGTGGTGACAGAGAGGGACATGTGCGTGCAAAAGCAGACACAAACATACAAGTGAGCATGCAGGCATACACAAACACACACACACACACACACACACACATTCACATACACACACACACAAGCGAAAAACTGCTTTTGATCAGCTTTCAGGGGAAAGTTGGTGCACGAAAATGCCTCACAAACACTGACACTGGCAGAACCTGTTCTGCTGTCGCTCAGATCACGGGTGCTCTGCAGAGTTCAACTTGAGACAACAGATTAACATATTAAATTGAAACCTGAAGCTAATCTGCTGGCTGTTGTTTTTTTTTTTCGCGCTCTTGTCCTCTCCCCATCTTTCTCTCTCTCATTAGTCGGGCACATCCGCTCTCCTGCAACCCTTAGAGCCAAAGAAAGGAAAAGAGAGCCTGCGGCAAAGTGACCTTCTAGGGATGGAAGGGGGCCAGGGGGAATTCTCTGACACCAATGATCTCCACCAAGTTCAGTCTCAGCTCAGACAAAACTCTGATCTGATGCAGCCACCGGTGATTGGCAGGGGAGATGGAGTGAATTTTAAGCACCGCTCCTGTGCAAGGGGGGATCATTTGACTACAAACTGACACGTCTGGTGATGGCTGTTGGCAAATTAACCCTTGAAGAAATGTCACGACGAGAGATCTGAGGTGAAGAAAGATCTGACGTTTGATTAAAGGTGAAGGATGCACTAAGGGAGAGGGCGAATCAGAAACTTGGCTTCCTATAGGTTCTGTGTACAAAATGATGAGATTTACTGACCTCGAGACTCGAGCTCCACGAGAACTGGCCGCTGGTCGCATAATTAAAGATTGCTGTTTGTGTTTTTCCTCGTTCTCACCACTGCAGCTATATCAAATTATGTGACCATAGCGCTCTGTGACACTTGAGAGACCTCCAGCGCCCCAGTATCACCGCTACAGACCCTGTCAGTGTCAGCGCTTCTGCACACAGCATTGCTCAGCACTGTCATATAACCTGCAGTCCACCACTTCTATTGGTGCAGTCTCACATCTGCGTACCAAAGGTAAATAAATACAGACCGACAGAAATTAAACTCTACCAAGATCTCGCTGAGTTAGATGCTTAGCCTTATATAAAAATGGACGTAGACTCTGGGTCTGAAAAATGAAGTCGATACAGAAGTCCCTGAAAGTTGTATTCCTTCCAGTGAGCATCAGAGGGCAACTCCACTGGTTTTGAAAAGTTTCTATATATTTATGGTATGCATAGGGTCGTGGACACAGTGTGATTGACAGATCGTACCGTGCAATGGGTGCAGGTTGCAGTGTAGATGGGCGTGCAGTGTCATCAAGCTCTCGGTCAGGCTCACATTACATGGTTTTATCGTTTTTCTAAATAGCAAGAGGGACGCTGACCTAAATGCCAAACACAAGGCTTCAAAACTGCAAACCAATGGGCGATGTGCCGACGGCCTGCCAATTGATTAGATGAGAAAAAAGTAGAATATGCATTTATTTACAAAATGTAACTTCGGCCACTAGGTGTCTCTAAATCAAAACCTTTTGTGTAGGAACACAAAACAACAAACCAGATAAATCCTCATAGACCAGGATCTCATAGCAACTATTACATCTATTAAAATGCAATTTTAGGCTACTGTAATTATACAGAAAAAAATAATTCAAATGAAACCTGCTCAATGTTAATGTCTCAAATATGCTGTCTCTCTGTAGTGCCACAATTTTAAATTGCATGCAGGTAAAGCCACAAGCCTTCACAATGCAACTATTTTTTTTTTGCAGCTCCAGCACCTGATGCTACCACAGCCTCACCGGCCTTGTAAGAAAATAAGGCCAAAACTGAGGGCTGGAAGGTTTCTGATGGAGCCCAGCAGATTGAAAGAGAGGGAGACAGCATTTGTAAATGAATGAAAGTATCATGGTTCAAAGAATTATTGAAGCATTTCAATGGAAAGGATAAAAGAATGAATGACGATGGATATAAAACAGATTATTAATTAATGAAAAAGTAACTGCAGCACAAGCATATAAGTAAACTACTATGCCAAATATCACATATTTTGTGATAAGCGTAAAGACTATGTTGTAAAACAAAATAATGTTAAACAAAATATAACATTCAGGGTCATTTTGAAAACAGCAACCAAAATAAATATACAACACAAAACACTAAGTATACAGTGTTTGTTTCTGATAACACAAGCCTGTCATGGTTTGTAGTCTGTCACGGCTCGGCGACTGTTTCATCGAGTTCTGAAAGCTACACCTGGAGCCAGAATCCCTCTGAAGGTGATCTGCTTGGCCTTGCTTTTCTCTTGTACCAGGTCATCTTATGGACGAAGGAACATTTTGTCGTTGGAACACAAGAGAGAGACACAGAAGGCAATACAGCATGTCCCCCTTCCTGCTAAGCTGAGCATGTGTATTTAAGAAATAAACAAATAAACAAAAACTGGATATGATTAATACTAAATATCTGCACTAGAAAACAAGCTGCTAGTCAGCACTAACGGCAACACCCCTCATGTCTTTCCCCAGTTCCCCCTTTTTACTTGGCGGGAGAAATCTCTACAGGATTTCTGTGTTCCCCTCGCAGCATGTTTTGTTTGAATCAAAGTCTTAAGTCTTTAAAACACACTGCCAGGCTGTGAAAGACGAGCCAAAGATTCAGGCACAGTGACTGGACGTCTGCTGGTCGGGTCCGAGGACCAGTGGTTGTGTGCGCCGGCACAGGGTTGACCATCGATCTGAGCAGAGGTCTGTTTAAACAGTTCTGTTCCTGCAGAGCTCTGCCCACAGTGAGGGTCATGTGTGTTGCACAGGCAGGTCATGTACAGTCCTCTTGTCTGTGAGAGACTCAGCCTGAATAGAAGCTGTATCATGGGCCCTTATGCATGTGTATGTATCTGTGGTGTGTGTGTGCGAGTGTGTGAAGGAGCAGGGGGAGAACCGGATGGGTGAGGGGGTGAGGGGGTGCAGGGATGTGCTTGATGTCTTTATTCTGTCGTCTCACTAGGGGGGAATAAAACAGGTGCTTACACGGCTCAGCACTTCCCTGTGACTGTGCCAGCGCCAGGAGCAACCACACATCCAGTGTTAATCACCGTGTTCTCTGCCATTTCACTCACAAGCATGCCCGTGAAAACACACACACACACACACACAATGAAAAGTACAGACACACTCAGGGCACCCCAACTGCCTGCAGGGAAATAGGGGGCTAATCCGACAGTGATCTAGTGACTCTGGAGAGAAACCCTGTGCACAGAAGAATGTCGCTGGCTTAGCAGGCAAAAGGGGGTGGGGGGGGCTCTTTGTGTGTGCGTGTGTGTGTTTGTGTGTGTGTGTGTGTGTGTGTGTGTATATGCCCTAGACTACAATTCAGGATTTTTTTTTTAACTAAACCAGTTGATTGAGAGCTTTCCTCACCGAGAACAAAATTACTCTCCCGAATTTAATCTCACTGCAGTTAAAAATGTTTTGTTTCCTTTAGGTTATTTTATATGGTTATGTTATAGTAAGACAGAGAGTGGGCATGTATTGTTTTTGATGGTGAAATTAGCCCAAAAAACTATAGAAACATAATAGATTTTTCTATCGCATTTATATTCTGTAGGAAATAGAAACCTATTGAGGAACTCTATTGAGTTAAGTTCCATGACAAAAATTCCTTTTTCAGGTGGAAGGATCAGGAACATTCAGGGGTGGGACTCATAAAGTGCTGCAGCATTTTCTGCACATTGTAATACATGCACATTAGAAACCAGAAACTACAAACCCGTTTTGCCTGTAGTTTAATAGTGAGGATTGTCTTCAGAAAGACCAGGTTTTGTTTCTTTTCTTTTCGGTTTATATTTTGTAATCACACTCTATTGTCACAACTGTTGGATTTCCAGAGCTATGGACCTGCTGTGGACCTGCAGTTGACAACGTGCTGGGAGAAGGTTTATTCCTTGAAGTTTCCTGGACAGTGAAACGCATAGTTATGCTTATCAGGTAATAGTTAACTCTTATCCTGGTTTTGCTTATAAGTATCGCAATTTAAATAAATTGTTAAAATTCGTTTATATAAAGTGCAGTGGAAGTTAACTGGGACTGACATGTACTTTTGTCCACCGCCCTTAAATACACCACAATATATAGATAGATAGATAGATAGATAGATAGATAGATAGATAGATAGATAGCTTGGAGACAGTGCTATGCTTGGAGATGGTGGATTGTTGTTCCTGGACGCCATCACGTTTACCTTTTAAAGAAGTCCATAGGCTTCTCTTTCAAGTCGGGGTGTTTGGTGTTGTGGTGCCTTTTTAATTAGTCTGGCTTCATGCTGTCATTTGCCAGCACCTCGGCGCACAAAACACACTGAGGACATTGCTCAGTCGTTCCAGTGACGGTGAAACCAAACTGCAAATGGCTCTCGTCATATTTGCGAAGCTTTGGCTTCTTCGCAACTGGCGCATCGGTTGCCTGACTTTTACGAATCAGAAACTTGTCCATAGTTGTGTTTGTTTGCTGATACAGTGTGTGTGATGTTAATAAAGTTCTAATTGCAACGTCGTTGTCTTGTGAGTGTGTTTGTATATGTGGCTGTGAGCGACTTGCACAGGAATAATGAATAAGGCTGTGCTAGGCAATGGTTCCTAACAAAACGAACAGTACACAATGTAGACAGGGACAGCACAGTATAGTACTCAAGTGCTGGTGTTTTATTTGTTGGAACACGGTGGATGATTGAAGATGTAAAGGTAGGTGTTAAGGAGAAAAGGGCTAGCTGCAGTTGGAAGAAGTTAGCTAGCTAGAAGGCTAGCTCTTGGGGCTATGAGCTTTCTAAAAAAGACTGTGGAGCAAATTACTCCTTAGATTAGGCTACGAATAGGCCTGCTGCAAGTGCAGGAAGGTATTACTAAGGAAGGAGTGAGTCTTTCAAAAGACTGTTTATAAAGCAATGAATATCTGAATTATAGAGGAAACAAGAGCAATCGCACAAACTCTGATGAATCCATCAAAGTTTGTAAAGATATTCATGGTCTCCAGAGGCCGTATCCTCATACGTCACCATGACAATTTTTCTTCTTTTTCGGACCTGAAATATTGAAATATCAATGGATTGCATGGACATTTGCTGCAGATTGTTCATCTAGTACAGTGGTTCTCAAAGTGTCCTGGGGGGGGCGCGGACACTCTCCAGGGGGGTGCGCAATGTCACAGACAAAAAAACAAACAAAAAAAAACGCTTACGAGTATAAAAGTAACTGCAGGTATGGTGAGCGCTCACCCTCACCGAGACGACACCCTGCCTGCAGTTACTTTTATACTCGTAAGCGTTTTTTTTTTTGTTTTTTTTTGTCTGTGACATTGCGCACCCCCCTGGAGAGTGTCCGCGCCCCCCCCAGGACACTTTGAGAACCACTGTGCTAGATGAACAATCTGCAGCAAATGTCCATGCAATCCATTGATATTTCAATATTTCAGGTCCGAAAAAGAAGAAAAATTGTCATGGTGACGTATGAGGATACGGCCTCTGGATACCATGAATATCTTTACAAACTTTGATGGATTCATCTGATAGCTGTAGTAACACTTCCGTCTGGTGGTAGATAGACCAACAGTACCAAAGAGACAAACTGAAAAGCTAAATATGTCAGCTTGTTCAGCCTCTGCAAGCTATCCAGGGAGTCAGGCATGTAATAACACATATTTTCAACACGGCCATATTCACATTTTCAACACAACACATAGTTCAACACTCCCTCATAAAAAGCAGCCCTGCATGATGTGTGATTTTGCCCATGCTCATTATTTCCTTGTGTGGGTGTGTGTCTGTATTTACTCCAGTCACATGATTACCGGCAAAGAAAACTGTAATAACCACAGAGTTGAAGCAGGGTGGTGGGGGTGGTGGGGAGGGATCAGGCACAATCAAACAAAATAGAAACAGACAACGACGATGAATATCAACCACCAACAGAAAAATAAGAAGGTTAGCAAGTGATAAAAAGATGGCAGAAAGGATGAAGCAGAGAGCTGGAGAGAGTTAAAGCGAGCAAACAGTAAAAACTCTCCTGGGAAGGATCCGTTCATCCCACACATACCGCGTGATGAAGGAGAACAAATGTTCCTGGGCCCACAAGTCACATAACAAAGATCGGACTGTGCCAAAGCTCCATGGATTCCTCTGAGCGTCTACTGTTAGAGCACAATTCCCATAAGACGCCATGAGAACATGCGTAGATCGGTCGCTAAACCTTCAAAAAATATGTCTCCTCTTTCTTAAGTCTAATACTCACAGGTTTTGTTACACACGAATGATGATCTCAAGCCGTATTGTGGCTTTGGTTCAGGCCAAAATACCTCAGCAGCTAAGGATAGAATACCCTTAAAGTGGGCCCATCTATATTCCCCAGAGCTTTTCCTGAGACCCATCAGTAAGAGCATCAAAGATGAAAAAGTCCTATTCTTTAGTATGGATTGCCATGGCACTCAAGTTCATGTTCCACTCATGAGGAGTTGAAATCAAGTTGGGAATTCTTCAATTGGCATCGAGCACCATCGAGTCAGCAAGTCAGTGAATTCAATACTTTCATTTATGACGATGCAAAAGGAGATGCCCTCCTTGAGACTATCTCCTATTGAATAACTTTTGGAGCTGATCGTGCAAGGGGGATAACAAGCATCTGGAACCCTGCCTGTCTGCAGAGGATTGTCAAAATGGTTACGGATGTTTTAATGAGTTTCAACGGAAGTTGTTTGCTTGGCCCCCTAGTGTAAAGGTTGCAGAAAGTCGAAAGGGGCTGATCTGAGAAAACAGCACGAGATCCTCCACAAGAATCACCACGAGCGATTGAGTTTGTGGATGCCGTTTCTAACATGTGACTGACACAAACATTTTAAATACATAAATAAATAATGAAGACAAATATCGTATCATGATAAAGCACATATGTAGAAGATGTCAAGAGTGTTATACGTATATACAAAATATATGCATTGAAGGGTATGGATCGCTCAGCTGATGCTTTTTATTCTTTTTGTTAAAAAACAAAAGAGTCATATTTGAGTAACATTTACATATTAATATTGTCATATTACAGAATCATTCCTAAAAACATTGCTAAAATACACGAACCAAACTATTCACAATATCCATGCAGGTTTATTCATAGAATTATCTAAAAAGACAATTATGTGGCAGCAGTGCAATGCATTACATCATGCAGATACATGTCAGTTAATGTTCATATCAAACATCAGAGCAGGAGATAACTTTGATCTCAGTGACTTCGACCGTGGCGTGATTGTTGGTGACAGACAGGCTGCTTTGAATATTTTTTTAAACTGTTTCGGATCTCCTGGGATTTTCACACATAGCAGTCTCTAGAGTTTTTGAATCAGAAAGGTGTGAAAAACAAAAAAACATCCAGTGAGCGACAGTTCTGTGGACAAAATGTTTTATTGACAAGCGCGATCAGGGGAGAATGTGTGGACTGGTTGGAACTGACAGAAAGACTCAGGTAGCACGACCACTCTGTAACTCTGGCAAGTAGAAGATCATCTCCCAATGCACAACACAAAGAACCCTGAGGAGGACGGGGTGCAACCTTCAGTCTTTGCCTACAACAGCAGAAGATCATGTAGGTTTCCACTCCTGTCGACCCCTAACAGACATGTGAGGCTCCAGTGGCGCTGGTGTCATTTTGGACCTCATTATAACAATAAATCATGGTTTGATTGCCATGCATCCCTTCATTGCCACAATTTACCAATCTTCTAATGGCTACTTCCGGGATGAGAACAGAGCATGTAACAAAGTAAAAGTCAGTTCAAGTACAACAAAGTCATCTCTGGTTACATGAACACGATAGTTCGATGTGTTTCAATGGCCTGCCCAGTCACCAGATCCAATACGACACCTTCGGGATGTGATAGAACCGATTATTCACAGCATGAATGTGCTGCCGAGGAATCTGCAGAATTGAGGTGATGCGAAAGTGTTGCTCTGAATCTCAAAGGAAAGTTTCCAACATCTTGTGGAATCCAAAGGAGCAAAAGCGAGAACCTTCATGGTGTTCCTGACAAAGTGTTTAGTAAGTTCATAACTTTGTTATTGACTTGTTTTAGAGTTATTTTCCAGCTCCTTTTCAGCAGAAAACAGTGACATTAACTAAAGTTTAAACTAATTAATTATGGATTTGAGTTTAATGTTAATGGGAAGCCTACTAAATAATAGTATATAACATTTTATCATAAACAGATATGGTAACATATTATATCTATGATGTGAGTAGATTTTGTTAGAACAGCTGGACTTTAATCTATCAAATGTTGTCGCCGCTTTTAATTCATGTGGCGTCAAGGAGCAGGCTCTAACAGAACTGCCTTTGAAACAATACAGTAACCAACCATATCATGAATACTAATATCCAATAAATGTTTATTACATGCTTCACTGTGCTCAAAAGCTAATTTGATTTGATCGGCTATTTAAAAAAAAAAAAAGAGAGAATCCTTTATAGTCATAATCTAAATGTAGAAAGTAAAAAATTAAAGTTGTCTGTTTGGAAATATAGATATATATAACTAAAATAATAATCAAGTTCTTTAATCATAGTTTAAAAAAAATATTCAATTATCCATCTGAATTTCGTCCAGAATTTGTCAAACTTGGAGCTGTGTATCAATAGATCATTCAAATTGCATTTAGGTAACAGATTACACTCAATGTGTACAGCAAAGCCAAGGAGAGCAAGTATTCACATGCACCATTCAGCAGATTTACATGATCTTCTCATTATTCCATTAGTCGCTGGATTCAGACCAGAATGTGGATACCCGACATCTCGTGAGAAGATGACATACTGGATGTGACTTTTTACACTGCACATGTTAGTTATCAGGGGAAACTGGCAATAGTGATGTGTGTCAGGGTCAGAGTAGCACAAACTCAGTGCAGCTTATATTAACTGTTTCGGGGGCCTGGGTCTGATTCAGACAGAACAAAGCTGCCTGAGACGTTCTCCAATCCAGACACAAGGCAGCTAGAGTCAAAGGTACAGTTGACAGTGGAAAGACGGACGGCAGGTACAGAGACAGGGCAGCAGCAACAGGGGAAATATTTGGCAAACTAATTGGGGATGAGGTGGAGATGAGGAGCAGCTGCAAGGTAGAGCAGCAGGTCACAGCCGATCACAGGTGTGAAGGACAGAGGTGTACACCGAGGGCATCTGGTGGACAGGTGAGGAACAGCCCGGACAGAAAAATGCAGGCAGCGAAAGCCAGAAGCCACAGAGAGGACATATATCAGCTGTGACCATAACAAAAAAGTGTTCTTAAAAAAGATAACTTTTATTATGGGATCATTAAACTGTACAATACAACAATAACTTTACTCACATGTTGGCAGAGGTCACAATAAACACTCAGAAGATGAATATTTCTCTATTTTTATTTAAAAAAATATCCATTTAGACTGAAAAAAGACAGAATATTAACTTTCAAAAAAGTGACACTAGCACACTGGGCAGGTCATATGCTCCTAACCTTCAAACATGGGGGGGGTTTGCAAAAGCCCAGGAACTTGAGCACAGAGCGACAGAAGTGACATGACATTCAAATGCTTATCAAATATGCGGTCTCCCTTGAAAACCGAAAACCCAAGTCGTTTAAATGTGTAGGTGAGACATTACAAGGACAGCATGGAAGTTAGATATAGGAGGAAAAGAAGAGCATCGGGGAGCTGCAGACTGTTTTGGAATATGGAAAGTAAATCCCAGGAAGACATTTCTTTTTTCATGGTTTTTTTTTCCCCACGAAGACCGATTAAAGAACCGCTGAATGAGAGATGGAGAGCGCTGGTGGAACAGATGGTATCCCAGATGGAACATCAGGACTTCAACCTCTAGCTAGTGTGACTTCGCTTATCTTAACTTTTCAAGCACAGCTTCTTTACGAACGCTAAATTTCATACATTACAGATGAAGAGACAAAACCGTACTGATATTGACATTTAAAATTAGAGAGAATTTAAAAACTTTTGCTGTTCCCTTTAACAGAGTGTGTGCGTCCATTCGGAGAAATCAATCTTCTAGGACTTCAGCACTGACACTCGACGATGTTTAAACAGAATAATTCACAGAGTAGCAATCCAGATGCTGCATCCTTTGGACTCTGCATTTGAAGACCGATTGCGTCACAGCTGTCCCATAGGCTGTCCCATTTTGAAGACTCCTTCAAATGCGCCCTTATATCCCAGAAAAATAAAGGCTCCAAAGGATGGATCCTTATCGGCCCAACCTATCCCAGGATTCACTGCGCTTCAACGATAAATCATTTTTTAAAGAGACAATTGCTCTGGAAAATGATGAAAGGCCAAATTCTTGCGTATAACGCTTCAACTCAACCAAACAGCTAATGGTAGAAATGTTGGATCAAATACCAAAAGGCATTAAATCTTCCTCGTTGTGTTCAATCTCAGCCAACACCAATCATGAATAGCCTCTTTGGACCAGACCGTCTCATTTTGGTTTGGCCTTCATGATCCATGCGGCCCACAAGGCCTGCCTGCTTCGTATGCCTGACAGACTGCGTCCTCTGAAGGGAACTAAACTGAGACACAGCTCAAATGTCTAGATAAAAACCAGTAAGGATAAAGAGGACGTATGGAAATCTGATGGGTCCCAGAAAGCCAGTGGGAATGAGGCAGCACTCTGACCTCATGGGTCTGTGGTTTCACTCTCCTTTCAGTTGTGCAGGTCTCACAACAACCGTATTGATCGCGTTTACATTAATGGGCGTGTGGAGAGTTGCAGAGGAGAGGACGGCCTCGTCTTTGCCTCAGTCCTGGGATCACGCAGATAGAAGAAGGCTAATCTCTGGCCAGACCTCCGCCCACTGCCTGCCTCGTTCCCACCCAGAGTGGACGTGAGAGGCACACCTACCAACACCTACCTCCTCTGCCCCATCACCCCAAATAAGTATGCGGTGGGAGAAATAGTCGATACTGGCACCAGTAAGCCTCAAAGTCGACACGGCACAGACTGTGCTCATATAGAAGTAGAATGGAAAAAGTCAAGATACACGTGTGGGGAGGCGAACGTGCTGCACATGACATGACATGCATACGTCCTGGAACATACACACACACACCCATGCGTTTTCATTCAGAGAGAAACACTGCACATGCTCTGACAAGCGATCACCCCGACAGACAGACTGAAGGATGCACCAGGCATGAAGGAAATCTCCCAGTTATGGTGGAGCAGAAAAAATAATTGCAGGAGAATCAATGTACGTTGTCTGGGTCTAATAAGGGAGATATCAGAGAGTGGGAGAAACCATGCTTTTTAAATCCGGCAAACCTTTGGACTGCTCTGAAGTCATACCGTGTGCGGCTACTGTAGGGTGCAGGATCTGATGATAATGAACAGCTTTCATCACAGGCGGCCACTGGTGGCACTGGGCCCCAGTTGACCTGCTGTTGATGTATGTTCACACAGACGTTTAAAGGCTTTTGATGCCGGAGGAAAAAAAAGAGGCAAAAGGCCACAAACCATGAAAAACACATCATGTAACAAAACTTGTGGAAAATATCAGAATCGTGAGTTGCACTGAACATTTCTTCTTGATGTTATCACAAACAGGATCTCTGTGGTTTTAATGGGCTTGAATTATGGAACTTTAGCAATAACATAAATTTATTGCGACCTTTACTGCAGCGAAAACAAACACAATACATTTCACCACTTTCTAACTTTCTGCAAATTTTGGAAAGAATTTGAGCATTTTAAAGCCCTCAAAAAGCCAATTCTTTTTCCTGAATAATAATAATAATAACAATAATAATAATAATAATAATAATAATAATAATAATAATAATAATAATAATAATCCTTACAATTTCAATAGGGCCTCCCACTGTCAGTGCTCAGCCCCTAATTAATATTACTTAGAATTTTTGAAAACTAAATATTTTTTTGCCATTTGGGGGCAAGTTTTAAACACACAATTGAATAAACAAAAGAGAAAGTAACTTGACTGGTAAAACAGTTCATGTTCTCATTAATGGGAGGGACAGAGAAAATGTATGTGGTATTTCTAGACTAGGAATTAATAAAGTGTGGATAATATGGTACTGGTTATCTCCTGAAACAGATGGTCGTAATAAGGAGGTCACGTGGAGGAGGAAAAGCCAATAAGAAAAAAGAGCAGGGTGAGTTAAAGTCAAATATATATACCTTTATAGTTATACTGTTATATTTTTTCTTGAGTTAAAGTTTTACTGTCACTTAAAAGTTGCACCAAGACAACATATTATTAGTTTTTTTTGCCATTTTTGTGTATTCTCACTTAAATTGTTTCTATTGTGTGATACTGGCTTTGTTGTTTTGTTGAATAAAACCATATTATAATGCATTCACTATAAGCAAGGATAGTATTACAGGATATGATGCAAACACACACACACACACACACACACACACACGTAGAAATATAATATAGTATAATATAATATAAATAGATTCCTCGAGCCTCGTATCCATTTCCCCCATATCGCAGGGGCTGACCCATGACCTGTTGGATGTAGACCTTCCAAAGACATAAGCCTCATTACCCAGGCTCCTCTCTGGCAGAGCTGGGTCTTATTTACCCTCGAGGAAGGACAGAAATAAACAAAGATCACCGCTGATTGAGTGATGGAAACAAAACCCTGCTGCAGTGAAAGGTTACAGTGGACGTCATTCCATGCTGTACCCAATGGCTTTCAATCATAAAAAGCTCAAAATGACGCCCATCGGTGACATTGTCTCGATTATGAAAGAAAAGTAACATATTCCGAAAGTTCAGTTTGAAATATTTGCTGCTGGTAAGTTGAAAGTTACAAAACAGTTGTAGTAGTGAGGCAGAAAAGATGTCGATTGACGTTTACATTTTAGGTGAATAAACATTTATTTTCCTGATTCAGGTTGTATATATTTTGGCGGTATTTGTGTCTTCTTCTCATTGTTGAGGTCAAACTGTAAAATATCAAGCATCATTTATATTTCTTTTCCACAATGGTTTGATAACTACATTTTAGCACCATTTCCATTTTCTTTTTCAGCCGACATATCGGTAAATGTCAGTGTCAGCATCAGCCTCTAAAAATACCAAGCAATACTACTAATTTTTAACCTAAACAATGAAATTGCCCTCATCTATTTCAATTATTTTCTGTCCCTAAACCTACATACACTTTAACAACAACAGTGTACCTTCAGAGAAAGGTTTAATGTTTGAAATTGTGATTTGTAAAGAGTTTGGAAGGAACCCTTCAAATTAGAGTCATATCTGAAATTGCATGTACAGTATGTGTTGCCCTGGACGGAGAAGACCAATTATGTATTCGTCGATAAATCTGGAGGCCTTGCTTGTTGTTCTGTCTTGATATCAGGAGTTATATTTTTGTGGTTTCAAGCTCTGGTGAAGAACTGAAGAATCTGTAAAATATAAAATATACTTTGAAACGTAAAACAGGACATCGTGAGACCTCTACGAGTGTCTTTCACTCTACAATGTCACCATCAGCGAAAATGGATAGGCACTGTACGTAGATAGATGAATGAGCGGCGTTCACTAGCGACGTAGAGGGGTCAGCGGGGCGGAAGAACTTAAGGTGGGACCAGGGCGAGGTTGTGTGAGCAAATCAATGAGACGAAAAGCTGCTATCGATCCAGCTGGATTTATCTCCACCAATGTCAACAAGGAGCGCCAGCCTGAAGAAGAGACTGAGCCCTGTTTGCCCTCGGAGCACCGGGATAAATCTCATTCTCTCCTCTACAGCTCATTTAATGAAGGATATAATGGTGTGAGCAGGCTGAACTACTGTTAGCGGAGCGTTGTGGCAAATAGACAGTAAATCTTTCATCCTCCTCCAGACCTGGCTGTAATTTGCTGCTAAGTGAGTGAGATACAGTGCCTTGCATAAGTATTCACCCCCTTTGGACTTTTCTACATTTTGTCATGGTATAACCACAGATTAAAATTTATTTCATCGTGAGTTTATGTAATGGACCAACACAAAATAGTGCATCATTTGGAAGTGGGGGGAAATATTACATGGATTTCACAATTATTTACAAATAAAAATCTGAAAAGTGTTGAGTGCATATGTATTCACCCCCTTTACTGTGAAACCCCTAACAAAGATCTGGTGCGACCAATTGCATTCACAAGTCACATTTGCAAGTCACATAATTAGTATATAGGGTCCACCTGTCTGCAATTTAATCTCAGTATAAATACAGCTGTTCTGTGACGGACTCAGAGTTTGTTGGAGATCATTACTGAACAAACAGCATCATGAAGACCAAGGAGCTCACCAAACAGGTCAGGGATAAAGTTGTGGAGAAATATGAAGCAGGGTTAGGTTATAAAAAAATATCCAGAGCTTTGAACAACTCTCTGAGCACCATAAAATCCATCATAAGAAAATGGAAAGAATATGGCACAACCACAAACCTACCAAGAGGAGGCCGTCCACCCAAACTGAAGAGTCGGACAAGGAGAAAATTAATCAGAGAAGCAACCAGGAGGCCCATAGTTACTCTGGAGGAGTTGCAGAGATCCACAGCTGAGGTGGGAGAATCTGTCCACAGGACAACTATTAGTCGTCTACTCCACAAATCTGGCCTTTATGGAAGAGTGGCAAGAAGAAAGCCATTGTTGAAAGGGATCCATAAAAAATCCCGTTTGGAGTTTGCCAGAAGCCATGTGGGAGACACAGCAAACATGTGGAAGAAGGTGCTCTGGTCAGATGAGACCAAAATTGAACTTTTTGGCCTCAATGCAAAACGCTATGTGTGGCGAAAACCCAACACTGCCCATCACCCTGAGCAGACCATCCCAACAGTGAAACATGGTGGTGGTAGCATCATGCTGTGGGGATGCTTCTCTTCAGCAGGTACAGGGAAACTGGTCAGAATAGAGGGAAAGATGGATGGAGCCAAATACAGGGAAATCCTTGAAGAAAATCTGATGCAGTCTGCAAAAGACTTGAGACTGGGGCGGAGGTTCATCTTCCAGCAGGACAATGACCCTAAACATACAGCCAGAGCTACAAAGGAATGGTTTGGATTAAAGAATGTTAATGTCTTAAAATGGCCCAGTCAAAGCCCAGACCTCAATCCAATAGAGAATCTATGGCAAGACTTGAAGATTGCGGTTCACAGACGGTCTCCATCCAATCTGACTGAGCTTCATCTTTTTTGCCAAGAAGAATGGACAAACCTTTCCATCTCTAGATGTGCAAAGCTGGTAGAGACATACCCCAAAAGACTTGTAGCTATAATTGCAGCGAAAGGGGGTTCTACCAAGTATTGACACAGGGGGGTGAATACTTATGCACCCAACAGATGTCAACTTTTTTGTTCTCATTATTGTTTGTGTCACAATAAAATTTATTTTGCACCTCCAAAGTACTATGCATGTTTTGTTGATCAAACGGGAAAAAGTTTATTTAAGTCTATTTGAATTCCAGTTAGTAACAGTACATAATGGGAAAAAGTCCAAGGGGGGTGAATACTTATGCAAGGCACTGTATAAATCTGAAATGTGGCCACGTTAGCACATGGCAAATAATTTGTTCGTCTTCGGTTGTTTGGGCTGGTAACATGTAGTGTTTCCAATAGCAGTTACCTCCATGCTGAATGGAAAACAATATTACAGCAAAATCACTATCAAGCTGATTGATGACTAAAAATAAATGAATCAATAAACAACATAAAAAAGAAGGTCAATAAAAGTCGAAACCGTTAAATCACATACTCAACCACGTCTTTCTTTGATACCAAATTAAAGTCTCTACTAAGTCTGATTGTCCTGGTGGCCTATCAAGAAACAACCTAGTCAAGAAACTCGGCTTTAAAAGGGTCACTGCAATACTTTTATCTCAGAGTCAACTTTCTGAACTGAAGATACAATTCATCTTGAGAAAGGGCACAAATCAAATCTTCTGTGGCTCTTGAGAGGCTTTTCAGGTTTAAAAAACAATAAACCTGATAATGTTGCATCATGGGAAATCCACTGTGTATGATTCATGGCTCCTACGTCAGCACTAACAGTCAGGATACCTCTGCCTCTGCTGCGTAGGGTTTCTGAATTTTCCCCCTCCCTCTTTATTAAATTGCTGGAATGCTCCTGTGGGTTAAGGTTGGAAATGGATTTGTCTTTACTGACATTTTCCTTTGGATTTAACTCAGTGTGTCGATATGGATAATATGTTAACAGTCAATAGAGAAAACCTATAGACAGATACTTTCCACCTGAAAACAAAGTGTGCGATGGGGGAAGTGTGTGTCCCAGTTCCATGTTAGATTCTATTTCTATGTTCCATCTGAGGCAGCAGTTTTACCAAGAAACACACTTCGAGTCTACTGTTGATGAAAACTGTTGGAGTTAGAGAAAAGAGAGGAGCTGTTAACACCTGAAAAATATATAGATAAACTGTGGATGGTGGTAAAATAGCTCATATTGCAGGAACAAGTCAAAAGAAATAACTATTAAATATTTCACACAATTAAATTAAATTCAAAGCAACACTCCTAAGCAGCAGCCTGACTGATGGGAATTGTAGCTGGTTTTGCATAATTTCCACTAACTGCAAAACAGTTTAACCATTAATAAATATAAAGAAGTCCTCTGAAGCAACATATAGAGGGGGGATTCCTGAATTACTTCCTCGAATGGTGGACAGGGATAAACTGTCACATACAAACTGCTAATAAACGGTGAAATATATGACGTGAATAGTTGTTTACTTCGAGGGCAAGAGGTGCTAATATCCAGAATATAATACAGTGTAAGACTAAACTGTGGCCCAGGTTCCACACATAACAGATAAATCACATAACCTTTACGCCACTGATGCGTCCCAGGAAATTCGCAGTCCAATTGCGTGCAGTGTCAATCATCTCATGTGACACCACTTAGCCAATCAGATCTGTGAACTCTCATGAGTCGAAGAGTGAGAAGCCCACACATATTATTCTAATTAGAGTGCTTATTTGTAATCCCGCCAGTTCAATGTGAAAACAATATTGTTAAAATATTATTGCAATATACCATATTTGATTTGACAGTCAGTTGTTGACTACAAACTGAATCTGATATTTCAATATATATTTGACTAAATCCTAATCAGACCTTTGCTTGAGGAAACGTTCTCGACCTGGACCTCTCTGTATTGTAATTGAATACCCCTGGTGTAGGGTTTACATTAAGCTCTAAGTCCACTTAATTCCAATCCACTGATCAAAGCACTTTGGATTCCCTTTTGACTTGTTTGAAATTTACTTAAGTCAAATTAATTGAATGATTGAATTTAAGCCATGGTGCTATTTTATGGGAGGAGACTCTCGACTGCATGTAGTCACACACACTGTCAGTGAGTGAGTGAAGAAGTAAGTCGCCCATGAGTATGAGTAAGAGCAATTTAACAAGTGGTTGAATGAGTGAGAGATGGTGGAGAGTCAGTGAGTACATGACAGGATTTGAGTTTTGAAGCGAACATTATCTGCTGAAGCCCCCAAAACTCTACACGGGGTAAATTTAAAACCTGCAATATGTTCCTACATACACTCAGCTCAGACAGGATATATGAAATATCAAGAGATGTCCTCAGAGGCTCCTCGTAGACGACAGGATATCAGTACAATAACAAACAGTTAAAGCCACTTTAAGAGGACTGTTCACATATGTCAACCAAACCCTCACTCCAAAAGCTATTGACTATAGTCTCACGAGAGAGAGAGGGGGGGGAGAGGGTGAGTCAGTGAACGGGGGATTCTCACTCATTCACTCAACGCATGAATGAGTAAGTGAGCGATGCGATGGGTTGAGTGACCGCATCCGTCACGCAGATGAGATCCGCCGCCAGTCCAGAACGCTGGGGACAGCGAGCGCTGCTTCACACTCGAGAAAGAGAAAGTGAACGACTAATTGATTTATCCATTGAGTAAGAGGGTGAGTGAGAGGTTGGCTTTGTTACCGTAACCTCAGTGGTGAGAGACACTTTGCAGTGTTGACGAGTGGAGAGAAGTGTGTGTCTGTGTGTGTGTGTGTGTGTCTGTGTGTGTGTGTGTGTGTGAAAGGCACCTCAAGTGTTTCGCATCGATCACTCGATCACACGGGGCCGGCGAGGAGGTTCAGTCATGCAGCAGCCAACAAGGAGAAAAGAGGCCAGTAAACACCTGTGTACACACACACACACACATACACACACACTCACCTTCCACACCCCACTCAACACTGCACATACTCATAAAATACTCTAAACAATGCTTCTTTTGTACGATCAATCCCTCACACACACACACACGCACCCACACAAAACACACACACAGCACAGCAGATTAGTGTCTCTGCAGCTGGCCCAGAGTGGGACAGGACACCGACGGCGCCCTCCGCAGATGCTGTTAAGACTCATCCATCCTTACCAAGTGACTCAAGTGTGATGTGGAGGGATGAGCCCTCGGGTGCCTTTGCTGCTCATTACAGCCTCTTTCGGATCAACAATCACAAAAAATAACAGAACTACAACTGAGAGGTTGGGGATATGAAGGAAAATTGTTTGTGGTGGTAACAGAAACAAAAAAGAGGTATGGCAAAAGGGTTTGTGGGAAGGAGGTGAAATGTCCCCGTGCTTCAGGGTCACTCCAAGGTTATTTCTGGTTCCCTGGTGGGCGAACACCTGATGGAAGTGAAAAGAGCATCACTCCCAAGGTAGGACCACTAACTAGGAGTTGCTAGGAGACCATGATTGGTATGTGTGTGTATACGCTTATGTGTGTGTGTGTACGTGTGTGTGTGTGTGTGTGTCTATTCATTGTCTGGAGGACCCATCTGGTTGTTTAAAGAACAACATGTGTTCATAGTGACAGGTGTTCTGCTGTCTGAGGCTTTATGGACCAAAAAAAGACAAGAATAAAAGCAGGAAAGGTTGGAAATGAAGCCAATCAAAACTTCTTTAACAATATCTTTTTGATATTGATAACATAAAAGAATTTCGAATATTTAGGAACCCATTTGGGTCTAAAACAGAGTATTATGGATTTCAAGATAACAGAATAAAGTCGTAAGTTAATGAGAAATACTCTCACAACTATGTATTTCCAATTTTCTTGTGAAATAATTAGATTGGTGATCAATATTTTGGATCCAGAAGGAGAACAAGCTCTCCTTGCTGCTTATTTCCTACACAAATGTTTTCTCTTTTTTCTTGTAATATTAAGAAATTATTATGGAAATCTGTGAATATTTAATATGCCCGGCTGTACTCATGAAATTGGGGCATATTTGAGGAAAACAAACAAGAAAGTAATTTAAATGAGTATAACACCAATTAATACTGAATTCCTATAATATTGTCAGACTCATAATGGAAAGTTGAATAAAAGGGATCAAAGTCAAAGCAGGAGACATTTTTTTTGTCAAAACCTGGCTAAGGTCAGAGATTCAGGTGCACTATGATAATATAAAAAAATGGCTGATCTAAGCTTGACCAGTTTCTGCTCCTCATCGATTCTCTCTGAAGGTAGAGGTTTTGATTTAGTCAAGAGTTGAATGTACTGTATGTGTTGTATGAGATCAGGCTCTATCAGGATTTGTAGTCCCCACTGTTACTGTGTTCATTCTCATTCAATTGCATTTCTTCATCTAGCTACATCCAGGTAATGTGGAATGTTTTGTGCTGTGTCCCGTCACTGAATAAAAGGCCAATGCTACGAGTTAACATGTGTTCATTCATACAGAGCAGAGTTTTGCAGTGTAGGCTTCTTACCAAGACTACTGACCCTCTTTTTTTAACTTCCTTAATGTTGTAGTTACGCTCAACACATCAGCAAGCCTCAAAAACACAAGCAATTAATCATAGGTATTGTTGTTCCCCATATTGTATCTCCATTGATGCCGTAGCACAGAAGTGTAGTTGTATTTTTAAGGAATCGCATTTCAGGAACAACAAAGCTCATATAGTGTAACCTCCAATCTTTTACACACAACAGCTGTACAGGTATGACGTAGCCCCTTGAAGTAAGATCCAGTGTAACTCCGCAACCCAGTTTTCACTTTTTAAAACCTGAAGTCTTACGTCAGTGATATCCCAGGAGGAAATTTATCAGACTTCATTCAGCTCCCTCTGGATCCACAAAGGGATTTTTATAAAAACCTATTTTTTCACAGACACAGCAGTGCTCCCTGAGATGTGTAAACAGATTCTGATGTGTATGTCTGTTGGAATTACACTGCAAATATGTCCATCACAGTGGATATACATTGAGGTCCTTTGAGCTAATGGCAGCCTCTGCGTTGTGTCAGTATTTGTGGAAGTCTTCTGAAAGCTAAAGGATATGGATGAAACAGATGGAATGAGGCAGTGACACGGTAAATTGTGTGTGTGGGGGGGGGGGGGGGGGGGGGGGCAGTGTAGCCAAAAGTTCAAGCAAGGAATGGGACACAAGGACAACTTTTTTTAAACAGAGGGCAAAACTTTTTGAGCAGAGACTTTGCCAGTTTGACCACAACCTTTACAACATGGACGATATTTGCCTCCTTCTTAAGAGGTACATTATCATAATCTCCTCCACCGTTGTTTGTTGTTGTCAGAAACTCTGGACTCTGCACTGCCCTCTAGTGGATGTGGAAGCATGTGTGCAGTGCAACCTTTTCGTACGTACACACAGAATAAATGAGTCAGGTCTTTTTAGCCTGTGTGTGTGTGTTATTGTGTGTTAGTGTGTCTCTGCTATTACAGCCTGGTCATGTTGTCAGAGCACGTCACCATGGATAGATGTGATTCACATCTGATCATGCACAAACTTGTCTGGGGCGTTTCCAGAGTTCCCACCTAATTTATGCGGGAGCGTGACTCCCACACAGGTTGACTTTTGCATCATCCTTTTGGCAAATAGAGAGACAGAGTGAGGAGGAGAGAGGGGAGGATGAGGCCTGTCCTGAATCTTGTCCAAACTCTGCGGGGCTGCCACGATGAAGGGTATCTTTTTTATCAAGGTCTGCCAGCGAGGCTACTCTGACAGTTCTATCCTCTGCAAAAATACAAACACAAAGAGAGGGAAAGAGAGGCCGACTATAGAGGAAGATGGAGTCTCAAGAGGAACAGAACTAAAAAAAAAACGTAGATTTTTGTCACTTACTGAAACTCATTTTACACAACTATTCAGATTCAGTGAGCTCTCCCAGTGAGGTCGAGTGATTCACAGAGCAAGTTTCTATACAAACTGTTAAATACATTACACAAATTATATAATATTCACATTTAGCCAATTCAGAACAATGTAATTTTTTCACAAGCACAATGACAAATATACACTGCTACCGAACTCAGCATGGTCAAATCACTAACACTGTAGCAGGAAATGAGTACAGCACTGGCCTGTGGTGCCACATATTGTAGGGAATACAAGTCTATTTAGACAGGCTGTTCTATCGTTATTGATGCTCTTATTTATGGAGACATAATTGAATTCCAAAATATAATATCACTCATTCATCATGTTGAGGGTTGACATTTCTATCGAGTTATTGATGCACATTCAGGTGAATTCGGTAAAGTGTAAAATCATGTGCAAAATCATAACTGATGTCAAATTTGTGTAGTTGGCTTAAAACTATCTTGAGACACAGAACAGTAAATGACAGAGGCTGCACAAATTAAAACAGTCTCCCTGCCCACACATGTAATCCTCTCTCTATTTGTGAAATAAATGTTTGGAGCTTAATCACACTAAGTCACGTTCTGAGCGGCGCACACACACTCATGACCAGCGCTGAATCGGTGAGGATTTAAATCTGCCTTTAATCGCTCGCACTGAACAAGCGAGAGGAAGACGAGAGAGCAGGAGAGTTTGATGGTGAAGGCGAAGTCTGAAAATCGAATACTAAAGGTGGACTATACACTGATGTTATTTTAGAAATGTTGCCAACCTCTGACAAAAGCAGTGTCGACGGTTTTATCTTTGCCTCAGACGCTGTGTGACACATTAGGCAGCCCCCCCCCCCTCCCCTCTGCTCCAGTGCAGTGTCGATTAAAGGCCTGTGTTATTCTATATCAAAGCCTGTTCTAGCAGTGAATGCTGTATTTGTGATGCTCTATTGATCCCTGAGGGGGGAATTTGTCTTTCAGTCTGGCCCCGCTCACGGTGGTGGGGAAACAAGGGGGGGTCCTCTCGTCTCAGAGGCCTCTGCAGTACCACAAGGGTTAAGAAGAGTCATCTCAAAGATGCGAAACGAGAGGGAAGGCCCTGCAAGGACAAACTATCGATCCTCTCCTGGGTGCATCGCCACTCTTTCATATAGAGGTTCATAATTTCCTCTGAATCGTACATCTCTCTCTCTCTCTCTCTCTCTCTGCCTCACTTGTCTTTTGGCCTCTTTGTTCTTCTGTTGCCATAAAGCCATACGAGAGGTGTGAATTATCTGAGCCAAGATGGTTGTCATTCACCTCTGAAGTGTGAATTACAGAGTCCCCACTCAGTGTGAGCGGATTATAGACATCTGTTCACGTGTTGGTGGTACAGTGGTGTTAGTCACTTCAGTGGTTTCCAAAAATAGGTGTGTGTGTGTGTGTGTGTGTATGTTGGGGGGTTCGGGGCTCTTGAGGACTTGGAAGCAGATCCATAGCACCATTAATTAATTAATCTCTCACCTCATATAAGCAACCAAGAGGTGAATCGGTTCGTGGACTGATGAAAAAAATTAACAGGAAACTGATGCTTTCTTGAAGATATGTTTCAAATAAAAAAGGCAAATTGTCTTAAATCATAACTATTTAAATATCTTACGGTTTTGGGCTGTTGGTCAAGACAAATGAAAGATAATTTACTTCATACACCGGGGGAGGGGAGGGTGTGTGTGTGTTTGTTTGGGGGGGGGGGGGGGGGTCGCAAATCCGATAGAAGAGGGAGCAAAGGGTCGCAAATTGAAATTGAACCTGCATCCACCGCAGAGGACTCACGCCTAAGTACATGGAGCAACTAGCTACCCCTCAAAACAAGAGAGTAAATTAAACAGTGATTTACTAATTGAAAAAACATTTTTAATAATTGTACATTTAAGACCTAAAGTTGCGATGGAGACAGAGGTTGTGATGAGTATCAGTCGATAATCTAAATAACCCACTAAATGAACACTAATTTTCCTTTTGACCACTTCTCATCAGTGACGTCTCGTCAATAGTTTGTAACGACTTCCCAGTATTTTTGTCATCAACATTAAGGCCCAAATAAGTAAAATAATCAAGGAATTAATTAGTAAAATCATGAATTAAATAGTAAATACAACGATTTAATATTGCACTTGCAAAGTTAGGCCATTCACAAGAGATAAATAAGTTGACAGCAGATTGTAAATCAGTGCCAAACTCTCTGTTTGAAAGCTTGAGGGCCTGTTTCACCACTGACTGATTGGTGGGGTCGGGTTAGGTAAGTGCGCTTAATTGCATCTAACCACACCTCAAATGTGAGGTTGTGGTCCACCGACACATTGTGGTGTGGTCTAAACTTTTAGGCTAAGGCAGCAAGATACGACCCCGAACCACAAGAGGTCAGCAAAAACTGTTTAGACTTTTCCGTTAATGAAAATGAAGATAGCTCTGTCCACAGCAACAGGAAATATTATGCAACGCATTTTATTAAGTGGTACTCAGTTCCTGTTGTTAAACTTAGAGTATGGGTTAAATTTATGAAGCCACTTTTTTTTTTGTTAGCTGAAATCCAAACTCGTACCTGCGATATTACTCTGTTAGCCTCCTACTAGCTAATAATTGCCTTGTCATCCCAAGCCATAATTTATTGGATACATTTTGTAACCACCTCGCCTTCAAGATGATTTATGGAAAAAATACTTAGGCAAAGGATGAAAAGATACATTTCAAAAAAATAAATTGTTAGCATGCAACAACAGATAAATTAATATTTGACACAAGCACATTGGATTGGTACTTATTAAACATACTTTTCATTTCATCATGTTTTTAAAGATTATATATATAAAAAGCATGCATACTTTTGTTATGTTCTCTATTTAACCGTTCAAATTTTTGCAACAGAAACATGGTAAAACAAACTTAATATGGGGGCGTTTATTGTAGGAGGAGCATGACCAGACTTGCAACCCTGATTTTCCCTAAGAATATTGATTTGAGCAAGTTCTCAAATAATTCACCTACGTGCAATATTTCCTGCGGTGCTGTAAACTGACCTGCTGCAGTTGATGCTGTCGCTGGTCACCTCAGGATGGAGACGGATTGTTTTTGCAAAAATTATCCTAAACATAAGAATGTTTAAGTTTTTAAATTGCGTTTGACATCCGATAATCATCGTGACCTCTAGTTTGAGAGCGACAGAGTTATGTGGCGACCTCTGTTTAGAGCGATACAGATTCAGGACCATGGAGAGCACCACTCCGCTGCAGCATTACACAGCACTGCACTGACCCTGAGTAAGTGTGAACTACAGGCTATAATTAAACTGAAAGTTCAGATCCACTGATAATCCTGCACTATAATCCTACAGAAAATGACATAGAGTTTGCATATTCTTAAAAGGCTGAGGAAACCATGGAGAAAAATATAAATACCCCCGACATACATGTGTTATCTAATGTTAGAGAACATGATTCTATAGAAGGTGAATAAAGTAAAGTAGGATATGACATGAGAAACACACAACAAATCCCAATACAGTATTACAGGAATATAAACTCAGTGTCCCAGAAAACCGCGTGAACAGCATGATATTTTCGATGTCATTTATTTAATTACACATCAGGACATATTAAGGTCGAGAATGTAATAACACCGGGTCCCAGCTTCTTCTTTTTTTTTATCCCTTGCTGGTCCTTTAAAGCCCGAGCGGGCTGCAAAGCGGACCTGGCAGGGAACAGTTTGGAGCCGGAGCCGGAGCAGGGAAGTTGCACCGCCCCGGTCCAGGCAGGCAGCAGGACATGGAGCAGATGAAAGCTCAGATAGTGATTGAAAGTGATGGTAAAAGGATTTAGCCTCGGCATTAGCAGGGAGAGAGGGTGGGAGAGAGGGAGAGAGAGATAGGGAGAGAGAGAGAGAGAGAGAGAGAGAGAGAGAGAGAGAGAGAGAGAGAGAGAGAGAGAGAGAGAGAGAGAGAGAGAAAGAGAGTGAGAGAGCGAGAGAGAGGGGGAGGGAGGAGGGAGGAGGAGGAGGAGAAGAAGGGAGGGTGATATTTTCAATAAAGCTTCTTTATTCCCTCTTTCTTTCTGCCCTTGAGCATCCCGGGTAAACCCGAGCTAGTAAAGTCGGGACAGCAGGAGGAGAGAGGGGGCAGAGGAGGGCGGGCACACGCGTTTCCCTCAAAGTCAATATTTGATACTTTTCCTACTCCTGGACGCTGGATTTCACTCCTCTTCCTCGCCCGCCGCTTCGAGATCTAGGACACCGATCTGCGCAGCCATCCACGCTGCGATAGAGAGAGAGAGAAAAAAAGAAGAAGAACAAGAAGAAAGAGAGAAAAGTATCCGGCACGAAAACAACCAGCGGCGAGCCTGCGCAGGGAGGAGGATAACGGGAGTAACAGTGAGGACCGCGAAGGGGGAACGAGTATTTACTGGACCAGTCGGAGAGAGGATCTTTCTGAGCAGAGAGAGGGAGAGAGAGGGAGAGAGAGAGAGGGAGGGAGGACGTGCACGGAGGCTCCATCACCACACAAAGTGCTGAGCTGCCTCACGGATGCATGTGAGAAGTAAGTGCTTTATCTGATGTGATAAAAACACCGCGACTGTGTGCTGAAGCTCCCTAAAGTTACATGCACAATATCCGGAGCAGCAGCGTGATCCGGGCACTTTCAGCTGTATTTACACAGTTTCACCTTAATGTGTGAATAGATGATAGATATCCTGTGAGTGATGCTGCGCGGTGGGATGCACTATCCTGGGGGTGGGAGGGGGAGCCTGACACACCCCTACAAGAATGTCAGTGCCGGGGAACAGCTTTTGGCGACTTTACTTTGACAGTCCGCGCATGCAGGGTGGATGGCGTGGGACAGGCTGCGCAAGGACCTGGCTTCAGGGGGTGACAGCCGGATTGTGATGAATGGATTCCACGCTGCACAAAAATGTCACCCATATTTATTCATGTATTAATACATTCAGTTTAAATCGAATTATAATCTCAAAGTGAATAAATCTGGCGAGGACACATTTCCACTGCAGGTTTTTGTTCTTAAAGTTTGTTATTAAATCAATGACAGTGTTCTGGAGTGACACCGGACAGGCTTCCTTAATTGAAATTCTTGAAACATTAATTATTTTATGCACACAATCACATTTTAAGTGATTGGCTGTTAAACTTCTCTTCGGGATGCCCATTTCTTCCTGTGCAATCATTATAAACACATCTGGAGCCTCCATCTCCAGCAACGCCAGAGCCACAGGAGCTGTTACAACTCCTGCGCACACACACCGGCTAAAGCACGTGTTTTTACGCACAAGGTTATCCAAACGGCGCTGCGCTTTTAGTGCGTCTTTTAAAGTGCAACTCTGAACTTTAAATGTCAAAGATCACATCCCAGGTTTGATGTTGGTTTTAAATGATCGTGTCGTCTTTAAAGCGAACTGTCACATATTCCCCTTTAACTTCCGCGTGTGGTTAATGTGATGTCAACAAGCGCAATTTAGGCAACCGCATCACAGGGAAATAGTTGGGAAAGCGACCCACCCATGCGCATGTATATTTCAAAGACCGGCATTAAACTTTTATTTATGCAAAAAGGGGGGAAACACCATGCAGGATCAAATTAATCTCAAATTGAGCTGTGAAAAATATGTATATTCTTCCCTTTACAAGAGGATTAAGGATGTATGATGAATGCATGATGGTTCACTACGCACCGCACTAACTCCCTGTTTCTCTCACATTTGTCCCCTTTTAGCCCCGGGACAATCAAAGGAGCTCGGCCAGCCTAAAGCGTCCAATGGATATACCTGAAGGAGCAGCGACCTCTCCTTCCTCCTGCCCGGCCGGCACCGGCACCGTTTCCCCGCAGGACACCGCTCTCTGAGCCATGGATCAGCGCTGACGTCTCCCGAAACAACTCCCTGCAACACTATGGTTAAAGCGTATGCCAAGATTAATCTCTGTAACATTATCCGCCTCTCCATCCACCGCCCATCCTCCACGGGAAGCCAGTCGTCAAATCAACAAAGTGTCCCTCTCTGGAGGCCGTCGATATTTATGAAAAGACACTGAGTGAAAGTTGCCGATACAGTGTCCTCCTGTCATTTAGGGAATTTATTAGTCTGGAGGCGAGTTGTGTCGATTTACCTGCGCCTCTCCATTCACGCTGCAGCAGTATGGTGGTATAGGGATGTCCACAGTTTCCTGATAATCACCACTCCATGCGCGTCACCTCTCCCCTGAGCTCCGTGGCCCCCTCTCCCTGCGCCGGACCCCGCTCCAAGCGACCCCCCAGCCGGCCATGCTCCTCCAGGCGGCGTTGCTGCTGCTGCTGCTGCACTGCTTGGCCTCCACTCGTGGCCAGTACGACCTGTGCAAGTCCCTGGTGAGCACGGATGAGGGCTCAGTGTGGGAGCAATACGCGTGCCAGCCGAAAGCCATGTCCATGAAAGACCACATGCGCATCAAGGTGGATCCGCCCGGAATCACGTGTGGAAACCCGCCGGAGAGGTTCTGCACTCTGGTGAGTCCATGTCGGGTCTAAAACACCATTTCGACTTTTATTATTAACTTTAAAAAATAGACAAACATTTTTGAAAGTGTTGTAAACATGCTCCACACCCGCAGAGAACTTGTATTCAAATGCAGTTCAATTTGTTAAAGAGTGTAAAAAGAAGGGAAAAAAATCGTGTTTATTTTGGGGTTATGATCACAGCGTTTTGCAGTTAAGCTATATTGTGACAATGTAAAAAGTAATGACACCCAGATAAGATGGTCTAATTAAAGCCAGAGCAGGATTCACACTATAAAAGCTATGGGGATCTAAAAGAGATGGAGGAAGTGTAATGACTTGGCAGGGTCCTCGCACCCTCAGAGAGGTCTGGAGGTGTTGTTTACATTAGTATGGACTTGGCATCCACGGGATCCGGTTTGATTTGCGCTTCTGGAGGACCTCACATTTCCTCTGGTATAATGCATATAGCGGGACCTTTCTACTTACAAGGACGGTGAAGGGTGAGCTGCAGGAAAACTCATTAAAATGTCTGCTACAGTAATATTTAACAGACTTTAGCCTGCAGGCTAGTGCCCATCCCAGCTAATGTAGGTGTGATAATTTGAAAGAAGGGTTATAAAATCATTGTAATCCTAAAAGGACTGCAATTAAGTTTCACGCTGCCTCTCCTGCGGAAAGTTTTGTGTGTGACTGACAGGAAGTTCTTTCTCCGGACAGCCGCCCCGTCGTCTCCCTGAGTTGGCCGGTACCAAAGGTGCTAGACCCGCCTCAAGAGCTCTGAGTTAACATTTTACTAAAAGTGTGTCTAGAGTGTTGAGGCCTGTCTACATCACGTTATGTAATCATGTCTGCATGGTAATTAGCTGTTTGCGCTGTGTGCCTGGAGATTTGTTACCTTCAGTCAGACTTTACAAACAGTCCTCCACCCGTGTCTCCCTCCCTTCCTCTTTACTGAGACTAATAAAAGTACTTGGGGTCATCTGACAGGAGCAGGAAAGGATATTGTGCTCCTTGGATACCTAATGGTTAATGATTTGTTTAATGTAGAGGTAGCGGAAACCACTGTCGTCTTGAGAAAGCTTCTCCGATGACTCCTCTTGATAGGGGAGACGGACGGAGGCTAGGGAAAGAGGGAAGGGGGATGGGTGGGTGAGTGAAGAGAGCTGCTCGCTGCCATAACGTATTGACGTCTGCCCCCTAATGGCCCCGGCCTGGAAACTTCTATAACTATGTTTCTGAGTGAGCAATGATGAAATATTGATGGACTCCTTAATGGTTCCTTCCTCACAAGGGTTGGCCAGCGTCGCTCCATCCCATGGATCCAGGGTGTACTGCCCAGCGAATGAGAGAGAGAGAGAGAGAGAGAGAAGAATGGAGGGTGGGACAGGAAGGAGTCTGGTCTTAGTCAGCACTTCTCCGTCGAACGGGGTCTTTATAGAGGAAAGTTTAGGTTCTTCTCAGGTCATCTGCGGCTGGGGGGATTGAACCAGGCACCCTGCTGAACAGGGGATTTAGAAAGGGAAGAAGCTGTGAGATGAAAGTTTACTTAAGAAGCGACGGATGTCTGACTCAAAGTCCTTTATAATGAGAAAGCAGAGTAGGAGTCTCATTTAAAACTTCTTTAAGGTCCTTTCTCTACATGTCACAGCCAATGTTTCTGCATGTATCTAAGGGGAAATCTGCTGTTCGGGTTCAGAATCGCAGATCATCTACTCTATGATCTTCCTCTGAGTGTTAATCCATGTGTGCACACTTCAGCGGGGAATCAAGGCCATCGCGTCCCCTCTAACTCTTTCTTTTGGACACACGAGCCGGGTGGTGGCTGAGGGTTATTGGTATACAGATCATTTCTTTTCAGGCAAGCAGCACTCCCCCCCCTCTTCCTCTTGCCCCCAGATTTGGCAGCTTTACAGAAAAGCCGGTTCCTTATCTAATTGGTGTACATTTACATTCACTCAGTCATTCAGCAATCCCACAAGTGAAGGGAAAGTCAGGGCACCGGAAAAAAGACTGCATCACCCAGTGCGCAGAGCTGCTCATCCTTAATAAGACTTGAGACATACTGCGGAAGATGCAAAATACCCCCCCCCCCCTTCGCTCCCCTATGAGTGCTACAGTGCGTTTCTAAAAACTATGGTAGAATTTACTTTTGGGGGTTTTGACGTTGAGGCATACTGTAGCTTCCCCTGCTTTACAGTCGTTTTTTTGGTCTCTTCATCTCCACATGGATGCATTTTTTTTCCCCTTTCTATTTATCACTCTTGTTCGCCCGGAATGCAGCAGCGTTTCTCCACAGCCAAACAGGCCAGCATGTTGGCTTCTTTCAACATGACGGGCTTCCAGCATTTCGACAAAGATGCTACTGTCACTAGTGCTGTGCACGGAGCTTCAATAGTTTCTTTGTAGTTTCTCCCTATGATAGCTGCTATGGAGCCGCAGCTTGCGGTTGAGGATGATGGAGTAAGGAGGGTTGAGGGGGGGCGAGGCGGTCCGTTGCAGAGGGGGATAGCTAATGATGAAGGAGAGGTGAGGAAGATCCAAGCTTACCTAAGCAGAAAGATGAAAATCAGACCACAGTTCCACAGTGGTACACACTGTGTCGATATAAAATTGCTGCATTCCGAAAAGGCTGCGCTGTTGTTTGCCATTTCATTTTTTTTGTTTTTGAACCGAAACCTTCAATCAACAGTCTCCCTTGGGAGCGAGAACAGAGAGCAGCCGAATGCAAATGGGTGCGAGCATGTGTGTGCAGGAATGTACAGCGTGCGTTGGCATGTACGGGGACCAGAAGCGTAGTGTGAAGCATGTGCACAGCGCACAGTAGTATGTCCAAGAAAGACGACTCAAACAAAACAAACACACCTTCCTGTTCCGCAACACATTTTCCCGTTTTAGAAGGTAGAAATCAGCCAGCTCTAAAAATAGACATGAGAAGAGAGAGAAGCCGCGCAGCAGCGGAAGGGGAGCATGCAGGAAGGGGAGGAAGATGGCAGCTGGTAGCGTGGATCAGTGCTTCCCAGACTGGGCCTATGGCCATACCTCATACTCCCCAGTTTGCAAAGTGTAGTCCTGCCACATCCAACTAGCCTGCCCTGCTCAGCAGTGGGCCGTCAAGGCCAGGAGAAAAGGGGCCACCCACACCCAGCAGTGGGTCATCCCTGATGCACCTCCCTGGGGTAAAAGAGAGCCCAGGTGGCCGGTGTCCTAATAATACACCACTGGAGGTGAATCTGGTCACAGCACGAGCAGGTCTGATGGTGTAGGGCACAATTAACGAAGGGGATGGGGAGACAGAAACAGACAGCAAGAGCAAAGAGAGTGACAGAGAGAGTGACTGGCGAACAAGGGAGGTGGGGGAGGGTGTAATGATGTAATGGCATGGCTTGCTTCCCCATTAGGACACAGTTGAAAGTGATCAGAGAGTGTTTAGATGTGTTGGCAAAACGAGAGGGTAGTTATAAGTGAGATTTATCTCCGACTCAGGTGATACTAAGAGGGATTGGCTGCCGGAGCTTAGACAGCCTGAGGTGAGCTCTTGTCTCAACAGTCAGGATCTCAGGACTGATGGCGACAACAGATCATATGTATACTGAAGCAACAGAGCCAGTATTTGTGTGTGTTCGTGGGTTTGCAACAACGTAGGAGATCGACTGGCTCCATTACTTTGGCAACCTGGATGCATTAACAAAATTTGTGTCCCTTTAACTACTGCTCATGACAAAATTCTGCTCAACACCTCTGTTGCAGAGGTTTGGGAAAGGAAGACAAGGTCATGTAGCCGCCTATAGCTTTCCAAAAGAAAACAGAATCCATCTCAAAGAGAAACAGAAAGTAGTCCCACGGCGCTGCCTGTAGTTTGAGATTATTTCAGTTGAAGTGTTTAGAAAGCTGAGACTCGTGCTCTGGCACGATTTCAATGCCACACTATGTCCAGAACGATGTGTCAGGGCAAGGGGCATGATTCTCTCAAAGTACTCTCCAAAATACTTTTCCGCAAAGATTTCCATGGGAATACTTTCAGTGTTTACTTTCAGTCAGACTCAAAAGCAAATGTTTGAGATGATCTCTGTTAATTTAAAGTTTGTTGGAAATAGCGGACCTGTGCTCCTGAGTCCTGCCCCCAACTGACATTCCTGCCAAAGTCTACATTACCCGAAAGAACCTCTAGAATGGGAACGGTGGGTGGAATGCATCACTTACAGTGAACATAACATATAAGTCAACCTTAAAGCTCTACTACACTTTAAACACTTGAGAAACTCAATTAAAGAGAAAATGCAAAAATTTTACACATCAGATTCTGTTAACAGACTGCATATGACACAAAACTTGTATGGAGCTATTTGACGCTGGACTCACATGTACGTGTTGTTTACCCTTGATGGTGGGTGTGCCTGGGGCTGGCATGATCAACATGAGGACATCCGCTTGTATGCTAATATGCATTGCTATAGCTGTCAATGCAATGCTAAAGAGAAACTCACCGGTAATAAAATCCACAACTACAAACATCAGGTTAAGCAGCAGCAGCTTTTGCCTCTTTACTACAATGATTTGAATGGTTGATGGTTGATGATGTCACAAGAGTCTGGGATGGTTACGTAAATTTATAAAAACTTTAAAGTTGTTAATGTGGTTTGCATATAGGATCTCTGTTGCCCATCCTTCATCACTATAAGCTACACTTATCACTAGTATCCCAACATTGGTATTTCTGAGTTGAAGTGATGATGGTCGAGTTACATCTTCATGTAGGCAACAATAACAAAAAAATAGGACAATCTCGCTGACTCCCTTGTGTGTAATAGGAGTGCAATGCCAAATCAGTAAATCACTCTTTAAGAAACACAGAAAGAATAAAATAGTATAAAGATCTCTGACGCACGTTGCTTATCTCTCTCTTAAAGATGAAACTCAATTTATAGTTTGTCTGTCTTTCTTTTTCTTTATCTTCTCCACCGTGATTGGTTTGGATTTAATAACAGACATCAATAAAAGATAATAGCTTTTACCTGAATTCACCCCATCAGTCCACTTTAAAGGAAACACTAACTCTGATATTTTCTATATCGTACAGCGCACTGTATCTGCTGTTACGTGAATTTGAAGATGAGTTCCAAATGTAGCAGGACAACCCCCAGTTTCTGCAACATCATACATGATCACAGCAAACATTTACTTTAACTTGCATGAACGCACACAAAAAAAAACCACCCACACAGATACACATACCTAAGTCCCATTAACACTCGCCAACTGCTGTTTAGTACAGAGCAAGATATTTCACAGCAAGTGAAAAATTCAGTGTGTGAGGTAATTCAAATTAAAAGGGCAGCTTTATGATTTGTAATTACAAAGACACACACACACACACACACATACACACACGCCATCTTCACCAGATAACAAGAACCTCCAGTATGATGGAAAAACAGTCCAACAAAATAAAAGATTAACGTCATAAGTGAGAAAGCAATATCCCTTCCTCTTCTCCCTCTGTGGCCTTTTTAATGGTAAGGTCATTTCATTTGATGTTTCTCCAAAACAAAATAAATTGTGTTCTCTGAGTGTCTGTCCCTACCTTTATTCCCCTTGCTAGCAATATAACTTAGAAACTTATATAAGTGGAGGAAGAAATAAAGAGGAGAGAGAGGCCAAGGCGGCGACTGTATTTTTTTTTGGGGGGGGGGGGGGGGGGGACGGACAGGAATGGTCATAAAAGTGAGATGGGAAAGAGGAGAGGACGGGCAGAGCGGTTTTTCTCGTGCTTTATTCCTTCCTAAATGCATAACGGCAGCTTTATACTTTCATAGGCAACCAGTAATGTTTTGTTATAGCCGCTGTGTTTAAAAACAGTGCAGTGCATTACTCTTTAAGTAATGTTTGTGTAAGATACATTGTCGGGTCAGAGAGCTCACTCATTTTTAAGTCACAGCTTCACAATCAAAAGCGCCCGCAGCCGGACACGAGCACGAGCACTTGAGAAGTTATTAATGGGTGTTTAACATCGCATTGTTGTCCCGCGAGTGAAAACAAGGAAGTAACTCATGTGCGGGGGGGCATGATGGCGGCCGTTGTCGTGGAGACAGGATCCCAGCGAGGATAATTGCCGGAGGGGCTTAGCAGTGCAGGCCACCTGCCGCAGCAGTTGGCCCAGGATCTGTGTGTGTATGGGAGAGCGAGAGTGTGTGTATCCTGGAATAGATATACTGGACCGGGGCAGAGCGGTGGCAGGAGGACAGAGCAGGATAAGGAGGACAGAGCACACAAAGGGCTTAAACATAACCTTACGCGTAAGTCTCTCATGAGGGATAAAAATCCTCCAGCCTATATAACTATACAGTACATATCACCTCTATTGTAGCTAATCCTAAAGGGCTCAGGGAGGTCAGAGCAGATTTTGTCCCGACAAAGAGACAAGAACTATAAAAAAAGAACTGTACTGATCCTTGATCCTTGTCTAGAGAAGAACGCTGTAGAAGAACGCTGTGGTCAAAATAATATAGTAAGCTGGGATGTCATAGTTTCCTCACTCAATTTTATATATATATTTTTTTTTATCTGCACTTTGGAGAGTGTAATTTTAGTGACTTTTGAAGGTGAGGCCTACCCGAGACGAAAAGGGTTTGTTTTTGCTAAATACCTTTCTCAGTGTGGACGGCTTCAGACACACAAACACGCTTCCGGGAGCTTTGCAGACTTTCCACTGTATCTGGAGCAGTGTGACAGTGAGATCATTTTAAATAGGATTTGCAGGTTGAGGTTCATCCCAAGAACAACAGCGTACTAATCCACTCCTGTTTGTGTTTGTGTGTCTGGACGGAGGTCAGGGGATGTCATGACGTAGGGCAACAGAAGCCAGCGTGAGCTCTACTGTACTGCGCAGCTTTCAAATAAACAACATCAATAATAAATAATAACCATAACAAGTAACTAATTCTAATTATCCTTCGTGAATGCACTCCCTTATGAGCATTGTAGATCACAATCCTAAGTGTGTTTGTGCTGTCCGTGATCTCTATCTGAGGCAGAGCAAGGGAGATAATTGTGTTATCAGATAGAAGACAATGATGCGATGCCATTTCATAGAGGAGTGAGACAGATTATCTGCAGTCTTTGGTATAAAGATACCGTTGTTCCACTGCTGTGTCTTCACATGCATCTCAGTCCTGCGCGGTGTCTCCTGTGCCGTACAGCTTCCCTCAGCAAAGGTTCAGGGTTTGCTTATGTTCGGAGTTTTTTTCCCCCGTTGTCACCATAAATCAGATGATTTATAATCTCAGCCTTGCAGGATTGTAACTTTTGCCTTTGTTATTAGACCACTAGAGTGGGTTTGAGTGACTGCTCTCTTTCCCTTGGTACAGTCCAATGACTCTATTCAAACGGCAGCGCTGTCCGCAGATGCAGCTTTTTGGCAACGGCAAAAAAGTGAGCTTCTCTGAAGAAGCGGTGACACATGATCGCAGCTCACGCGGGCGCATCGATATGATGCAGTGCTGCTTTAACGTCAGAGCTCAGTTCATGAAGAAGGAAGTCATACTCCACCCTAAATCTCTCGTGTTGAACATCAGCCACTGCGGGCTTGAACGGTGGTTGTGGGAAATTTGGTCTGTGTGAATTCATGTTACTTATCGGATTTCCAGTGGAAAGTATTTAAACATTCAAGGGACATTTTTCAAACCTTTTAGTGACCCATTTTTCCATCTGTATGTGCAATATGTAACAAACGCTGATATCTCAATGCGAAATATGGCTAAATACACCATCTTCCATCCCAGTCCTCATGCATGAGCTCATTAGCAGGCATGTGTTGGTTTGCACACATGTTGAAAAGCCCCCCCGCCTGCTGACTCCAACAACCGGTTTCCATCGAGCACAGAACTACAAACTATTTACAGTCAACTTTAAAGCCAACAGGGGGTGAGTGTTTGATTCTGGGTGGACTATCACTTAAAAGTCTTAATGATCTAATTCTGCTGAGCTGAACTAAAGCAGCTGCAACATTACAATACATTGCATTAATGTTGAGTAATGAATTTGATCTTTGTAGCTTGTATCGTGGTGATAAAAAGTGGGCAAGCTAAATTCTTGCATCACTCATTTCAGTGAGCATGACGCTGCAAAAAACTTAACGTTTTTTATTACTAAAATTCGGATCAATAAAGTACCACTACCTATACATTAACACAAAATGTTAGACTATTATGATTGATTATTCAATGTCTGTTAGATGTGAGCACACACTCTCCAGGGTTTTCAAATGGTCATTCAAAAATATGACAAATGGTGATGAACACATATGCCTCATTGAGAGTTTGGTAGCATGCATTACTTTTACTGCATTGTAACTCTCTCAATGTGTACTGAGCAATGTTGACCTCAACTCTACAGTTGTACTAACAGTGATTTTGCTGCTGAGCCTTATTTACAAGAAACCAAACGTCTTCTCAGCTCCAATCGTATTTAATTCCTATTTGTTCAATTGCAACTCTGTCACATATGTTTTGCAGAGTAATGAGTCATTCCATCTGCTAAACAATACCACAGATGTAAAGTAAATCACTGACTAAGTTTGCATATATGCTGACTATTGACCTTATACTGGATAAGACATCATTAAGATTATGATGTTTACATGAATTCCTAATAGAATATTCCATTCCCTTTCCCATCTGTTCACATAAACATTATGTACTACTACTTGTTTACACTCTAACCCCGGACATGCGTTGTCAAGCTGCCGTACGTCGATGTTGCAAAATGCTGTAAAACTCTAATTGGAAGCTATAAGGTCATTAAAGACGTATACATGTCTACATAATGTGACTACAGTCGGAATACTCCATGTGTCTTAATTTGATTATTGCGTCTTCCAACTATGACCTTATTCAGGTTAAACTCATCAGAAATTGCTCTCTACATGACAGTGTCGTATTACTACTGTCCTAATGTCAGAATATTGATATCCATACAAATGCATCCATTGTTTGTCATTGGCCAGTCATTCTCTGAGCATACACGTGATTAATCATGTCATTGGAGAGGTGATCTGAAAGGAAGCATATTGTATAGCATTTATAAACATTTTATAATAAAGAAAAAGAGGAACGTGCAGAAACACAAATTGCAGACAAACTACTGATCATTCCTTTGTCACATGCTGGCAGAACGTTAGAGCAAATATCTCATGTCACTGAGGCAAAGATAGGAATCATTATTTTTGTCTGAATTGCCTCATACCATCTTTGTTCCTTTGTTCAGAAATATTTAAATATCTTAAAATTCCCCAAAAATATTCTGTAGTGGCTGTTGTCAACAAAATTACCATTCCACTACCTGAGAGTATTTCAAGACCGGCTGGTCACATTCTTAAACACTGCAGCTAGAAGTAGTGTAACACAAACGGCAAAACAAATTATAAGAGGAACAAAACAAGGAAGAAAGGGGAAGAAGAAGAAGAGGAGGGAGAGGAGGTGGAGGTGCAAGAAAAAAGGCAAGATATTTATACTCTGCACTCCATCAAGAGCTTGTTAAGCAGAACGCAGTAAAATTCAGAAAGACTATTGGATTCTCAATAAATGAAATAAGAAGGATTAACATCAGCTATAAAATGTAATCAGTTATTGCAAGTGTGGAAAACAGGAGGGGAGGTTGGAAACACAATCGAGTAAAAATCCTACAGACATCAGCAGGCAATTCTCGAGCTATGTAAAATCAATGTAATGTTTTCAGAGTAGTTTGTTTTTAAATACCCAACATATCAAGAAATGACAGCGTTGTGTAATTGAAACGATGGAAATGACAGCACGGAGGGTTGTATTTTTGAGAAGTACGACAACAGTAAAATATAATGAAAGAAGCCAGTGGCTGTGAATGAGAAGGTGAATACTTGTGAAGATAATACATTATGACCCCTCTGCTACAATAAATTACTGTGGGTAAATACTGGAGAAAATAGTAACACCCTTATCGGACTAATTAGTACATCCTGGGGTGATGATGAGCCTCCTGCATGTGATACAATCTAAACAATGTTAGAGCTGATTAAGCACCAGGAGAGATGACTGTGTGGATCTCTGGGATTTCTCTGTGTAAATATTTGACTTCTGTGGTGATGTGGATGTCAGACAGCTAGCTTACAACACTAAGCTGCATCAATGTTATGGAAATGGCTGCAAAGGTCTCAACATGAAGAGCCACGGGAAACTGTGGAAATAGGATTTCTGGGATATTGGAATAAAAACATATTTCTCCTTGAAATTACTTCTTCTAAATACAGCAAATTTTCACGAGCAATCATGTTTGGAAGGGAATGTAATGTGGACAGGACTTTATTCTCCAGTAGTGGATGAAGTATTCAGTCCCCTTATTTACTACAATGTAAAAATACTAATTTAAGGTTAAGGTTTTGAATTTAGAATTAGAGCAAGACTGACACATCGGTGGGTCGATAAAACTCAGCCGATATGAGCCTTTCGCATACATATCAGGATCTAAACTATGTAGAAAATATGTTATGTTACATGTTTATGTGAATTAATGTTAATCTTCCGAAGATCTCAATTACTGTTGATTATTCTCATTTTTTGGTTTGTATAAAAATAATCAGAGATCACAGTATCAAAAATTACATTTATTTTGTCAAACCAGCAGCCCAACAACTTTGCTTGCATAATATTGTTATATATATTTAACGAAACACACAACCTTTCCCTAACCTTAGACCAAACCTAGCTGCAGCTGGGAGGTCCGCATCCATCCCTCATCGCTGGCTTATCTGGTGCTTTGTACACTGAGCCAAACACCTCAATTCATTCACCCAAAAAACACAGACTCTGAACATTACCTGGCTATTGAGTATGTTTCTCACCACCACACTATTGGACAAAATAGTATTATATTCAAATTATTTCTTGGAGATAAGGTTAGAGGTAAAGGACCTGACATTTTCTTTGACATGCAAAGGTAGGAATCTGAAATAACAGACCGAATATGTCTTTTTGGAAGAAAAGGACAACGTGAGGCAGGAGCTCTCAGAACAGAGAGTGAGAGGCATCTCTTAGTTCAGGTGGAGCGAGGCCCTGAGCCCCCTGTGAGCCGGGAGAATAATCCCGTTGACTTCTGAGATGTGCAGAGAGGCCGTGGCTTGAAAGTCTTGGCATCACTAAAAGAGAGGGATCGATTCTCTGGAGTTAAAAGTGCAGCAACACTCTGCTGTCTATGCAAAGACAGTGATGATGCATGATCCTCCTGACCTTCACACTTCCTGTTGTGTTGTTTGGCAAGTTTCCTCTGGAGCTCTCTGTCCCTCGGTGCCCTTGTCCAGGAGCTGAAGGAACTTCTAATTTAGATACACAGCGTCCTTCAGGAAAACAATATGGATATTTTTTGGGGGGATAATCAGGCAGCAGAAAAAGAGCGTACCTTTTGAATGAAAGGATTACATGGAGGTGAACAGAAATACTAAACCTCAAACGAGATTTGTTTCAGAAATTGTATTTCCTTAATTCAATGTGGGAATCAGATTGTGGTAATTTGATGCACCATCAGAACATGTTATAAACTGGAATAATGAGGACATAAATGTGGTTTGGGATTTTGAGGCCCTGGGTCAAAATTCTGCCTGAGAAAAATGTATTATATCAGTTCATAATATTGGATTAAATAAAATTAGCTTTACCTAACTAACAACAAGAAACCCCTTGGCAAGTTTATATTATGGCTTTGGAGTGCTTCTTGTTTCTGGGGCTCTGGGCTACATTATAACGGCAGTGCCTTGGGTCGTCTGTGGTGTGCTCTGTGCCAGGATGTTACCTAAAGGCAACAGGACCCAAACACAATGTACAAAGTTAATGGGGACCCAAGCAAAACTTTGCCCACTGGCCTCTTAGTTGGTTCATTTTTCCCAGAGTGTGTGCCGATTAAGATATACGCTGTATATTATATACTCTGAGTTTCATTTGGAAACCTAAAAATAGACCTTTCATGTTTTTTGGTCTTTTCATTATTATGTATTGGTTACCATCATTCTATTCATCCTCAAACCCTGACAAATATCTCACTGCTCTGTGTCCATGTCTCTTTTAGGAGAATCCATACCTGTGCAGTGATGAGTGTGATGCCTCCAACCCAGATTTGGCTCATCCTCCTCAGCTGATGCAGGATCGTGAACGCAACGGCTTAATCACCTACTGGCAGACAGTCACATGGAGGAGCCACCCAGAGCCCCTGCTGGCTAACATCACAATGGCCTGGAACAAAAGTCTGGAGCTCACAGACGACATACTGGTCACCTTTGAATACGGCCGTCCTTCTATCATGATACTAGATAAGTCCATGGACCATGGGCGCTCCTGGCAGCCCTACCAGTTCTTTGCTGACGACTGCCTGGATGCCTTCGACATGCCACCCAAACAAGTGCGTGACCTCACGCCCGCCAACATCACACGGGTCATCTGTACTGAGCAGTTCTCACGCTGGGTCGGTTCCAAGAACGACAAGAATGTCAAGTTTGAGGTGCGGGCACGCTTTGCTGTGTTTGCCGGATCTCGGCTACAAAACATGGACAGTCTGTACACTCGCATGGAGAGTATGAAGGGATTGAGGGACTTCTTCACCTTCACCAACCTTAGGTTGAGGCTTCTCAGGCCTGCCCTCGGAGGCACCTATGTCCAGAGAGACAACCTGCTCAAGTACTTCTATGCCATCTCAAACATCGAGGTACCTGCCAGGTGAGGGTCAAAGCTGACTTGACACCAGATACACATTTATAGATATCTTGATACATATTCATGCCTTTAAAAGGAAACACATTATTTTTTCGCTTTACCTCTCAAGTTGTCTATGTATGTGAAAGGTCCGCAAATTTAAAAAGCCCAAAGTCCACACTAGAGGGAGCTCCTCTCCCGAAAGAATACAATGCCCCTTAAGCTACGGAAACTTCTCGCCGATAGTGTTCGGCGGACATTACTGCATCACCATGCCCCACGTTTGCATAATGCACACCTAGCAGGCTAGCCTGGCTTGCCCCCTATCAAAGTCTGCTGAAACGAGAGCAGAGGCCAACATTTCCTGCTCTGACAAAGGTTGACCAATCACAAGAGAGTAGGCCAGCTGGCCAGTCAAAGCAGACTGGACTATATCAGGAGGAAGGGGTTAAAGAAACAGGAGCTAAAAACCATGCTTAGTCAAAGGCTGAAAAGAGGAGCTGCAGTGGCGGGACATTATGAAGTGATGCAGTAAAGCATGTAAACCTTTTCAAGTAATAATCCAAATGAAAAGAATGAACCTGACTATATGTATAATATGTCTCCTTCAATAAATTACATAATTCAAAATGGAACAATGCTAAATAATCTACAAGAAGAGCATTATATGAATTTCAAAATAGTTACGCAAAGTAAATATTAATACCACCTGATATACTTTTAGACGAATAACCAAGATGAGTATCGGAAAAAATACTGAAGAAATGCTGACACGAGCTGTATATTTCAGTCAAATGATAATAATATATTGGTTCAATCAACCTTGTTCTACTCTTAAGAACAAGACATCACCCTTCAGTCTCTGTAAATGTGGATCATTCCATCCTGAAAAGTTTGTTATAGTATATTCACAGGGACTATTTTAGAATCCCAAATAACACCGTAATTTGCAAGGCTAGACACAGCCATGGGTACGTAATAAAAATATGTCCCGGATCGCAGCTCCATTGATCCTTGATAGTTCAATTCTCTACACGCAGTTTACTCATTCTTGAAGTGAATTTTAAATTGCTAATGATTAAAATCTATTAACATAAAAAGCAAACAATTATATAAGTAAACCATTGTGTGTAATCTGTCGATGTTGCTGCACTTTGGCAGCAAATCAGTAACATGAGCAATTTTGATCAGATTCTAGCTTTTATCTTCTTGCCTGCATATGGTTGAATTTCACTTCTGCCTTTTATTTTTCACTTAAACATGACAGATAAAGGAAAACCACCTGGTGATGAACATACCCACTGGTCTGACATTGATTCACACACACACACACTCGCGACTCGCCACTGTGATCTGAGGGCGTTTAAAATGACCCTCTCTCTCGCAGCATGGATCCTAGTCTGCCTTTCTCCAGCCTGTGAGGACAATGATTAATGACAGAAACATACGGCCTCGGTGGTCTTAACGTAAACCGCCATCCACACTCTTGCCAGGGGAGCCGGGAACCCTTACATGGCAACTTTGTGACAGTGAAGGATGCTCGGCCCGTCACGCGCCTGCTTAGCATCAACAAGCCATCTCTCCTACCTTTCAGAATTATTATTCCAATCAATACGGCAGGCTGACATTTGAATGGTATTTAACATTCTTGTTGGGATGGTCTGGAATAGGAGGAAGGAGGAGAAATGTGTGCATGGGTGCGTGTGTGTGTGTGCGTGAGAGCGAGAGAGAGAAAGAAAGGGCGGATGAGAAGGGGAAAGTGAAAATGAGCGACTGTTTGAGCGGAGCGTTCAACCGATGTGGGCGTTGGGTATGTGTGTGTGGAGTCAGGGTATGGGGGATGTTTGATGAAGTCCTGAGTGGATGCTGACACAGCACACAAACACACACACACACACACACACACACACACACACAAACACACACACACACGCACAAGCCCTCTGGCACTGGGGAAAGGGCCTGCAGGTATTGATCACAGCTACTTTTCAGGCTGAGCACAGCATCTGAAGTACCGTTTATACAGAGATCCTGCTATATTGCCATTAAGAGGACTTGTTGTTAGTTAGTTCAGTTTACACTGACTGAACCAAACAAGTCGGCATATTGCCACCCCAGTGATTTTAGTAAGCACGCCTGCATTCCAGAATCAGAGGCGTGACTTGTAACACAACGGCGTTTGTCACGCCATGCCGGCTCTCCGTTTTACTCAGATATGAATTCCACTAGGTTACCACATCCGATGCTGCAAAAATTGTCCCCCATTTCATGTTCATATCATTTATTCAGAACAAAGAGAACAAAAGTGCATTCCCGCCACATCAGAACCTCCACCAACACCAGGAAATGATCATCCATCCCTGATTTGAAATATATTTGTGCTTATATCTTTGTATAGTCGTCTACAATTGCTGCAAATCTACGATTTGATTAGGCGATATTAGATCCATTAGTAACGCTTTGCTTGAAAAACACCGTCTGCACCCCCTGCAGGGCTGGTGGCAGCTGGTGATAGTGTCAATATGTGCTAGATCGGGTAACAGAAGACCCATATTTAGCTCTGAGATGACTGAGGCCAGTCCATCTTCCGCCCCGGCCACCCTCACCTCCCGTAACATAATCACTAATCAATAAGTTATTCTGGGCAGCCAGCAGGAGTATTAGGTGATAGTGATGGGGGGGTCCTCAACAGTACAGTACAATCAGGAGTGTCTGATGCTTACGGCTCGGAAATTGATTTTGGGGAGCAAGATGATTAGTCAATGTTCCCTGGACAAAAGGCTAAGCTATTTCATCTCATCTCATCTGGCCTTAGTAACATATTGGGATTTCCAATGCTTAAAATTTGAATAATGAATATTCCACTCTGCTGGTGCTCCAGCGGGGACCGCGAACTGAAATGGGTTTTATATGATCAAGACCGAGTGGCAGTGTACTGCAGGTCACCAAGGTAATGAGATATGCTGCTGTTATCGATGGAGAGAGGGTTGTAGTCACTTCCTGGTCATATTGTTTGTCCCCAGACCTCTAGCTGTGGCTCTCCAGCTGAACCCACTTAAAACTAATTATTATAAGTTAACTATACTTAATAACCTGAGCCCAGACAGAAGAGAAAGCCCTTTGTCCCATAATCGAACGTAAGATGTTGTCTTTGTGGGACTATCTCTTTAAACTGACGCTTCAGTGTCAAGAGTGACTGGCCCGGGCTCTAATAAGCTGGCGCAGGTAGCCGGGAAGCCAGGTACTCCGGCCTAAATGCTGCTTTATCAATAAATACGTAACCTGATCAGGCCATTAAGTGCAAACTCAGGCAAGCTAGCTCTGACGGGAGGCAGGTTGTAAATTTAGATTTGTGGACGTGACTAAAACACTCAGCAAACTGGATCTTGAAGTTGGGAAAAGGGCAGCCAGAGGTGGAGCAAGGATTCAGAAGTGGGAAGGTCAAAAAGGGGGAGAGGAGGCAATGTCAAATTGCAAAAAAGAGTCAATAGAATATCATCCTATGATTCAGCATCACTCACTTTGTATTGGGAAGTTTCACCAAGGTTAACTGTAATGAGCTACAGTACCGAGTACAATACACACTCCAAGCCAAGGTGTTTGGGGTTCTAAAAAGCCTCAGGCCTTATGCTCATTTTACAGGCGGTATTCAACTCTTAGATGGGGCCATTTCCATATCACTGATGTGCCATGTGAAAGTCATCTCCAGCCATCAAAGATAAAGTAGCAAAGCCTCAACTCTATCATCATTTACATCACTGAAATCATATTCACCAGGAAGCTTCTCTCATAAGCGCAGCTCTCCAATTCTACACCATCCATTGAACCTCTATCTCTCCATCCCTTTTTCCTGTGTCCCCATCTGTCAGGCAACCTGCTGGACTGTGGATTGTGTCGGGCCATGGCTCGCTTGTAGTCTGCATGGATTAGATGTGGGGTCACGGTGGAGGCCTTTTTAATGAAATAAGCAGCAGGTTGTACGGTGGGTCTTTATAATGGAATAAAGGAAAGGCTGTAAGCTCAGGAAGAGCCAACTAAGTGGATAGGGGCAAAGATGGAGGGGAGGAGATGGAGCTGGATGAGGAGAAGTCTGCATCGTTTTCCTCTCCTCGCTGGTAATCGCTGCAGTGTCGAGTCCTCTTTTCCCAGACTTCTTAATTTGATTTGATTGGCTGATGGGGGAAGAATGACATTTAAGAGAAGTGAAGTATGCAGTGTCTTATTCCCCTGTCAGTCAGCTGAGCATGGGGGGGGGGGGGGGGGGGGGGGGGGACAAGGTCAGCACATGTACAGCATTATATCACTGTTGAAAAAAAAAATCTGATATACAAAGGCTAATTTTTTAAAAGTCGTTTTGCATATATGTTTCTTCTTGTATGGAATAATTTTGCTGATTGTTGTTATATTTCTCGAGGGATGAAGAAAGAAAAAATATAATTTAAAATCATATACAATATTGATTGTAAATAGTAACAAAACTATGGGTTTATAGTTTTGCTTGCAGGTCTGTGACGCTGTGCTTAGGCACAGTCATGGTATGACTTCGATGCTAACATCAGCATGCTAACATGCTCACAATGCCAATGCTAATATATAATAAGATTGGAACGACATTCGATTTTCAGGTATTCAGACATAAACCAAAGTATTTGACACGTTGAACTTTTTGGTCTGATGACATTTAGAGGAAAATTTATATCAGCATAGTTAAAATTCATCCTGAGGGCAACATATAAATCTAACACAAATTTCACGTTTATCCGCCCAACACTTCATTCCAAACCACAAATGTCATCGTCATGGTTCCGCTAGAGGTAAAGTCACAGGAAGGCTCAAGTCATTAGGATTCGTCCTCTGGGGAAAGAGTATGTCTGTCCCAAATGTTGTGCTAAATCATCAATTACGTTAAAACAAAACAATGTAGTGATTTAGTTTAGATGGCACCGAAACATAATTACATCTAATAGGCCTGGGCTTGTCTATAAGCTCTCGCTCCTACCAACAACTAATTATTTTCCAGTAGTGAAAATTAGTTAAGAGCAGACCTGGCAGAAAACAAGCTACATGAATGCTAATGATATTCAGAGGGTTTTTATATGGTCATGTTGTTTCATGTCTGCTTGACTCATTTATCCGTGTGTGTGTGTGTGTGTGTGTGTGTGTGTGTGTGTGTGTGTGTGTGTGTGTATGTGTGTTTCTCTCAGTGCCATCCTGCCCCCCCGCTGACAGAGCTAATGTGCTGAGAGGTTTAAGCTCTCCGTCGTCTCACAGTCTGTAACAGAGAGACACAGAAAACTCTGCCGGTGTTTATAAACATGTTGCAGCTAGCAGAGATAGGACGGAGTCAGTTTTTATGATATCTCCGTGTTTCTGTAGGTTTTTCTGTTTGTGGTTACATCATGAAAGCAACACAAGCAGCAGCAGTTCTTTGTAATCCTCCATCAAATAGCAACATTACTGCAGCAAATACTATTTGATATCAACTTTTCAAAAAAGCTGTTGATTTATTTTAAGAGAAAATGTACGCTAAAAGCCAAAATAAATAAAAGATAAATATTTCAAAGGAATCAATCTCTTTAGCCCATTAAGTGTATATAAAGATGGACAACCCACCTTCCACAAATTCAAATAGTATTACAGACACAGCCATCAAACTCATTTGGAGTCAAAGTCTTTGCAGGATGACTTGGTTCCGTAGATACATGTGATTGACCATGATCGGCTAATCATGACCTTTCACCTCATTTGTATGGCATCAAATAAGTAATTAAAAGAACAAACACTTGAGCAAACATCAATGTGGTAAGAAGTACCCAAAAAGAAAGAAACCATCTTTGAGAAAAATGTATTTGATGTGTTACTCGCTTTTCAAGTGTGGTCAATGTCCCTGCACTTACATGGAGGAGGCAGGATTTACGACCTTTGTGCAGGATGTGGCCAACGAGGCACTTGTGTCATGTCGTCCATCTTCATAAACAGCCAATACTAAAGCCAAAGTCTTTCTTTTTCTTTATTTCAAGTGATAATATACATTTTGGACTCTAATACTTAATATACATCTGTTAACCCTGGGCATGTGGCTTCATTCAATTTGAGTTTGCCCAATATTTAGAAATCTAAACATAATCTAAACCTTAAAAGTTTGCAAATTGATTTTGAGAATATGACGTTTCAGTGACCTTGGAATTACGTGGTCCGTTCTGGGTGACGTCACAACAACAAATAGACTTAAGACCAATTTACAGATCTAATTGTCCTCTGATCTGATCCTCGGGCTCTCTGCGTCTTTTCACACCTAGTGTTTTTCCTCAGAGATAGAATGTCCGCAGAAAGATTACATGTCAGTGTAGGGAGTAAATGGCGTGAAAGAATAGCTTAACGTAATGTATGGGTTATACTTACTGAAACTTAGAAGCAAGGTAAACTGGAAGCTGGGATATTTTAGCAAATACTTAGAGGAACCTTTAAAAATTCATTTAAATATGACAAACCCATGCTATGACTTGACCCACATCAACCAGGATTTAGCATCGCTAAATCATTAAAGGGGAAGTCCAATCATTTTACACACGGTGTCCCGGTGCTGTAACTTCCTGCCTGTATCATCGCCTGTTGGTCAGTGTTGTGGCATCTGGTAAGCTTTTAAACGATTAAGCTATTTATTCACTTGGACTTCCTGGATTGCATTTCATTGTCTCACCGGAAACCTTAAACAACACACCACCACGGTTTTCCGAAATCCTCTGTGGGTGACGTAGGTGCAAGGCTCTGACAGGGACAGAAGAACCGATATCACTGGTCCTGCTTAACCGAGTCCCACCATTAAACGTCTTTTAACAGAACATGCAAAAAGAAGAAAATCCGCGTCAACAGCTGAAACACAAAGCTAAACACTGATGGCCACACAAAATGAAACTGAAACATAATCATTCAAACTTGACAATAACAAATCTTCAATAACCCTGATCTGCAATTACAGTTGATTAATTGGACCCTGAATGGCTTACATTGGCTTAATCTAACCGTTACAAAGGTTTAGAGTTGCAGCGGAAGCAGGAACGAGGATGACGGGGCAGATGGTGAAAAACCTCCGCGGCCTCGAGGCTTGTCCGTCTTCTCCACTGGAGAACGAGGAAGAACAGATGCCTCTCCTCTGCTCCTCTTTTTTTAGAGCCTTCAGTCGTTTTGTGTATTGATTATTCCTGCATGGGGTGACTTTGACTTTGGAAGCTGTCACCACTATTTTTGAATTACACCAAAGTTTTCTTTTGTGTCCTTCGCGGACTGAAGGTGAGATGATGGGAGGAGTAAGCCTGGATCAGGGGGAGAGGGAGAGAAGGGAAAAGAGGGAGGCAGATGATGGATTAACTCCTAGTTTCATGGGACTGGCAGTGGTGTGTGATTCTGTGATGAATGATGTGAGGTGCGATGCTCTGTAAATATTATGCTCCAGTTCACGTGGCCACCGCTGCGCAGAGTAACGCTTATTCTCCCTATTTTCCAGCCACGGTTGAAAACTTCCTCCTGTCTATTCTATTTCATGAGGAAACCTCTTTGCACTTGAACGCTGCCACCCCCACACCCCCCCCCCCCCCCCCCTCATGAATGAAATATACAACCCATGCTTGATGTGTGATGAGAAAAAAACATAGATGCGATGGCTCCTGTGTTGTCATATGTCGCATGGGCCCTCCCACCCCGCTCAGACTCCTCCCCTCCGGGTTATGTCCCTCCGAGGCAGCCGAGGCTCAGAAACAGATCACTTTTTAAATCATTCATGAGCACTCCCCAGAAAAGAAGGGCATGCAGAAAGCTGAGGGACCGCAATGAGGAATGTGTGATTGTTCCTCTCATATGCGATGATTTATGACACAATAGTTGTAACTGATTTGATAATCACAGTTTATTTCCCTTCAGAAGGGAGGGAAGTTAACGTCAGCGATTTCGCCTGTTTTCCTTTCATTCCCGTTCTTTTGTTTCACACAAACGCCTCTTTTTTTCCCCCTCCCATCCCCACCCTCTTCAATAGATTCTTCTTTTCTACCTGCACTTTCCCACCCCTCATCTTACTCGTCCCATAAATATCCTTTTAAATTCACAAATACAATAAAGAATTCTCCCCACTCGCGCCTGCACTGTGCCTTACCCAGCATCTGGTGAGAGGGGAATCTCTTGATACCGCAAGCGTGCTTTAAAGCTGAAAAGCATGCTGGGAATTGTAAGTGGGAGAACATGAGGTAGAGGGAGGGTGTCCTTGGAAAGATGGTTTGTTCTCAGTCAGGCACATCAATTAGCATAGCATTATTACAGGCATGGTGTGTTCAAAAGCACACCGGTGTCTTTACTGCGGCACTGTCATTACGAGCTTGTAGTTGGGCACGGATAAACAACTCATCAGGTGGAGAGAGAAACAGAGGCTGAGTCCATGTGTTTGTCGACTAGAAACACACCGTCTCACGCTGTGATCAGTCATTTTTGGATGTCATAGACTTTTACTTTAACTGCAGTGTCAACCTGTAATGGGAGATCTGCACGTTTTACATCAAGTAAAACTGTCCTGATGTCCTGGTGATCACTCTTTAGTTTGGTGAAACTTTTCAATTTAACCTTCACTTGTGCTACAGAATAAGTAAGGAGCCAATCCGGAAGTCCTAATCCACCTCGTGATGTGATGGGCTTTGAACTTCTTTCTCTGCCTCTTTGTTTCATTCTTGACACGATTACAGTGTATTTCAGCCACTTTCTATATGAATGTTATAAACCATTTCCTGAAGAGAAAATGGCAGCCGCCGTCTTTTCACTCTTCCAGAATGTCTCAAAACTCAAATGAATCACATGTTTGATGTGGTTGAACGACACCTTGTACGAACCATAGACAACCATGTATTTAAAGATGGACAGCTACCCAAAGTGAACAAAGTGTCTTGATCGCCACCTGTTGGCTGTCAGCAGTATAGGTCATAAGCCCCACCTCCTCCAAGAGAGAGTGACTTGCCATTGGTCAGGCGTCTGTATCTCGATACTGCGGCTCCATCCCCTGATTGCTAAGGTGCAGACTCTGGATCCAAATGACATCGTCAGCATTTATTATATTTGTATCCAGGACATTTTGGCTTCATATCTGGTTAGTGAGAGGACAGAGAAATATGTTGTCCATCTATAAAAAAGTGGTTTGTACAAACTACACTGTTTTTATCACTTTCTAGATAAACGACACTCGAAACACTCTGCAGGTGAGACTGTTTAAAAATGCCATCTTTTCACAGCTGGTGTTTTACTCCATCTTCCAGTATTGCTGTTTAGATCAACGACAAACAAATTTGATTATGATGTTGTGAAGCTCTGTAAGAACCGGTTCGACCCTGACAACAATTTGATGGTCATTTTTTACATCATGCCGACATTTTATAGACCAAATGATTAATTGATTAATTAAAAAAATGATTGCCAGTGCGATTTTCAATCATGGGGTCAGTTTCACCGTGCATCTCAATGAGTCTGTTGGGTTAAAATCATACAAGGTTCACCACACTTGAAGGAGATAAAGATGTATGCATATAGTATTACATCAGTCCTTATGTATTTTACCTGGAGTGAATGAACCTGATGGATCATTAAAATATAGTGTGTATGACTTGCAGTCCTGCCCTTAGCTCTCCTTGACACAAGTTTAAAGATGTGTTTAGAGCCCTGAGATTTCCTAAATCTATTCAGTTTATAAAAAGGTTGAGCTCCTTCAATTACAGCAGCTACATATTAAAGCACGGACCACTCTAAGAGAGATATTTTTCCTCTGTGTTTGGTCTCATCCAAACACAAACTGTGTTTTAAGAAAAAAGAGATTTTGACAAAAGCCTAAAGTGCAGGAACGATGATCCCACAGTGTATGCCCACTGTTGCTTTGTGTAATGAGCTAGCGCCAGAAACAACAATGGCCACAATATACCAGGTTCTCTACATTTGGTCACCTCTATGTCTGATTACAAGTTTGCAGCTAAATGTATTAGTACCGCACCACATGACCAGTATTCAAGCCTTATAATACTTGGATCACAGTGTTCCTCTCTGGTATTTAATGGCTCTTTGATAGAGACTTCTTGGCCCAGCATGCTTGTTTGAGCACTTGAAGTCGTTATTGTGTTCTCATCTAGATGGAGATAAGACTAAGGTCGAATGGACGGAGATTATCTTAAACAGATGAGAAAATAATCACTCATAAAATTATCTGCAGTTGTGGAGAAAAGGCCTAAGAGGTCTTTTCATTAATGGCAAAATAATGCTGGCTATTTGTTATACAAGAGGAACCTTATGAGTTCAGATGTGAATTTAATTTCTGGACCACTTCACCACAAATTAATTTCGATAGAGATTAGTAAGCAAAGTATCATAATTACTGAATAAGCGGTGCAGTTTCAGTTGCAGCTCAGAGCACTGGTAAACACTGTCCTTTCTGTTTTTTTAACAAAGACCCCCAAGTTGAAGTCCTTGTACTAATTTTCTTGTTAACTGTGCGGGTGTGTTTTGAGGCTCCTCGTCCTCCGTCTCCTCCCCTCCTCTGTTCCTGTATCCTCACCTCTTCCTCTCCTCTCCTCCTCTGGCCCGGGGCCGGGGTAGCTCTCTTCTTGCTATGACTAATGATGTTCTTTCAGTCTCAAGGTTTTAGCAGGATAATTATATTAACCCTTGTCCTCTGGCTGATCCCAGCTCAGCTCCTCTTCCCCAGGCATCCTCCCCTTCACGGTCTCACTGGAATTAGACGCACAAACACACACACACACACACACACACAAACGTGTATACAGGAACTCACATTATAGATGTACACCGATGTGTGTTATGTATAAGCATGGGTGTCTATGTCTGTAGGTGTGTGGGCCTGTGCATGAGCAAGTTTTGGTGACTTTTAGCAGACTTTTTCTGAACACGTTTATCCTTGCAATGCGAGGACATGGGTGAAGATGGGTGACAGCCCGCGGGTGCGGCTTCGCAAGTGTGTTTCCTTCTTCATTTATGATAGCATGTATTCACACATTAGAGGTTCAGGAGTGTGTTGTGTCTCTGAAGTTCATATGGCGGACATATTGTCTCGGGGAGAAGGGGTGTATTTTGTACTGCGCACAACAAAAGTTTTTCATTTTAATACACACACACACATACACACCCACACAACAGACATAAAGATCCCGCTATGGCCTCGGGGGGTGTAAAGACTCTGTGGGGGGGCCTCATAGCAGGAAGAACCTCCCACCACACCCCATGACGTTCCAGAGTTTCTGTCTCTTCATCACTTTTTCATTCTTCCCTTCACCTCCCGTCTTCTTTCACATCTTAACAAAGAGGATGTATAATAAATAACCCATCCCCCCCCCCCCCCCCCCCCACACACACACACATCTTAACTAAGAGGATGTAAAATAACACCCCACCTCCTCACATCTTAACTCAGAGGACGTATAATACCCCCCCCCCCCCCCCAACTTGCACCCAATTTCCTCTATCCCTAGGTGTTAGTCGGCACTGTAGTGTTCATTAAAACACATTGAGCAGCGGTAAGCACTCTGCAGGGAGGTTCCGCTCTAATATCCAGCACAGTTACACAGTGATCTCAGGACCGTCGGGGCTCTAGATGGAGAAAGGCCAGAAACTCTTTAGCAGGAAGGAGCCTTAAGTTGCCGTGACATGGCTGCATCCCTAAGAACGCCGTCAGCTGTTCTGCGTTTTCATGCTGCATCATGCTGCATGAATATTACAATGCTGGCGTGCAGAGTCTTAAATTGCCACCCGCCAGGTGTCAAATGCCGGCAAAATGTGTCTTGTGTAGATGAATTAATAAGGGTCAGTCATCACAGTGGCCAGTGATGTTTGACAGTGCATCTATTTATGGGCGTTAATATTCAGCATATGTTCATATAAAAGGCAATGTTTTTTTTAAGACACATATAGGCATTTTTTTTGCAGTTCCAAAGGCAAATAAGCGATACAAACCTTTTATATGCAAGTACATCGATTTAATTTTGTATTGTTGCATATGTTTGCATTGTATTTCATTTAGAATAGAACATTTTCAGATTATCAGTGATAAATCGATTTATATATTTATATAAGCACTGACTTTTTGGGTTGTAGTTTCCAGGAGCTATTTGTAGATCCGTAAAGTGATTGATTATTAGGTGAGTTTGTGCTGAAGCAAACTATATATTTTGGGCTAAGAACTTACACAAAGGCAAATATAAATCTACATCCAAAATGTACTAAAATGTACTTGTCAAGTTAAGTCTAATTAAAATAACGGATCCATTAGTTTAAAGTGTTATTACAGCGGTTTATATTACAGATTTTATAAATATATGAAGTTATCAGGAATGGTTCAACTTTTGTTGAAATGATCTCGAAGTAGAAATATAGAGTAAAATGGTATCGCCAGTGTTGTGAGTGCAGTGTTTTTGGTGCACTGTGCGTAATTTGTTATTTATATTTTGACAATGGATGAGCCAGCTGTGTTTTTCATGCAATGCTAAACATGATCCTCATGCAGTATTTTGGTTAGTAAGTGTAAACAGCGCAGTTTGTGTTTTAGAAAAAGAATATCCAAAAAACATAGTCACACAGTTTAAAAAGCTAACAATGACACGGATATGTTATTATATTATATTTCATATGAAAGGCAATGTTTTTGTAACTTTATTTTCAAACAGATAAAGGCACGACAAAGTCTCTCCTGTCTATAGTGCTGTGATGCTCACACAAGATGGAATCGTCCACACGTGGTCACTGTCAGTCGACGAACGGGATTATTTAAAAGTATATCAGATGCACAATAAACCACAAATAAATCAACATAGAGCTACTTGGTTGCAGCTGATTTGTTTACTATTATAAACAGTAATACAATCAGTAATTAAAGGGACAGCAAATATTAAGGAGTCACACGATCTCAGCTAAATGAATACAGGAAACCATATCCAGAAGATGATTAAAAACAAGACTTACAACTGGTGAGGTGAACGAGAAAGTTATTTACGAATCGTGTCTCATTCTCCTACACAGAGTATCACTGGAAACAGCCGGGGTGACAAAATCCTTTGAAAGCTGCATATTAATCACCCCTGCAGTTTGAAAGGCCAGCAAAAACTGAAAATTTCACACAGCTGGCATGTAACCCACACCTGAACTGTTCCAGTATATAGATCTCTCTCTCTCTCACACACACACACACAGTTTCTGCTGCACTCATGAGAACTGTCCTCTGAGGTCTGGACTGGAGAACAGGATGTGCCCAGGCTCTGTTACTTAGTTATTTAGTCCTGTGCATACAGTTCATACTTCAGAGAGCAGGTAGCCCAAAGTGGGCCCGACTATGCAGGCTGCTCTTAACATGACCCAAACCGACCAATCAGAGGGCTGCTCTTAGCTCTGAACGTCAGCTAGTCAGCACGCAATAGCCGGTGTCCTGTGTAAATAATTTACTCATTCGCTTAGTCTCACACAGACTCTCTCTCTCTCTCTCCCATTCCCTGTCTTTCTATCTCTAGATCCATCTCTCTATTTCGTGCATGATCCCAAAAGTAAAAGAAACACTATTTAACACAGAGCAAACTGTGCTAATATAATGAACCATCCCACATGCACACCAGGGAGATCACACATCCACATGCACTGCATAGTAAAAACACACGCACACACTTTCTCTCTCTCACACACGCGCACACAACAAACACATGGTGCGGATTTCAAAGACGATCAAGGTCGTTACTGCGCTTTGAATAATTTAAGATTTCTTTTTGGTGGATATTTCTCTAAAAATTCATAGTATATATTTAGTGAGTGCATGTATTTGTGTGTGTATGTGTTTGTGCGTGTGATTGTGATTGTGATTGTTTGTTCATGTACCAGTGTACGGACGACGGTTGATTTATAGGCCGTGCAGTTTAAAGTTTTCCATTAGTGTAAAATACAGTTTGAATTTTACTATCACTTTTTAATTGCATAAATTTCAATCCAGAGGTGCAGTCAAATCCAAGCAGTTAAGTGTCAAGCTGTGTATGTTAAAAGGCAGTTGACAGTGGTTACTGGAGGAGCAGAGAAACCTCCTGCCCCCTTGCACTTGTCTGGGAGCCGCATGACCATCGCCATCCATGTAGCATGGCCTGGATCAATCTAATTTGTCCGTGAAAGTCCAAACACTTAAGACCAGTGCTTCTTTAAGAATTGATTCAGTCTGGGGCGGCCGTGCAGGACCTGCACATGTATGTAGTTCGCTCTCACGTGCAAAAGAGGCCGAGTGACAGGTACACCGAATAGAGACTGAAAGAGAACTTCTGGCGTGTGAGAGAACTGCAGAGAAGGCCACTCACAGCTATGCACAGGGCTGCAGCAGAAACCACGAGGTTTCACTGTCCGCGTAGATGTTAAAAACTTTATGCTCGGCAGCATGTGCGTGCAAGAGGGAGGGACCACGCGAGCATGACACAAAAGCACTGCAGACAGTTCTACAAGGAAGCAACGGATGAAAGGCGCTATCGTAACCATCTCTTACATTATGAGACGCGTCAATTATTTTGGTTAATTTATTCAATCCGTGACTAAAAACCATGATTATATCCGATCGTTGACTTTTGAGATCCATTGCACGGGTAGTGTATATTAGATAAGATGGGAGAGCTCAACCACACAGTCCCTCAGGCCTGTCCTTTCCTCCATCACATGCTCCAGTGGTGTTTCCTTCCTGATGTGGATCTTGGGAGGTGCCCGGAAAAAAAAGGAAAACTGGGAGATTTAAAATAGTTGAGGGCATTTGCCGTTTGCCGTTAAAAACCATCGTTAATTTGAATTTCCGTGGAGTGATTAGTAAAAAAAAACAAAAAAAACATCATCATTACTGTTATTAATGTGAGAGTGAACTATCGGGGGCATGTAAAGAAGCACAGTGTAATTTCTACTCATCACATGATTGCATGGGAGGTCAGTTATAGATTACCTGTTTAGTCTAGAGGGAGAGAGAGGGAGCGCACATGTGAGCGGGAGGATGGATGGTGGGTCGAAAAAAAAGAGAAGGTGAGGTGGGCTCGTGAGGAGAGGAGGGGGGACGTTTGAAGAGACTCTTGCCGCTCCGCTGCTACGGGAGGCTGCACTCGAGGAAAATCGATCCTCTGCCTTCAGAGAAAGAAATTTATGAAGCTGGAACATAAACGCAGTCATGTCCAATTAGCTGCTCTGAATTTACGAGGCGAGGCGAGGAGAGGAAGTGGGAGGGGATGTGGTGATAAAGACTTCAGCCGAAGCCAATAAGGCGTGCTGCTGATCAATGATCCCCGCATCGCGCAACTCCCACTCCTCGCTTGGTCACGGCGCACCGCTATGCTTCCACAGAAAATAGTTCAATCAGCGAGTTAAAGTTATATCTTCTCCCTCTCCCTCATGGAAAACAAAGAATCTATGAATATGCGAATATATTTCATTTGAAAGTTTAGAGGAACGACGCAGGATTTCACCAACTTCATTAAAAAGTCCATTCTCAGTTTTTAATGTGCTCGAGGCTCCGAGTTTCCACATCACACTTATGTAAGTTGAACACTTAGACTTTCAAAGTAGTTGCAACATCACAAAAGCCCTGCTCATATTGAATGCGTGTGTAAATTTAGATTTAAGGTGAGCACAGGGAAATCCCCTTCAGCAGATGAATTTTAACACACCATCGAGTGTCGCACACTATACGAACAGTACTTTGAAAAAGCACTTCAAGAGGGGGATGCTTTCAAAAATAAAAATAAATAGATTGTTTGCGCTGGTAGGTTGTTCCAATTGTTTGGAGTTAATCTGTCGCCGTGTTTTTTTGGTCTACATATGATCCCAGACTGACTCCAGTGGGACTCTTGTATTTGGAGATAGTTCTTTACGACTCTGGCTGTATGTTTGAGGGGAGAATATGAACAGTTAACAGAACAGAGTCAAATCTACATGTATAATATCATGAAGCAAAATATATTTTTGGGACGGACAACAAATTACAATGGATTAACCCTAACCCTCCAACTGTATCATACCTGTCTCCAACAAGTTCGGTTTCTATATAACTAATTTAATTTTGAAAATGGCAAATCTGTTAAACCACACAACACGAGATCCCATGCATGCCAGCCAATTCAAGTATTTTTAAAACTTATAATAATGATTAGGCTCCTGCAGGTTAGGTCCAGGATGGCTTTTGTTGAAACCCAATTTGTGGAAACTTCACAGGGAGGGACTCCGTATGCAAACACCCAGCTCTGGTGTCAAACTCCATGGACATCGCACACTCTACCGTCCACCTCGGCCACCTCTCTATGTTTTTCTGTAAACATCGTCCAAGCAGCAATTAAGCTGTTCAACACTCATTGGGAAAAATAATGAGAATTATTTAAAAGTAATTTCTATGGGGCAGGGTAGATTTGATTCATCCCCAGCGTGTGCATGTGCACCTTCATATCATCAGTCAGTCCTGGTTTGGGTGTTTTCTTTCTCTCTCTGACAAAAGCGCTGACACTCATTACCCATTAGGCTCTCCCTCTAACTGTGATTTGTGTTGACTGGTTGTGTTCTTTGTGGTACCAAGAGAGGAAGTCACTGTGAGGACCACATCGGTCTTCTCAGTGATGGCGGATCGAACGCAGGGTGGGAGGAGGAGGGAGATCTCCTGCTGGGTCAGAGCTGCATTGATGCATTCTGTCATCCCAGGTTAGAGCACGTCAGCACGGACCCTCCTCCTGCTCCTCCTCCTGCTCCTCCTTCGAGCCGCACCGCCGTAGTCAGCGAGGCAGCCAGACTGTCAGGGCTTTGACACCCCTGCCCTACTCCCTGCTGCACTGACTGCTCAGCCCCCCCACACTCTCCATGCCCCACTATTTTCTCCTCCGCCCGCTCCTCTCAAACACATGTCCACAAACCCAATTTGCCCGGCGCACTCCTCGGTGAGCACTGGTGCAACGGCTAGTAGCTAAAGAGGTAAAAGGGGTAAAAGCTGCAGAGCTAAACAGAACAGGAAAGACAGAGAGATGGAGAGATGGAGAGATGGAGAGAGGAAGAGCAAAGGCAAAGATCAGAGGACTGGAACGGTTACACTAGATAGAATTTGGGAGCAAACAGAAAAAAAAATACAGGGGGAGGAGAGTGCAAAAGAGAAAATAAGAGAGAGGGAGTGATAGCTGTGTCCCCGGAGAGGAATAGAGGCATAGGCGTCGACTACCGTATAGAGACAGATAAAGCCCCATTAACTGCTGCTTCCAGCTGCTTTCTCAGGCTCTGCCACCACATGACTCCCCCTTGATGTTTGTTTATCTTTCTTCTTATTTATTCCCCTAATTGCTGCATCTCTGCTGTCTAAAACAGGCAATCCTGCGATCATTAAAGACACACTGCCGCCATGACTTCACAGAGACCGGCTGCAGGCAGAGCGGACAGACAGAGGCACAAAGTCGGCCGAGCCCGGACACCGAAGCCGTTATTTTATCTACCGTTTAGATAATTGCCACGGGTCATTACATCCAAAAGATGGAGAGAGCTTACAGACGTGTAGCTAACACATATGCTACTGTACAAGATCTTACACGTGCCAGCAGTTTTTTCAAACGCTTACTTTTATACCCAATGGATTTGTCTCATCTGTTGGAGGACACTGGAATATTTTAGTGGCAACATCTTTTTCTGTAAACAAAAATGACGTCTTGCTTCACTCAGAGGTAGTAAAGAGGTGTTCGTAGTGTAATTTAAAAACCACATGTTCTTCAACCTTGATCAATGTTTGAGTTACTTAAACATTATCATAAAATCTTGCTATAGATACTATAAGTGGATATTTTATCCCAAGAAAAAGGAAGAATAAATAAAACTAGGGATGCACCGATATGGAAATTCTTGGCCGATACCGATATTTAAAATAACAATCTGGCCGATAGCCGATACCGATACCGATATTTGTTTATTTTCTTTTTGTTGTTATTCATTCACCCTTTTGTGCCAGAAAAATAATTAAATCATTATTTAAAAAGCACTATTTAAAAAATGTTCAGCCCTTCATCACTCTTATCTTTTAATGACACAAATTGAATCAGATTTATGAAACAATCTTTGATTTAACTAAACTGTATTTAACAGAGACATATAATGACCATTTTTCCGCAAGTTGAAATGGTTCCTTGGGATCTTAATGAAATGTAGAATGAAACATATTTTGGTAAAATGAAACATATTTTGGTCAAAATACCACAAGGATTATTTAAAACAGCACCTTTTTACCCTGTCTAAAACAGCCCTGTTAAAGTATCATTATAGAGAACGCTCTTCTCATTCTTTTACGGTAGCAGTATTGCCCGTTTATTAGAGGTGTTACGGCTTCTTGTGTATAACGTATGTTGTCAGTTCCCTTGTTACCTGTGCATGAGACGGATGAATAGAGCCGGTGCACATGAGAATAAAGTACTTAAACAGACGCTACGCTCATACTTTTTACACCAAGTTACACTGCGTGAGTCAAGATAACTTAACAAGCCCTCCTCAGTTTTACCTGTTTTGAGTGTCGGGCAGAAATCACATCGCGTCAACACCCACCGTGGCCCTTCACGATGCTTGTTTTAATTAAACAGTCAGATTCCCCTGGTCTGCACCAGTTCTCAGTCAGCTGCTAGGCGCCAGCCGGAGGGTTCCCCCAGCGGTCGCCGTAGCTGAGGTGATCCGCGAGAAGGGCCCGACACGCGTCCAGAGTGGCCGCCGCTGACCGCCGTACCCGGTCCCCTCCAACAGCCCGCCTTCCGTGCCTTCGATGGACACCGCCCCGCGGTCCAAGAGAAAGAAAGCCCCCGCACCAGCGACAACGTTAGGCGCCACCGGATTAGGACCTCCCGGTGCCGCACACTGAGCCTCTGGCCGCGGAGAGGAGGGCGACGGAGCGACTGCTCCCCCAGCTGCGGCACGTGCCCAGCGGTTTTACAACAAATATGAACATCGGCCAATGATATCGGTGAAAGTCAAGTTTATTACCGATAAGCCGATATCAGTAAACGAGGCGAATATCGGCCGCTACCGATGTTCGGCCGATAAATCGGTGCATCCCTAAATAAAACACATTGTCACTGAATGTTTTGAGCACTGTTTTTCTATGAGCAGTTCTTTGAAATGTGATGCTCATTTTGAAACAATCCTACCTTCCAAGAGACAGTGATGCTTAACTAAATCATTAATGGAGTAATGTTTTCCTCCGAACAGTATTTGAGAGGAAAATGATAGACACTAATTGAACTTTTGCAATTTGGCTGGTGATAGTCAGATCTGATCAGGAATGATTCATTAATAAATGATTAGTAAGCAGAATTCATCATAAGTGACAGAGATCAAAGTAAAGGTTGTGGCAGGGGCCAAGGTTAAACTCTCGCCTCACAGCAACAGGGTTCTTGGTTTGAATCCCGGTTGGGTCGGGGCCTTTCAGTGTGGAGTTTTCATGTTCTCCCTGTGACTGCAGGAGTTTTGGTATTAGGTTATAAGAGACGTTACATTGTCCGTAGTTGTGAGCGGTTGTTCGTCTCTATATATTGGAACTGGGTTGGTCGTCCAACGTCTGATGTGATTGGCTCCAGTTTTCTCGATTGACAATCTACTGTAAAGTCAATAATTAAAATAATAAGCCTTTGGTTTGTGTGGCTATGCTTTAAATTCTTGTTTACTGCCTGTAGCAGTCAACACGATGTTGCTTCCAACAGAACTCTGGCACCTGTATCATGAAAACACACCTGCTGTTACCACAGGTGTTGCCAGTTCTGTAACCAGTGGTCAGGGTTATATCTTTAAAAAGAGTTTTCTTGTCAACGTATAATTATGTTTGCATTCAGTGTTTTTAGCGTAAACAGATTCTGTGTTTCTCTCAGGTATGACAAATGTGCTGAAGGCATGTCCTTCCTCATCAGTCATCTTCTCCTATATTGTTGAAACACACATTGTTTACATCCATCTTAATTAGCCAGCAGTCTTAATCCTCACCGTGTTTGCTGCCACATAGCTGCCTGTCTTGGCACATTATCGCCACCTGTCTGTCAGTGGATCACTGTGAAATCATCACGGAAACATGTTCCATGTCATTTTCATCCACTCATAAAAAAAGTTTTACGCTAACAGTCTGATAAACACAAGTATTGGCCCATAATTCCGGCAGCTAAATAAAACAGCAACTTGTGTGTCTGGTTTCTGATTCAGACTGGAATGTATTTGTATCCCTTATTTTCTTGGACTCTCTCTCTCTCTCTCTCATGCTCTTCTTTGTCTCGCCCTTCTTTGTCTCCGTCTTTGCTCACCTTCTCTCATTTCATCCCTCTCACTCTCTCCCTCTAAGTAAACAGACAGGGCTGTGATGGATCCAGCTGTCCCGTCTTAACTTCCTTCAGCTCAGAGCTGCCACTCCCACATTGATGACTCTGCAGTGAATGCAGACATCTTGCACATTAACATATGATTGTGCCCATGTATTATTTGTGTGTGGTGGGACTGAGGAGAGGGATCGGGGAAAATCCCAGTGCAAGCTGTCACCCGAAAGAGAGAGAGCAAAAGAGGCCTAGCACTTTGAAAGTCAGTGTCACATCAGTCATGTGGAAGGAGTGCAGGGCCAGAGAGTAGTCCTGGTCTTGGAAAAGCAGGTCAAGAGGATAAAGTGTCTGCAAAGATTCGACCTGCAAGACGGTGCAACTCAAAACTAATGATTAAAGTAGCCGAGGACTTAGTTAATATTAGCTCATTGATATTTCACTCGGGTGACCTTGGAATGCCTCTAGACATGCAGGCTTTAATGTCAGGGTATCTCAGGTAATTGACAAGAGGAAGGCCATTTCCTCTGCTAAGCTGCAGCCATTAGGCCTGCAGGACGCGAACTGCACCGGAGTATACCTAGACAATCACTCTGCTCTTCAGTATGGATTTTAAACTACAACTTCTAGTCGCACTCAGCGGCGCTTCCACTTTTAAGACGAGACAGATAAGATTTATCACTGAAGATGCAGGAGACGAGAAGCAGTGATATGTTCAGCACTGTCAGTCACTCAGCGCAGGCATTAGTCACCGGGCCTCTGCTTCCCTGATCTGTTGTCTGTCATCGGCGCGCTCAGAGAAATGCATCACAATCACACCGAGGCAGGAAACCGTGCACGCTCACACACCTGTCTCATTTCACACACACTCGCTCCTGCGAACGCACGCAGTTTTTTTCTCCATGAAAAAGAGATGTTCAATTTCCCTCCTTGCTAAGTGGACAGCTCGTGTCCTTCAGGAAGAATGCAGGAAACAAGGCCTTGCCGGTGAATGCATTCTCCCTGGCCAGCCTGTCAGCTCGTCTGTGTGATCATAGAGAAACGTGGGTAATTTATAGGACTGAGAGCAACGGTGTGATATCACACACAACTCACCGTGATCAACCGTCCCCATTTTTGTCCAGTGAAGATTACCTGGCGTTTCTTACTTCCAGTCGTTGTTATTCTGTATGTAAAGTAATGCTGTGAAAGTAGGGTTGCCGCTGACAGGCTGACAGCATAAACCAAAATAAAATTTTAAAAAGAAAAACTGATGAGAAAGCAGAGATTAGTGTGAGGAAGGAAGATTGAAGCAGTCATCTCTCCAGAATACAGGGGCCATTCTTTGAATATTTGATGCAGACGGATGGCTGTTCACTCCAGTGGAACAAACTGGATTGGAGTCCAGTCGCTCATCTGGAAAAGGCTGTAATTTAAAGTCGTAGCTGCCGAGTGTCCTTAAGATCCTCATTTCCTTCCCGGCAGAACTCCAACCTCGGGATCAGCCCACCTGGGCCCTGCCCCCGTGCACACAGATAGGTTTATGAATGCGAGAGAGCTAATACATAAACACACACTCAAAGGCACTTCATCTTCACAGGCAGTAATTGTAAACTAAAGTGGTAGCATTGGGTAGATAGCGAGTAAATGTGTTACCAAGAATCACGGACCCACAATATTTTTAGAGCGCGTGTTCATTTTCTGTTTTTAGCAAACACCCTGCTGAGTGCTCTCCAGAATTATTTAGAAAGAGGAAACACAGATAGCTAAATTTGCATGTCCCTTATATTCAAATGAATGAAAACTAAATAAAATATTAAACCGAAAAGATTAAAATTGACATGTTGTGTAAGGATCATAAAAGCCTGAAAATATAATGATCAAGCAACCAAGCAGCCACTTATGATTTGTGTTGTTATCAATTTATTGGCTGATTACTAGTTTCTATAAATGTATAAATTAAAAATTATGGTGAAAGAAAATACTACAATTTATTCACTGACAGTCCAAAACCCAGATATATTTACTTTTCTATCATAGATGATGAAGAAAAGCAGAAAACATCACCTTTTGAAATAATCTTTAAATAGCTTTATGACATATATGATTCCTGCTAAACGACTGAACCAGTAATCAACAGCTTCGATTCTACATTTAGTCGATCAATTCTGTTGTCTCTTTTCACATTTTGTTAAAACAGTTTGATTCATTGCTGTTACTTTACTCAGCCAGACTGTAAAGAGTAGAGCTTCCATCATCAAATGCTCCGGAATCAGATGGACTGGCAACTGAACAAACTCCACACATCAAAGTAGAAATGGACGCTGAAGCTTTGCCAGGGACTTCAGAGAGAAATACATTGGAGCCAAAGCAGACACTTAACACTGTAAACTTAACATTGTAACTGTGATGTTTTGCTCAATATAAATGTGTTTCTAAGTGTGCTTCAACTCTCATGCATTATACAGCCACAACGCTAATGCAATACAACATAAACGCAGATACACAGATAAGTACACTCACACAGGTACAACAAAATCTACTGTCTTCTTGTTCTTTTAGTTATACAGTGTAATTTACAGTTTCCGCTCAGTGAGCTAAAAATGACGTTCAATGCACCTTTTTTTTGTATAAAATCTATTACCATCATGCAATTTACTCACAAGATGTATGAGCCCTGTCTGAGTGTCAGACCTTCAATAGTCAATACTTGCAGTTGTTCTGACTCCCACCAGTCGGTTTGAAGCCTTTTGTATGTGAGGTGAAATGTCTCAAAATCCTCAAGAAAGTCTAGTTACCTCAATGAAACACCTTCTGGATGACATAGAATCTTCACTGATCTATTTGCTTTTGTCTTGTATAGCAATTGCTCCCATAACTTGCGTCTGTATGTGGGAGATGTGGGAAACACACCCACGTTTTTTGTCACCTCACATGTGTTACCTTTCTTTTCTCCTCTGTTTTAAAGGTGTAAGTGTAACCTCCATGCCTCCCTGTGCCTGCTGCAAGAAGGGAACCTCCAGTGCCAGTGTGAACACAACACCACGGGCCAGGACTGCCAGCGCTGCAGGAAGGGCTTCAAAGCCAAGTCCTGGAAGGCCGGTTCCTACCTGCCGGTGCCCAACGGAACCCCCAACACCTGTACGTACCCAGAATATGTTCATCTGCTCCTACTGTGTTCATCCAACTCCTCAATGTGACTCACACACTTAAAATAATATAAAATACTGCTAAGACCTTTTCGACACATTCACTATGGGCTGCTTTACCTTTAAGTACAACATGTCTTTGTCTGAATCCAAACCAAAGACATGCTTGACACATTACAGATCTCAGGATGATTCAATCTATTTGTCAAGGAAAATGGATAAACACTTTCTTGTTGATAAATAGCTGAGAAGTTTATAATACTACTCACATGTGTGTACGGTTGAAGCTCTAGCAAGCAGCTGGGTCGCTGAGCTTATAGCACAAAGACTGGGGACAGTGGAAAAGAGCGAGTCTGCTTTAGCTGCAATACAATCTTATTTGCCGGTGAACACCTCTACTGCTCCCTTCCAAATCTCAGTTCTTCCTGAGATTGCTGCCGCTCGTCTGGCAACTGCTTAGAGCCAAGAAATGAGAAACGATCTAGTAGATAATCCCACGTAAAACAGCAATTTGTGGCGCCTACACTTTTGTACACATGAAACTAATGTGATATAATGCGTTCATTTATGAGCTTTAAAGATGCTAGTGGGCAGGTTATCTCACTGTAAGGAAATCCAATGGAAACTTTAGAGCAACAGTGTCCATTTCCCCTGGTTTGCAGTTCTTGTGCTATGCTAATCGAAACAGCTGCAGACATGGGAGTGGTATCAATCTTTTAAACGAGTTTACGTAATCTATTGTTCATATAAAAATATTAATTAGTCCAGCCTCAAGAATGTGATAGGACATTATCAGCTGATGAAATCTGCAAATTGATACATTGGTCGGGCTTTAGTTTGGTCCATTAGTATAGTTATGCTATCACGCTATCTTGATATCCAATGTTGGATAAGCAATAGCTCCAGTACCGCAGTTCTGTGCTGATTGGAAGCTATAGAGTAAAGACTGATCTAAATCATACTCAAGCCTCCCAGCATGGGCAGTAAACTGGTCTGAGGGCGACACGTGACTCTGACAAGAGAAAAACTGTGATAGCTGTGAGCAGTGGCATCATGATGAGCCAATGGGAACAACTTATTCTCACAGTGACAATGTTATTCATTTAATTATTCACAATCTCTTTAATCTCTTATTCTACTCTAGATTTTGTAAGTCTGACGAACTGAGTCTGTCTTGTGACTACAATAAAATTGTTTTTATTCATTTATTTTAACTCAGCGGTGACATCATATTTTTGTCTGGGATATCTCATCACATTGAGGTCTGTAAAACGGTCCTGGAAAGAGACAGAGAAGAAAAGACTTGATCCGTCTGAGCTGTCGTCACCTCGCCGGTGCAGAGAGCAGATCCAAGTTCTATACTAGCGGGGGAGTGTGCGTGGGGGGGAAATCCTCTTGGAGAGTGTAGCCAGCTACAGTAGCTAGCTATGATGAAATAATAATCTAGGGCAGCCACTCCCTAGTTTTTCTCCTTTAAAAAAGAAGAAGGAGAGACATACACGCACAGACACACACAGGCAGATATGCACAATCACGCACACCTGTACCTGCACACGCACTGCAGAGAATGGCTCTATTGTCAGCCCTTTCTTTTTCCATCGTGCTGTTGTTTCAAGCCCACTTCTAATGGCACTGACACACACCTTCAGAGCCCATCACCACCCTTTTAAAGTCCTGAATCCCATTAGTGGAATTTAAAAATTAAAATGTTTGCAACTTTCTCGGTTGAAATATCCCACAAAATGGCCATGGCTCATGAAACAGTTTGGTCTCTGCAGATTGCATTATGCATGCCGAGCTAAGCTCACTATAAATACAATCGGGGAAAAATATGCAAGACAGGCAAAAAGTTTTGATTCGGGCGCCTCGGAGTGGTAGCTGGCGCTCTCTTAAAACATACATATATGATGAAGACCTCCAAATGTGCGGGTTTGGTAAGAAGTTACAGGTTAAATAAGAGGCGGTGCACACCCAGTAATTACTCCAGCACATTGGCAGGTGGTCCACAACAAAGCCAATATTTTGCAGAACAGCTCTTAAGCTCTCCCTGCCACCTCAGTCTGATTAATGAGACAGAGTCAAGTCTTTAGGCAAATTGAATGCATAAATAAACAAGTTCTCATCTCCTCTTCCTTTTCCTATTCTCTTTCAGGTACGATTGCTGGCTCCCCCTCCGGTTCTAGTAAGTAATAATGCAAAGCGAAGCAGAATAGGTGGTATTCCTCTCTCTCCCTCTCTCACGCTCTCTGTCTCTCTCTCTCTCTCTCTCCATCTTGTCTCTTTCCCCTTTGTTGCCTTTGTTTTTGAACTTTACGTTTTAACCCCTCCTGCGCCTCCTGTGCGTCTCCTGAACGCCCCCTCTCTGCTGTGATGTTCAGCTGACTCTCTAGTCAGTCATTTTTCTTTTCCTCATCCTCTCCTCGCAGCGCTACAGCTTGGGCCCTGTGTTCTTCATTATTAATAGGCCTCTCTGTCACCATGTCCTTTCATCACAGCACATCACACTAACCTGCGCAGGAGGAATTCTTCCACAGTTGTGCTTTTCCTTATTGAGACTAAGGACAGTGGTGTTGATGGATTGAAAAAAAGGCGGATGAGAGACGGTTGGGTGGCGGACTGAGCGGCAAAGATGCAGAAAAAGAGAGGAATGAGAGAGAGAAGGATGTGGGCATATGTTAGTGTGGTGTAATGCAGTGTGATTCCGGGTGAGGAGCTCGGGGAGGCAGGAATAAAAGGGAATTTGATTAGGGATTCTCTCTGTGGAGAGGCTCTCAGCCTCCGAGCTGTTAGACAGAAACGATCGGCAAAGTGGCAACATCAACCCTGACAGCACTGGGCTTTTCTCCACATGGCCCACCAGTAAAAGGCTGATGCATGGACAGACTCAGCAATTGGACTGCACTGCAGAGTTCTGCTTTTAAAAGGTCTCCCCTCACAATTAAATACAATTGTGCCGTTTTCTGTAAAAGATTTGTGGGTTGGTTTATCCAAGAAGGATATAGCTAATGGAATGATAATTCTTTAGTTGGTTGTGTTTCAGGTTACTACAGATTTAGTGTCTGTTTTTTGATACAGATTTCTACCTTTGTTGTTAAATATAAACTTCATGTTAGATATTTGCTGTCCCTGAAGATGAGGCAGAGGGTGAAGCTGAAGGTGAAACACAGGATGGGGCTGAAGGTGAACCAGAGAGCACCACCAGCATCTCAGAAGGTGAACGGCTCCAAGCTGTTTCCCATGAGCCCTTTGGAGCCCCCCAGGAAGGTGCGGGAAAGTAGCTTAGCAAGAGGTAGAATGCATTGAATTAGATTAGCTTCACACCCTACTAGATCTTTTTCCCTACTGCAGTAGAACTAATTCCCAGTAGGGCTGGGCGATAAAAGGACCTCGATCACAGAACATCGATGATAAACTGACGAGTAATTTTCTATAAATGTAACTGTTCTGTATTCGGGTCAATCCTGAATTTCCATGACATCAAGGTTTTGGAAGTGGTTTAGATTTCTGAAGCTGGATAAACAGCAGAGAGACAACTGCATGATATCTTCATTTGCCAAAACAAAACCTTTTCCACTACTTAAAAAGGTAACAACATCTTACAGAGCACAATAAGAGACAAAGTCTGCCAGATATCAACCAGCCACCTCAAGAGCAGGACTCTTATGGTGGATGAGCCTTAATTAAACTCCCTGCAGCAGTTGACCTGTTTGCCTTTTCAGTTACTACTCCCATAAGATAATTTTTTTTTATATTTTAGCGGATTGAGTTATAACATATTAATAAACATGATTTTTTTTTAATATAACTCCTACCTAGAAATTAAAACGTCTCGCAGTTTTTGTGAAAAAATATGTTTTAGTCCTTCCTCATTAATGATGTTTGATATATAAATGGATATAATATAATTATTAATTTATTATGTAGAACAATTTTGTAATACAATCGTTCTTGAATCACCCAGCCCTATTTGACAACTGTAGTTACTTTGTAGATAAGGATTTTAAGCACTGCAGAAATAAAAAGTCATTTTTGTCCTTTAGTAGTCTGGTCTAGTTTAATAAAATGTTTGTTTTCTGGTGAGGAGTTAGAGAGACAACTTATACCACTCTCACGTCCATTAAATAGAGAACAAACCAAGTGTGTTAAGCATTTTTGTTACAATTGGACAGAGAGTTGGGCCAACTTCTCATCTCTGTACTAAGCTAAGCTAATCAGCATCTGGCTGGAGCCTTATATTTAATGGACAAACATGTGAGTGGTATAAATCCTGTCATCCAACTTTTGGCAAGAAAGCCAATAAGCATATGTCCTCATATTTCCCTCTATTCATTTAAACTTGTTTGCTTAAACAGGTTTGAAGAATCAAACTAGACTTAACTGTGTTTTTATGTGCAAAGCAAGACAAAACCTTCCGTGAGTGTGCGTGTGTGAGAAATATATATATAATCATTTATCATAATGTATAAAAACTCTATATCAAAAGATGCCATTATAGCTCTGTATTTTTAAAGAAATACAAAGTATTTTGGTGATGAATATATTGTAAATTGCAGGACTTTTCCTCTGCTGAAGTATTTTTTCCGTCCGGAATTTCACCCAAATAAGTAATGGAATACTTTTTTTTACCACAACTGAACGGATGATACAGTGACACTGAACTGGACACTTGAAAATTCTAATGCGTGCGCCCGTGCTCAATGACGCTGACAGCCAGTGCGTTATTTGTCTTTGTATACATCATACATAATTCATCCTGCAACTTACTGGAGGTCTTCTGACGTACATGGGCTGTTTCCTTGGCCGTACATGTCTCTGGTGGTAAAGTCAGATGTGGGCTGTCCCGTTTCTGAGAGAGTGGGCATCAAACTATACGAACATTCAGACTTTATTTGTTCTGACTGACTGACTTTAATGCAGCCTTGGATGGATGTGAACAGATTCTGTCAGCTGCTTGAATGTACAGTAAAGTGGTCCTCAAACCCCAGAATGCTAAATATAAACCTGCCATCTTGGTAGGCAGCGAACTTTGTGTTCCACCACAAAAGCACTTAAGACGTGGGAGGATTTCGGCAACGCTGTGATGTCGTCAAACTTTTTTTTTTTCCTGAAGGAAGTCCATTAAGGGCGTTTGCTGAACAGCACAGCACTTTTGTCATTTGGCTGACATCAGTAGGGAAAGTCAAAGAATTCGCTGATTAGCTGTGATTGAGGAGGGGCTGAAAGAAGCTTTATTGCTGTATAAACATCTCTTCCTTAAGTCTGTTGTGATGAACACAAACGTTACAGAATATCAAGTTTACATTTATGTTTCTTTACAGATATAATAAGATCATTTAAATATTATATTACACCCATTATAGAGCTGTATCAATCCGATTTTTTCTATTGAGCTCTTAATCGTTTGATTTACAAAATACCACCAAATGATGAAACAGAGAAATCATGTGAGACCCACAGGTCAACATTTAAAACCAGACATTTGCACAACCAAATCTTATTTGAGTGCAGACACACAGTTCTGAGCAGGCGCATAGCAGCGGCTATTTGAGGAGGGCTAGGGTTCTGAGGAACGTATTACACAATTTGAACACAAAATGAAAAAATAATGCTCTCAAAATGAAAAACCACGCTCTAGCATAAGGATAAGAATGAAATGCCATAGATCATACTCATGTAGATGTATTTGTGTCTCTTTTATCTAAGATTTAAGGTATTTTGCTTGAACCTGACCCTGATGTGAGCAAACCCCTTGTTATCTTTGTACGTGTGTATGTGTAAATTTGTGGTCGGCTGTGTGCATTTCAGTGAAACCTATAAATCATCCTCATCCCCCTCTTTTCCTCCTGGTGATCTGAGGTCTTAGGTTCCATTCTCACAGAGTGGCCGCCACTACTGTTTGTACATACACACACAGTGTCCCACACACATTCTTATACTTATTGAGGACATTCATGGGCAAAATGCTTGCCCTAGCCCCTTACCCTAACTTTAACCTACTTCTTACCCTAACCCTAAACCAAGTCTTAACCCTTAAACAGTCCATTGGAAAAGTGGGGACCGGTCAAAATGTCCTCACTTTCCCAAAATGTCTTCCCTCTATAAGGTCTATGCTTAAAATGGTCCTCAAGTATAAGTACAAGTACACACACTCACAGATACCCTTTTTTGCATAACTGAAGGTCCTGTGACATTAGTAACGGGATTGCATTATGTTCATTCAATTATTTATCTGGAATACCTGCAGTATCAGTTTTATTGCTTGACTGGATGTAACAGAAAACGTTGTTTGTAACAAGAATTGTCTATATAGGGCTTTTGGTTTGGCATGCATGTACACAGAGCTTTTTGTGTGTGAGGAACTTTTTCCGTGAGTGCAGTGCAAACCCAGCTCCCAATGACATTTAAGTAGACTCTAGCTAACAATTCAAACCGGGCCAAAAGCAATAGCAAATGGAGTGCCGCTCAGCAGCAATCTTCTGTCCAAACCCGAATGAGCCCAAGAGCAAACTTACAGAGTTCGACCTGAACTCAACAGGCATTCTGCATTTTGTGTAAAACACGCGCCACGAGCCCCATTTTCTCCCCAATTACAGGCTCGGGCGAGGTGATTTGAACCTGAATATCATTTCAAAGTTTGTCTTTGAACCCAGCACGGCCGGATCAGGTTTCCACACTTTAATAAGAAATGCCCTAGGTGTTTCTATAGCAGCAGAAAAGCGGCCATCCTCTGTTGCGAGAACACAGGTTTTAAAGACGTGCTTGAGCCCTGTAATCAACTTTTATTAAATGTACTATATCCTCTAAACTGTTTTCATAGATGCGTTTGAAGTTTTAAATATCACAGCAGCACATGTAAAGAGGGTGTTGACTTCATCAGTGAACTGTGTAGAAGTGTTAAAGCAGCCTGGGATTAGATTTTTCAATTGATCATCCACATTAGGTTGGTTATATAAAATCATAATTTTCAGCAGCTTTTCCGGGAACACAAAATGCAAATCTCAGTTTAGAGTTTGTTACTGTGTAATTTCACACTAAATATCGATTATACGATTTTTGATTTAGGTCTGTGTCGCCCAAGCAGATGCAACTGGATAAACATTACAACATCGTTCAGGTTGGACTTCATGTCATAGCAGTCGCGATGCTTTGTCAGGTCCCTGCCCCAGTTAAGTCAGTGAGCATGCTCAGATGAGGATTAGCGATCTGTTGGCGAGAGAGTCTGATCCACAGTGCCTGCCACCCATTGGTCATCTGGACAGATGGGCGTTTGGCGAGTAGGGGGAGGGGAGGTCAGAGGAACCAAATCCTAAAACCCGGTCATCTGCCTATCCAGACGCCGTGACCCCACATCACCCCGCTCCATCTATTCATTCAAAATCAGATCCTAGAGCTGCAGAAGCGCTGTAGACACACATGGTCAAACACTCGCACACACACACACACGGAGACTAATAAGCGTATGCAAACTCACATGCACTAATGATGTAGTGCACTACATCGACCACAGTCTTATCCATGCACCACCTTCATCTCACTCCCTTCTGTGGAAATCCTTGCATTTTGATGAAGCTTGGACTTGGCCTTAGACTGAGAGAGATTGGATCATGTCTGGAAAATCATGTGACATATTAATAACATCCATGCCGTCACTCAGCCTGCCAGCATTAGGTTGATCTGGAAAACTGGTTAACCGGTCCCGAATCTCAATGCCTTCATTAGTGTGGATCTAAATGAATGCTGCACGCTCTGGTAATAAATGATGAGTATGCCCAGACTGACAGGTAGAATTAAATATTATTGTTATAATGTCTCTGGCTATATTATTCAAGCAAAAAAATTATCTCATATGCAAATGCATTTTGGTGGAAGACATTTAAAATGGGTCGGAGCGGAGAGCGCGCATTAACTGACACTGTATGCCCGCTTGAGTGAGTGTTTGTGTGAGTGTGTGTGTGTGTGCCTGTGTGTGTGCCAAAGAGTGTGTCATGAGACAGTCAGTCCATCTGTACAGACAGACAGGCAAAATGTTAGAGGATTACGTAATGAGCTTACACTGATGATGCATTGCGTGAGAGAGTGATGGCGCTGTTGCATGGCTGAAAATGACACTAAGACCTTGCCCTCTGCATATTTTATTATTCTACAGTCTGAGTCCAATGCTTTCAGCGGCTCTGTTAGTGGACACTCACATGTCAGATCTCTAAATCCTCACCATCATTCTGATCTAAGTGAACACTTAGACACTTAAACTAGGTAGTATGGGACAGTAATGTCATTTGTGTAATGACAGAGAGCCATAGGACATTGATTGTTAGAAGTATATTAACTTTACTAGTTATATTGATGATGTAGAGCTTTAAAAAATAATTATACTTGTGCTCCAAACCCCTGCAAAGTAATAATCCCACTTTTCTATGCCTGGTCGAGGCTTTCTCCATCACTGCTAAAATATATAACTTCCAAAGCAGGTGGAAAGCCCACTGTTGTTTAGGGAGCAGAATTATTTGTTGACACTTGTTTGGATGTGGAGTGAGCTCGATGATATTTGTTCTGTCAGAATTTTTTTTTTTGTTGCGGCTGTGGTGTGATAATGTCGCTTGTAGCCTGTCTTGTTTTCATCATATTTTTTAGGTAAGAATTGTGGATCTGGAAATCCTAATTGTCATTTACTGTAGACATTTCCCAGCAGTGAAATCTCAACATTAACTGGACACCATACATTTATTCATGGTGCAACACATTGTTGGGTGCAGCTAAAAGGCTGACTGTGCAGCATTACAATTGTGTATTTTCTCTCATTAACTAAATCTTGAATAAAAATGTGGCCACCAAACCGTTCTAGATTTATATGAGTGAAAACACTGTATTAGTAAGGACATCAGAACAGCGTAAACAGGGAACATTTGTTAAATGTATTCATACATTTCACTGCACACTGTGAAATTTATAGATGAGTAATTGTTGTGAAGGTGCAAGAAGCACATTAACATTATTTGTCTGTGTTCATCTCATCTCTCAGATTTAGACATGTAAAAATGTGCGTGCAAGTATCCATGCAAAATATTGTGAGTGTAAAACAGTAATACACAATGACAAACACTGTGTGATTCCTTCTCACCGCCATATTAACAATACTCACACCTTTAACAATCGCCATGTTTTACAGAAGAAAGCACCCAACAATTTTTCCAGCAGTGAAAGGGTCATGGAACAGCTTTTTGAGTTTAGCCTATCTCAGCAGTGTGAAATCACACTTTCATTTTGTGTTCTCACTTCTGCGTGTAGGAAAGTGCATACTTGTGTGTGTATGTGTACATTTGAAGGGGGAAAAAAATAAAAGGAAACTAGGCTTTCTTTGGATAAACAATCTGAGGCAGCATCTCTTATGCTAATTTCTAAGCCCGCTCATTCCTCATTGCATTTACATTCTCTGTCCTCATACTGATGCAACAGACACCGGAGCACCGGTGGCAGAAAGCAGAGATACAGGGTGCTCAGCCCTGCTAGAGACAATGTGTTACCCACCAGCCCTTTGTCTGAGCCTTCACTGGCACCCATGGGAGAACCTGACACACTTCTTGTTGCAACAGAGTTTTCTCCCTCCTTCGGCAGCCACTCCATCAGAGGAGCTCAGAGTTTTCTTGACACCAGAAGAGTTCACACCTTCAGAAACAATCCCCAAACACTCACATCTGTCTCACCCTGTCCCTAAGGAGTCTGCATATCATGCAGTTTTTTGTTAATCATCGCCATCATCCAATCACAGCAGAGCTCATCCTCCATCTCCAGACTCACACAAGTCGAGTCAAAACTGAGGGAAAACACTTGCATGGGGAGAGAGGTGGTACTACACACCCACAGCTTTAGCAGACAGTACATAAAGAGTGGAGCCCCCAGAAAATAGAATAATCTCATTTAGAATCAGGAGATCATTTTCATTTCCCGCCAGCGTGATGGTTTTTATGGTGTTGAACTCTTCTGAAATGGACAATTTTCAGGAGGTTCGAGTCGCTAACATGCCCTTGTATACAAGCTCTAATCATTTTACGCTGCCCGGTATCATATTGCATGTCAGAAACGCTTTTTCAATTGATATAGTGACTGTGCAATCTTGTTAATGTGGGTGAGTGAGAGCGAGAGAGGCAGTTTGAGGCTGCAGAGAGAAACCAGAGGGTGTGTGAGCACTGGCAATGGAGGGTTTGTGAACGTCTGAGTTCAGTTGACATAGTCTTTCCATCAGTCAGAGACAGTGAGGGGATTGTGTAGCAGCAGAGAGATGAAAAGATATGAAGAGGTAACACAAGAGACAGAATCAGGACTAAGCCCCAAACATTCTCCAGAATTTAACTTCTAATGCGAACTGCGGCACATTATAACACTATGTTGGTCGGGGGGCAGCATTAATATATCAAGAGTCGGGATATAAATAAAATGATTGCATGTTGTTTGAGGTCATTTTCTGCTGGTTTAGGCGCGGTGCCAACCTGCCAGCGAGGGAGCAGATAAAGAGCTCCATCACTGTCAAGGTTTACTAAGCCCAACAGACTCTCACACACACCCTTCCTTCAGTCAGTGTAGAGCCACGGGAACCCCGAATGCTCAGGTTTCCAGAGTCTGATGTCAGACGGTTCGGGCTGAGCTGACTGAGATTAATGCCAAGAACAGTTCGAATCACTCCTGCCCCCGAGGCAGCATGGATTACTGAGATTAAATGCATTTATGTTCACTGCTGTGCTACATCAGCCTTTGAAACAACTGTTATTCAGAATCCTGCTTTCCCACTAGAGCTTTTTCAGACAGCGTGTGTATACACGTGTGTCGTTGTGTGTGTGCAGCCATGACAGATGTGTGAGTGTGGGTCTAGTGGGGGCAAGGGTAGACGAGAGTAGAGGTGGGTAGGGGTTACTTTGATGAGATATAATGATGGCATGATGCCAGTTGTGTGAAATGGTCCAGGGTGCTGTGAGAACAGCTGCTGGCATCCCGTCTCACTGGAGCCCCCGGGAGGGGGAGGGATGAAGGGGAGCGAGTGGGCGGGAGATAGCCTGAAGGGGGACGCTCCGCAGGGGACCAGGATGCTTGCAGGATGCCCCTCTCTGAAGATGAGCAACTGTAGAAGTACATCGCCTGTGCAAAAATACCTCAAGGGGAAACACAGATGGAAGCATGCAGCACTGTAGTCTCTAGCGATCTGGTAATCATTCGTCCCTCAATGACGTGCATGGTGTGGTCGCTTTGTGCGATTGGTTATCTGTATCTTTAGTCGCCCTGTGAGGAGGCTTGTGGTATTTCGATTTGTTGCAGTAAAGGAAAAAGGTAGAGGAAGCTTAATACATAAACTAAACTAGTTTCACATCTCTGCTTCTTCCACTCGTGCACACTGTTGCTTTAAAAACGATGCAAAGGATCCTGGGAATGACATAAAGCCCTCTGGGAAAGTGGAGGATAGAAAGAAAAGGGGGAAAAGGCGGAGAAAAAGTTGAGCAGGAGATAATTAAAAATGTAGAAAAAGCTGTTTTCTATGAGTGTATCACCAGGAGAAACAATAAATCTCCACGTGAAGACATACACCCTTGAGCAGAGGTCACTGTATCATAATTCTGAATCATAAAGTCTACAGCATCCAGTAAATATTCAGATTTTGGTTAAATAGAACACCAAAAATAAAGTGGCAGACAGATCCCCTTTGTCTATTCCGAAAATTCCATGACATTCAGATAAAAGGAAGTGCATGTCATTCCTTTCACACCCAGAGTGAAAGTGATGAAGGAGTTTCTCATGCCTCCTTTTACTCTCACAGCTTTTTCCCAAGCCCGGGGCTGATGCCCCTGATGGAGCAATCCACATATCTGACAGAGAGAGTGATAGAGAGAAAGTAAGAGGAAAGGAAAACAAGTTCTCAGGGAAGACGGGAGGAGAGAAGAATGGCAGACGATATCAGTAATCTTTACCCACCGGCTGCAGCCTCAGCCTGACTATTAGGGGGCCTATTGTTCAGGTTGCTGAGGGAAGAGCACGTATAATGTCTCTTACGATATCTGTTCTTGTTGTGTTAATGATGACTGTGGTGTGATAGCGGTCCAACACGTCTGTGGAATATTCTCACGAGACTCATGGCCACATAAGAATAACGTCATCTTTGCAGACGGAGACAGGAGACAGGAGAAAACTAGACAGAATGACGTGTTCCTTTCATCAAGTTCCTGTAGACTTATATACTGTAGTTTACTTATGGGGCTTGACAGCTTGAAGTGAAAACCCTAAAAGTTGTCAGTTGAACTCTGGGACATTGTGTGAAGCTGAAGAGCAAGAATTCAAAATAAAAAAAAACAATTAATTGGTCCGAAAAGAGAATTTAAAATGATCACATGAGATGTTTTCTCCTCCTCCATCAATGATGATGGTGGTGTTTCAGTCTCCCACATGTCTGAAGAGCAAGTACATGAACCACACGGCCACAAAACATCATCCTCCTCTGTGTACTGGCAAATAATGAAGGAGTGGGAGGAGGTGAAAAGAAAAGCTGAACGCAAAGGTATCTCATGTGGTTGTTATCTTAATCAAATTTATCTAATTTATTTGCCTGTTACGTCAAAGACAATTATGGGTTTTTCAGTCTCTCGCAAATTTGAGGGACACGTACACGGCCACGGAACCACACACTCATCTGAGCACGGTGAGAAAAGAGCGGAGGTGAAAGAAGCTGAAAGAAAAGGTATCTCTTTAGTATGTAGTGCACTGGTGGTTGTAGCTAACACTAGTTAATGGTAGTTTGTAGGAATATATGAAGTAGTTCAACTTGTCGACTAGAAGCAAGGAATTTGTTCCACAAGACAAAAAAAAATAATAACTCTTTCACACAAAATGGGTAAACTCACTCATTTCCCATTGCCAGAAGAGGAGGTCTGCTTTCTGTCTTTTGTCCAATGCTAGTCATGTGTTAGAAACGTCGCTGTCTTTCCAGTGTGGCATCGTGCATGATACCACGAATAAAAAAAAGCAGTTGCAAGTTGATTCAAAGATATAAAAGACAATTACATTCATGGCTTTAAACGTGCCAAAGTGCGGAAGTTCAATGCACGTCATAATGCCCTGCAGGAAAAGATGCAGCGAGAGCATCTAGACTCCCAAAGCAAAGAAGAAGAAATTACCAAGTTCATATGGGTGTCAGTAACAGCCCATATAAGTAGCTTATTTGCTATTTAATGATATTTGTGGTGATTCAGTCTCCCATAAGTCTGAGGAACATGTACATGAGACTTACGGTCACAAAAGAACCTCATCTCACCATGGGGAAGAAAAGGAGGAAGAAGCAAAAGCTGAAAAGAAAGGTATATTCTCTATAAGTAGTCAAGGCAAAGTTTTCCTTGATTAACATACTAGGGTGTACTGTAGTTCTGTAAATCAGTGGTTCCCAAAGTAGGTTGGGACCCCCTGGGGCAGTAAACCCTGATGATATATAGAAATATAAGAAAACTTGCAACAAAAAGCCGTTTAGCTAAAAAAAAATTAACTGCAAATAAAGCAATATGGTATCAGTCTTCCCATTTCCGTTGTCCTCGCATGACCCCTAAGGTGATTATGACAGATTAGCGAGAGCATCACTTCCAGCAGGTCAATTTACAGCACCACAGGACATATTTCGACATGTGCACGTAGGAGATATTTTTTCGCAAACCAGCTCAAATTCAAATCCTTTGTATGCGTCGACCACCTCCAGGGATAATGGGGGTCGCAAGTCTCTGTCACGGTTATTTTGAGAGTGTAAAAAGTTGGGAACCCCTGCTCGGAATAAACAATAGATAAACTTCCCTGACAAGCCAAATTTGGAAACCAGGAACAGAAGAAATGCATAAAAACATGTCTGGTGTTATAAGTTATTAACAATTGTGGTGTGTCAGTCCCCCACATGTTTGAAGGACGCCGGCATGAGACTCATGTCCGTAAAACAACAACCTTGTCTGAGCATGGAGAGACAAGGGGGGAGGAGGGGGAGCATGCAGGGAGCAAAGCTGAGAGAAAAGGTACCCTTGTGGTCTGTAGTTGTGACTGTAGCCAACTGTAGTGGACCAAGTAGCCTGGAAATGTTAAAGAGCTGAAATTAATCTGAATTTTTGTGCGTTAAGTCAATGACGGTTATGGTGAGTCAGTCTCCCACAAGTCTGAGGGACACGCACACGAGACTCATGGTCACAAAACAACAACCTCATTTGATCACAGACAGGACGACCACAAAGCAAGAAAAGCTGAGAGGACAGGTATTCTGTTTTGTCTGTAGTGGCTGTAGTGCTATTGTAGTTTATATCTCAAATTTTACTTTTAATAAAAGTAAAAAATATATTCTTGAGTTGCTTAGGACTGCTAATACCGCATAGAAAACGTATTCGATAAGCTGTTGAATCCTATGTCAATGACGATTTTGCTGATTAAGACCCCTACATGTCTGAGGGACGTGTTAACGAGAGACATGGCTACAAAATGACAACCTCATCTAAACACGGGGAGGATGACCAGCACAAAGAAAGACAGACGGAAAGCACAGGTATCCTGTTTTGTATGTAGTAGTAGTAGAATGCTCTTGTAGTTTAAAAAGATGTACTTGGTGAGCGGTAATTAACTTGGTCGAGAATGGCGGAAGGGGAGGAGAAGGAAAATATAGAAGAAATACAGTTATTTAGGGCTGCTGAGAAATAAGTTTGAAATTATTATTTTTTCGGGGGGGGGGGGGATATTTTTTAGAGAGGCGAAGACAGTACAGAAAATGTATTTCATAAAATATTTCTCTGATTCTTATATCAATGAAGATTTTGATGAGTCAGACCCCCACAAAACTGAGGAACACATACATGAGGGTCATGGCCACAAAACAACCTCGTCTGTTCACGAAGAAGACAACCACCACAAAGAGAGGGAACCCGAAAGGACAGGTATCCTGTTATAGTAGTAGTAGTAGTGCACTTGTAGTTTTAGGAAGAAAGGAGGTCATTGATAATGACTGAAGAGAAGGGGGGTGAAAAGTTTTTAAACAATATATTTATGAGTAAAAATGTATTTAACTAAGTGTTTTTGATGGTGTCAGACCCCCACAAATCTGAGGAACACGTACACGAGAGTCACGGCCGCAAACCAACCTCATCTGCTCACAGAGAGGACCCCCACCACACAGAAAGAAACGCTGAAACGACAGGTATCCTGTTTTGTATGTAGTGGTAGTAGTGCTCACGTGGTTATACATTTAGAAAATAACTTGTAAAATGTATTTCATAAAATGTCTTTCATTGTTATGTCAATGATGTGTCAGACCCCCGCAAATCAGAGGGACACGAGACTCATGGGCACAAAATAACCTCATCTGATCATGGGCAGAGAAGAGAGGAGGAGGGGCATGAAGAAAGAAGAGGTAGTTGATTTTTCTACTGTAGTGTTGGCTGTAGCTACCTGTAGTTTACCTGTTGTTTATTAGTGGTCCACTAAAAAAAATGGAACCAGTAGAAATGTAGTTAAAAGTTTTGCATATGATTTCAATCACGGTGTTTCAGTTCCACATCAAGCGGAGGAACACGGACACGAGAGTCAAGGCCACAAAGTCTCATCTGAGCACGGTGAGGACGAGCGCCACAAAGGTATTATAGGCATTGTAGTAGTAGTGCTCTCTTTTAGTTTGATGAAAGGAACTTGGGGAAAGGCACGAGGCAGAGAGTGAAAGAAAAGCTGAAAAGACAGGTATTGGTTTTAGAATAGAGGAGGTGATATTCTAGATTTACATAATGTAAATAACAGTAATTGTGCTGCAGTAAATAAGCAGCCGATCAACTGTTCCCACGAGGAAAAGTTAAGCAATTCAGTATGTAAAATGGGCCTGAAAACAGCAAAGTGTTTATGCTTGTTATGTCAGCGACAATATTGTTGTTTCAGCAGCGCCCCACATGTTTGAAGGACACGTAAATACTTATTATGGCCACAAAACCTCATCCGAAACAGAGGACAAGAATGAAAGACACACTGAAAGGAAAGGTATCTTTATTTCATTTTTTTATGTAGTGGAGAAGTCGACAATAGATGTGCAGCTGATAAACTTGCAGTTTACAGTCAAAGCAGCACAAATAAAATGTACCTCAGCAGGTTTTTTTTATGTTTAAGACAAACATGGTGTGTCCGTCTCCCACAAGTCAGAGGGACATGTGCATGAGACTCACGGCCTCAAAACTACAACCTCATTTGAGCACGGAGAGAAGAGGCACGAAGAGGCACATGAAGGTATCTCTTTCACGTGTAGCGGTAGAGCAATGTACTTATAGATTCAATATAGTGAACCTATAGCGGGGTTGTCATCTTGATAGAAATTTGAATTAATTTAAACATTCATTTAATATGTTATAATTAACAAGAACACGTGACACACAGCCGAATCCTAGACTACCTTGTAGATTTTATGCTGTTCTTTGGATAAATAGCTACATCAACGAGTTATATTGGCACATTACAGTAAAAAAAAATAGTCCCTGCACATTAAAAACATCAGATATTCATCTGAACCTGTACCTTTATCAAAAAATGGAGACATATTGTTGATATATATTTTCTAAGTTGCTGAGAAAAAGGTTAAATACATTTACTTCATGTTTCTGCTTGTTGAGTTCACGACAAATGTGGTGTTTCAGTTTCCCGTAAGTCTGATGGACATGTACATGAGTCTCATGGCCACAAAGGTTCATCTGAGCACGGAGAGACAAGGCACGAGGAGGCACAGAAAGAAAGTAGGTGGAAATAAAAGTTTCTCTTTTACATGTAGGGGTAGAAACCTCCCTGTAGCAGAACCTGAAAATATCAGGTTTGAATTAAATTAAACATTAATTGAATATGTTAAAATCAACTAAAACAACCCTCATAGCATAATCCTGGACTCCATTGTTGAATTGATACTGGGTAGATAAACTTCCAAAACATGTTACATTTGGAACATAACAATGAAAAATACATCCCTGCAGATTAAGGTCCGGAAACATCAGATATTTATCTGGGTTTGTCTTTTTATCCCAAAATTGAGACACATTGTTCACATACATTTTTGGGTTGCTGAGAAAATACCCCAAAAAACGTTTACTTCATGTTTTTGGTAACAAAGTTCATGACAATTGCGATATTTCAGTTTCCCTAAAAGAAGGACATGTTGACATGACTGAGGGACATGGACATGAGACTCATGGCCACAAAAGTTCATCGGAGCACGGAGAGACAAGGCATGAGGAGGCTCATAAAGAAAGTAGGTGAAAGCAAAGGTATCTCTGTTACATATAGTGGTAGAAACGTCCAGAATGAGTTTGATTTTGGCAAAAGAAAAACTGCTCCCCTGTAACTCTGTGGTGTTTCAGTCTCCCACACGTCTGAGGGACATGGACATGAGACTCATGGCCACAAAAGCTCATCTGAGCACGAGGAGGCACATACAGTAAGACAAGGTGAATGGGAGTGTATTTCTTCTAGTTGCAATGTAGTGTATCTGTAGAAATATAAGTATGCAGTAGATAAACTTTCAGTATGCGCTACAATCGGCAGGTTTTGAATAAAAAGGGCTCATGACAACTTAAAACAAAGTATACTGTGTGAATATGTGCTGGTATGTGATGGAAAACTGTGATTATGTTAGTCCCCCACAAGTCTGAGGAGCACGTGCATGAGACGCATGGCCACAAAACAACTTCATCTGAGCACGGGGAGGAAAGAAAAGGTGAACTCAAAATTATCTTCACAAGGACCTTGCAAATGTAGATGTTGAAGTTTGCGATGCAGTCCCAAACTTTTGCTTTCCAGCTCATAGAAAAATATAGGCATTTAATAAAGCTGTAGTACAGTTATAGTTCAATCTTATAGAACCGTAGTGCCGTAGCATTATTGTTTATTTTGCTTAGGGAACAGCATACAGATTGTGTCTTCATGATAATTGTGGTGTTTCAGTCTCCCACAAGTCTGAGGGACACGCACATGTGACTAACGGGCACACAACAACATTATCCCACCATGGAGAGAAACATGAAGACACAAACGGTATCTCTTTCATGTGTAGTTACATATGAACAACAGCAGATTGATTTTTGAATTGTGAGTTTTATGTTGATGATCATTTCTGTGTCAGTCCCCCACAAGCCTGAGGAGCACATACTCGAGACTCATGGCCACAAAACAACAACCTCTCATGTGCATGTGGATGATCACAGAGGTATCTATACATGTGTAGTGCTTCTTGTAATTTGATGTAGTGTAGTTTACTTAGCAAGGACGGGGATATGTAGTAGATATATTTTGATTACAATTTAACCTCTACTCTGGGTCCTCGGAAACTAAAACGTGAGAGCAGGAGAAATATGTTTTTGCTCGTTATGTGAATATTTCAGTCGCCCACAAGTTTGAGGAGAATGAACATGAGACTCATGGCCACAAAACAACATCACATGTGCATGGGGAGGAGCATGGAGACAAAAATGCTGAGAGGAAAGGTATCTATTACGTATGTAGTGGTTGTAATGTTGTGATTACATATAATATAGTTTACTAGCATGGATGTAAACATAAATACATTTCTACTACAATTTGTCCTCACTGTATATAGAAAGAAAGGGGACCTAAAAAGATTAAACACAGGAACAGGAGAAATATGTCTCGCTCATTATATGAATGTTTCAGTCCTGCACAAGTTTGAGGATCATGCACACGAGACTCAAGGCCACAAAACAACAGCACATGTGCATGGGGAGGAGCATGGAGAAAGAAAAGCAGAAATCAAAGGTATCTATTTGAAAGGTAGTGGTAGCAATGCTCTTGTAATTTTATAGACCATAGTTCACGAGCAATGTAGTACACTATTCTGAGAAAAAATGTGCCCCAAAAACTAAAACGTGGTATAGCTGCAGAAATATATCAACGTTTTTGCTCAAAACATTAATGTTGTTTCAGAGGAACATTTGCATGAGACTCATGGACACAAACCCACATCACCTTTGAATGAGGAGGAGCATGGAGAAAGAAAAGGTATCTATTCCATATGTAGTGGTAGCAATGTCCTTGTAATTATAAAAACTGTAGTTTAGGAAAGGTGAAAATATGTAGTAGATACATTTATACAAATTAACCTCAGATTTCAACAAGTTGAATTGAAGACTATCAAGACTTTAAATGTAAGACCTATGCAAAAGATGAAGGAAGACCAGAGTCTCAGACATTCTTCCCCATAATTTAAGATATGGTGAAGTTGCCTCGAAGAGATTAACCCTCTGATAGGCCACGTCACCTCATAAACTATAAGCAGAGATGATAGGTATCGTATTCTTTCCAGAGTGTACTGCAATCAATTCTGATTGCCGTGTTTGTAGTCTCAGTTATCCGTTCCATGTTGGTCTTGTTTGTAGTTTAATTACAGTGTATTAATGTCCATCATTAAGAAAGAACTACAACACTCACAGACATTAGAAACTATGCCAAACCATTTCTCTTTAAATAAAAACGTAAAGTACACGGTTAAATGAACATTAACATAATAAAATGTTAAAACCTATTTATAATTAGACTTAATTAAGACCAAGCAAATAATATTTTAATTTTAAAATTTTTTTTACATATTTATATTTTAGACTGCACAAATCGTTCAGAGAGGGAAAACATGGGCGTGGCAGAAATGTATCTAGATCTTTGCTCATTACATTAATGTTGTTTCAGTCTCCCACAAGTCTGAGGAGCATGTGCATGAGACTCACGGCCACAAAACGACCTCCCATGTGCACGGGGAGGAGGCCAGTGAAAAGAAAGGTATCTGTTTTGGACATAGTGGTAGTAAATATAAAAGTTCAACTCACTGTACTGAGAAATAATGAGCCTCCGTTAACTAAAACCTTGGAGCCGAAGAAATCCATCCAATAAAAAAAAAAAGAAGGTAGATATGTAATTAAAATAACTTGTTATTTTGATGATATTTGTGGTGTTTCATTCTCCCACAAGTCTGAGGATCACGCACATGGTCACAAAACAACCTCATCTGACCACAGGGAACAGAAGCCCAGAGAAAGTTTTATATGAAGTGGTGGAATCGTTTCCCTGTAGATTAATACATTCTTAACAATTACAGAAATAAGGATAAATTAATGTATCTGTATCTGTTCAACAATATAGTTGTTGCATTTAGAATATATATTGAGTAAAATATAGTTTTTTTTATCAGACATGAATGTAGCTTAAGCTCACACAGAAAAAAAAAGAAAGACATTTTACCACTGCCAAGAATTTTATGTTTTCACCCGTTTGTTTGTAAATTGTTTGTCAGCAAGATTAGAAAAACCACTAAAAGGATTAACAAAAAACTTGGTGATAGAATGTGGTATGGGTCAGTGATAAAAAGACTATTACATTTTGGTGTGGATCCAGGAATGTATTTTCACTTTCTCCTAAATTGCAAGACAGGCCTTTTTTGACATTTCCCCAGATTTCTCAGGGAAGAATTTGTGGATCTAGATGACAAATATCCTGTACACCTAGAGTATTGCTATCTACCAGTACGTGCAATGGGAGCCAGCTTGAGTTTAACAGGGATATTGGGCCTTGTGAGACGTACACGCTCTACTGAGTTCCACTCTAGTTTTAAAGATATGTTTAGATTGTTGGAAAATAGACATAAATATTTCCTCATATGAGTAACAGTCCCCCACAAGACAGTCATGAGCCTCATGGCCACAAAGCAACAACCTCACATGGGCGGGGAGAAAAAAGAGAAGGTATCTCTTCTGTAAGTAGTTGAGTGGTGGTTATCATGTCATAAAATCTGCCTCATGTTTTTGCTCATTATGTGAAATGATTGTGCCGTTTCAGTCTCCCACAGTTTTGGGGCACATGAATCACATGGCCACAAAACAACGACCTCATCTGAGCACGGGGAGAAAAGGGAGGAGGAGGAGCTTTCACAGAGAAAGGCTCAAAAAAGAGGTATCTCTTCTACTTGTAGTGGTAGTAACATGTATATTAAATCATAGATATAGAGCAGTAGATATGCAGGAGATACACTTTTACCACGCGTTCAACTTTTGACACTTCACAGTGAAAGATGGAAACTGGAAATAACAAAAGTCTCTAAATCTATTTCTTCAACTACATGATAACCTGTCAGTCAGCGTAAGGTACGAGGCTAAATCTTTATTTGGTTCCAAAAGTCGGGTCTTATTTTTAATTGAGACAGTGACTGACACTGAAGGGCAAGAAATAAAATGCAGAAAGAAGGATGAAGGGGGGGGGGGGGGGGGGGACACCAGAAAAGAAAGATGGATTTGACATTGAAGATGCTCTTGAGATATACCTATATATATCTACACTGTTCAGAACAGTGAGAGCATTGTTCAATTTTCAGTTTAAAATATTCTTATCTGATCAGCTGTTTATAAATAGTATAAAAATATTGCACTTTATGACACTTCTGTGATAATTTTGTAAACACACTTAGATTATATCAAAAGATGTGAACTGGATCTATATTAGGAAAGGTTTTGCCCAACATTTGAATATCTTGTCAGTCGTCTTTGTAATATTTAGTTTGGTAAAACCGTCTGTGATATAATCCTGCATTGATTAAGAAGATTTTGTAGTACAGCTCATCATTTAGAAACGGGAAAGAGAGAGAGTGTGAAGACAGAGAGAGAAGGAACAATAGAAGAGGTACAATTTGAACATTTAACTGGGATTCAATCATTAAACCCATATGTTCTTGTGATTTCAATAATTTGAGCCGACTGTTGAGTAATTTTCTTGGCTGTATTTTCCTTGAATCATCAGCGTGGAATCAAATCTTATAATTTTATCATCATTTTTTATTTAGTTATATGTATAAATTGATTTTGCGGACGGAAATTTGAGACAAATCATACCAAATGTTTTCAATTCGGGTTTAAAACATTCTCTCCGCAGTAGTTGAATATTTTTCAACAGATGAAGCCTGTCCGTCTGAGTGAAGGTTTAGCGCTGTATATGACTGGCACGGTGAATGATGCACAGACGACTCTTACACAGAGATTCCTTCATCCCTCAAGGGCTTCTGAAACTCTTGATCTCAGGAGAGCCCCAGGCCAGACAGTTGTTGGGGATCATATACCATGATTTCAAAGGTAAGAGACCAACATGAGCAGCATGTGGTCTGTAGATCCAGAGGGGAGACTTGGGCTTGGTTAGATCCTCAGATCACTGGATTGTTAAGTCCTTTAGTTTGACTGGAGCGTTGTTGCACCTTTTCATGGATAAAGCCTGTGGAAAAATTCCTTTCATTGCATGTTTCATGTCTTGTTTTTTACTTTGCTCATTTTTCTCTATGCATCTGTGACTCCCTCTTGGTTGTGTCGGCTTAATGTGCGTGATCAAGGTGAGTATTTAGCCTGGAAGTTCATATTGAAGCATAAAACAACAGCCCACCCTGACATTTCTGTGTATTGATTTTACACAGGATGCTTGTTAGCAAACTATACCATTATTCTTTCAACCTCACAGACTCTGGTGCAGGCTGCTGTCTCTCTCTCTCTCTCTCCTCCTACCTTTTTAAATGTCTCTGACTGTTAACAATTCACAATTGATGAATACCAATAAAGCAGCATCTTGACTCGTAACATTAATTTGTGGAACAATGTCCCATTGCCTCTCTAGTCTGTGGAGTAATTTGCCATTTATATTTAATTAGGCAGTTCTTCCCCCACCGCTCGCACAGTTCCCTCAGTGCTGAGTGAGGCGTTTTATGGTGCTCCTCGCGCTGGCTTCCTTTAAACCAGCTCATTAATATTTCAGCTGGCATCATCAACCAAACAATAATAAAATAATAATGTGACGGCTGATTAAACAGCTAAACTCCGACTTTTTAATGTGCATTTAAATGTGTATTTGCATAAACATGCCTGGTAAACGCCTCTTTAGAGGACAGTGATGCCTTGCAGCACACGACTGCAGCCAACTTCTAAAGCTTAATAAAACCTTAATTAGGTACCAGCCTCAGCCAAGATAATCGCAGCGAGAATGTAGAGCAACAACCCTCCACCTCTCGCTGCACCCCTCTGCACAAAGCAGATCCTCTGGTAAATTATATTAGGGGTTTAATTTCTCTCTCTGAGGAAAAATTATACAAAAGGTCTTAGTTCTTTTTTAGCTTTGCTTGCAGGGTGTGAAATTGGGATGACGTCTTAATTTAACATGCGTTCAAGCATGTACAGTAAAAACTTGCAATCCAATCCTCGCAGATAATTCATGAATTACAAAGAGAAAATTTAATTATGCGCTCTGATTGCGCAGCGCGTTATGAAAGAGAATTTAAGTCTTTGTAAATGCAGAACAAACAGCGAATAGAGAGGAGGGTAAGGATTTCTCGCAGGTTAATCGGGGTGAGAGAGATTTCATGGAGCCAGGTGCAGGGTGAAAAAAAAAAAAAACGCATTGTGCAGCTGTACTGTATCACTCAACTCAAACTCCCTCAGTTAGGATTGTGTATCTAATAAGCTACTCATCTGGTAATGCAATTGCATTCCCAGATAAAATGAACATGCCTTTACTGCACCTACACACAAACAAGCATTATACACACACACACCAGTGCAGACACAGTCACACACACACACAGGATAGTGGAATTCCCATCAGTAATCAGTGCAGCACAGTGAAGCAGACTCAGCAAACCTGTGAGTGTAGTAATGGAGAGGGAGTGGTTTGTCTTTATTGAACCAATATAAAGTCAGAAAGACGAGTCATAAAACACACAGAGCCATTCATTTGTTCACTGACAGTTAAAACTAAACCTTTCAGACATACAGTATCTGTTAGTGCAGGTCATTTATCATTTCCTGCCGTCAACTGAAAACTCCTATGAGAATGCAGCGGCTTCAAGGAATTCAACCCTCTACACGTTTTCTAACATTTAAACTTTGAGATTAACATAAAAATGGAGATCTGTCCTCCCAAAAGAAAAGGTTTTGAATGTGTCTCTTTTGTTTCAGACTGTGAGTGCTACGGCCACTCCAACCGCTGCAGCTACATCGACTACCTGAACATCGTCACGTGCGTCAGCTGCAAACACAACACCAGGGGCCAGAACTGCCAACACTGCAGACTGGGATACTTCCGCAACGCCTCTGCTGAACTGGACGATGAGGGCGTCTGCATCGGTCAGTCCACTGGGAGACAGTGAGAGTGTGTCGGGGATAATGATGGGCATGTCAGCGTAGACAATGGACATTTTAACCTATGGGGAAACATTTTTGTGTCTTCAAGTCAATGCATCTGAGCACCATGGTTTTATAAAATATTTCACTGTCATTTTAAGTGTTCTTTCATGGGTGATCTGACTCCTCCACAATATTTCATGGAAATCGGTTAAGGACATTTTGAGTAATCCTGTTAAGTAACAAAGGAAATCCGAAGCCGGTGAAAACACAACTTTGATTGGTTTATTACATGCTAAAGCTTAAACACATCCATGATTAATCAACAGACTAAGTAGGCCTACGAGCCTTTTGTATAATTCTTCTGGTGCAGCAACCTTTTTCTGCCATCAGCTTTTTGGGTGTCAGGGGTCACTGCCCATGTTGTCTTTGTACAAGGTCCACTACTCTGTGTGTAAAATATGTATTAGTACAATCCTGTTCATCTAACAATGATGCAAACACTGTCAGAAACACTTAATGCTACAAATTACAACAAGTAACAGTAATTATTCAATCTAATTGAGTACCGAGCAAATCAAAGACACAGAGTTCATCCTTTTTTTTTGTATTTACTGGTGATACACTGCTTACACTCCTTACTCAGTACCTTATTAAGGGCATGTCCTAGTAAGAGGTCATCTGTTTGCATAGCTGTGGAGTGAGAATCTGGTGTTGATTTGGATCCATCTGTAGATGAACTGCAGGGGGTTGGAGGGTAAACTCGCCAGGCCTGGGGAGCACATAGGGCCAGGCTTTGGAGTCAGCACAAATAAGGGCCCATTAGCTTTTCTGCCAGCACACTGGCAAACTGAGCAGGGCACACCATCATCTCTCAATGCAAGAAACGACTCACTCTCCAACACACGCACACTGCACACACAGCCTCACATCCATCCACACACACACTCACTTACAATCCCAGTATTAACGCCTGTGACCCACAAACACACAGATAACCTCTGGCTGGGATTGTGTAATCTGGGTGTCTCAGTCCGTTTCAATTTAATCAATAGTTTACCCATTTTAAAAGACATAAGTTAATGTGGTCTTGGATACAGATGAGCTATCAGCGTACATCGCGTCATGATTAGACATTTTGGTTCATCACCAGTCAACTGACAAATGCATTGCAGTTCTGCCATTTTTGTATCCATCTCTGACGTGCTACCAACTATCACTGATCTGGATATCAGGATGATTCTATAAATATATGTATTTGTAATGACAATAATGTGCCAACATCAGAGAGACACAGAGAATTTAGTTTTTTCTACCTAATCCAAAGAGAAGCTCGATATCATCTCGTGTTTAAGAGTTGAACACTTGAGGGTAAAATCTCTGTCAGACTGACGGGACATGAATCTCACAACACACTTAGCATTTCAGCACAACTAAAAGATGATCAACATTTTATTGATGTCAGTTGTTAGGGAGGATTAAGCGCGTTTCTGAGGGCAAATGTGATTTTGTGACGTTTGATTGGGTATTTGAATCACAAGAAAATTCACAAAATTTAATTCACGCATAATTTATTTTAACAAAAAGACCTTCAGCTGTTCAAATACCACAATGATCTGCCTCTGAAATATCAGACCATTAAAATAACTTGTTTTATTGGAATAGAATCAAAAACATATGAGATACTTCTTGACAAAGGAAAGATTTCATTCTTCTGTTTTGAAAACTATGTCAGTGAACTTGTTGAGACTGTTCTAAAAAGTAAACCAAGTGATAACATCCAAAATGAAATGGTTGTGAATGACAGTAGGTAATTCTGATAGCTTTACATTCATCACAAATGCTGAAAATTGTCCTATATATATATATATATATGTCTGAATCCCAGCAGCATGATGGTACATTTCTGCTATTTAAAGAAACACCACATGGACATTACTGTAGATCTGAAGCACCTCGATACCAAAGACAAGCATGTGGTGTGAATACAAATATCTAACTTTGTTTAACTATTAAGATCAAATCCCCCAAAAACTCATATGATCAAATTCCCAAAACATTACAAATAACAAGAGGTGGGAATCAGTCCAGCAGGTATCAGGTATGACTCCCTCTGTTGTTTTTCCTTCAGAGTGTAACTGCAACCAGATGGGTTCTGTCCATGACCGGTGTAACAGTACAGGCTTCTGCCAGTGTAAAGACGGCGCCGCAGGGGCCAAGTGTGACGACTGTCTGCCGGGCTTCTACTGGAAACAAGGCTGTCACTGTGAGTATGATTCAGACAGTTTGTATCCAGAAACATCAGGGTTTAAGAAATGTTGTGCTTTCCAAGTCTACCCGTGTTTCCCTTACTCCTGAGGGAATAGATCATGTAGCTCATTAGCAGCATCACCTGCTCCTTTAATGGACGACCCTGTCACGCCTTAACCCCATTACAGGGATTCGCTGTCCCCCACCATCAACCATGAAGTCAGGGGGCCTCGGTCACAAATAGATCCTCCCCTACACACACACATACACAGACACACACATTCAACCTCCACAGGCATGCATTTCCAATGTGGATTTATTCATTATAATATGGGACACACTGTAGTATATAGTAACACAGTATGTCTTGGGTTTGATATCTTACTCCAAATACTCCAATTCAGCAGAGCCAATTATCTCTGGTGTAATAAGAAATGTTATCTCATGTAATTATTTCTTGTCATGGAAGCCTGATCCTCTATTTTCCCTCAGAACATTTTTAGGTCAAGTATCTTGCGCAGCACAACTACCCCTGTGCTTTTCCTAATGCCTTTTATGGCATTTCAATGATGCTATTTGTTCCTCCAATCATTACCTGACGCATCACACGTGATTTTAATGTGACCCTGAGAAAGTGCAGGCTCAAGAAAAACCGACGGCGAAAAGAGCTGCTAAAACATAAAAAGGCAGGTGTTACCTGTTGTTGTCCCCGAGGCAAAGACTGGAGAATTTATCATGCCTCTTTCCTTCCTCCTGCTTTCTTTTCTACTTTGTTCTTTCTGCCCTGGATTCTTCTCCTGCCCCTGTATCACTGCTTCCCATCATGACTTTTTCCCAAACATCCCTCCTCCCCATCCTCCCCCATCTGTCTTTCCCTTTTCTTTCGTCTCTGTGCTCTTTACTCCCCCAATATCCTTTTACCACCTGTCACTTTGCTGCGCCCTCTTTATTCCCTAACTTCTCGTCTCATTCTCCTCACCTCTGCACTTCCTCTGCACTGCTCCTCCCCCCACTGCTGCTCTCTGCCTACCTTCATCTCCGCTCACAGCTAACATTTGCGATGACGAGATGCTCCTGTGCCAGAACGGAGGAACTTGCCACCAGAACCAGAAGTGCATCTGTCCTCCAGAGTTTAAGGGGCTACTGTGCCAACAGCCCCGCTGCGAGGCGGGCAAAGACTGCAACGCTGCCTCTTCGCTGCACCTCTCTACGGCCAACCTGCTGCTCTGCACTCTGCTAGCCCACCTGCTGGCCACGTTAACCCCCCACTGAGCCACGAAAGCCCCCCCCCCCCCCCCCCCCCCCTCAGGCCAAGGAGTGTGTTTATAACTGTGTGTCCGTGAGGCGAGCGGAGACCCAGAGTAGGTAGGGCCGTCTGAGTCATGGACCCGGTGAACGCACACACTGCAGCACACGCGGAAAAAGCACACACTCACACAACACTTTATATCCCCAGTCACACACACATACACACACACACACACAAACACACCTCACATGACTGTTATGCTATGGAGTGTGTGCTCAGGTGTGAGAAGAAGGACAAACAGAAAAAAAAAGGGGGAGCGACCTCAGAGAAGAAGAGATGCAGACGAAGGGGGAAAAAATCCATACCAACCACTGTTCCCTTTATTCCTGAGCTGGAGCAATGTGCATCAAACCAAAAAGCATAAACGAAACACTTAAATCACCACTGTTTCACTACAAAGGGAATGGCTGTTGTAACCACAAGGACCTTTTTTTGTTTTATTTCTTGTTTTTTCTTGGTTGAGTTAGGAATGTCACATGTATTAGACTGATGGCCAAAGTGTGTGTGGTCAGACTCGGTCGGGACACATGGACACGATGGACGGGTCGGGAGGCGGGCTGTGCATTTGATCCTGCTGCTGAGGCCTACATAGTATATTAACCAGGTTTCGTTTCTTCTCGAAAGATGAGACTTGATTTTACATTTATTCTACTTCTGCTGCATTTTTTCTTTTTTTTATTATATCGTCAGTCATTGTATCTAATGTGCCCACCAACAGTCGCTGAGATTATACATATTATATAATATCCAGGGGGTTACAAATTATTAAAAAAAAACTTTAGTCACTATTATGGTTGTTATAGGAATGAGTGATTGTTGCCACACTTAGCGAGATTTTATCTTCACACAGTATTCAGGAGGCAGAATATAAGAGAATTTTACTTATCAGAAGTTTAAAAAGAGAGAAAAGATATCAACCACGTATCAATATTATATGACATTATTTGACTATTTTTTGTAGAAATTATTTTTGTTTGGAGTTATAAAAATAAATTATAAAAAATGGCATTTACAACTATTCCAAATGAGCATTTTATTACACTGAGTGTAAACCTTGCAGTAAATATGACTGTTATTTGCCTTCTTGCTTGTACTTTTTTCCATTCAATCAAGTGTCCATGATTACATGCTGTTAACGGTTTCTTTTTCCAGTGGGGTGAAAAAAAAGAGAAATCGAACGTGAAGTTACAAGAGCGCCATAACTTCGAGTCATGTGTTTGATCTATTTCAGTCACTTGGTGTTGAATGCTCATTATTACAAATGGATTATTCCAACTAGAAAACCAACGGCCTGTGTGACAATCACAAAGAACTGCTTTACTGTCCAGAGAATATAAATTATTTTACTCTGACAAAAGTTGCAAGGAGCTTTTATATCTGAGAATGTCACTTGCCGATGCACCACAAGAATTTGACTAACTGGTTCTACATTTTTCACAATATAAACAGTGGAAATCCACAGATTCTCAATGGTCCCGTGAGACGACTCTAAGCGACTGATGCCGGGGCCGAATCTTCTCCACTTAACGCTTCTCGAGATCACTAATATTTACAAGGCTGTTCCAGTGATACATTTAATTTAGCAAAAATGTCCTTTGAGTTTACTGTCGTAAAAAAACGTTATTTCCCTGAGAAACGTTCCATTGCTGAGTGTGCACAGGAACACAGTGGATAGAGAAACATGAATGCTGCATTACACCAGAATACAGTGTACATCAAAGATAAAAGGGAGACTAAGCCTCTGAGAAATGACAAGACAAGGATTCTGGTATTACTCCTCTCTATTAGCTATTCTGTGTGTAGGGCTCATCTGAATGGTGTCAAGAAGTGACACTTGGGAGGGAGTAGTTTATTAATGCAGAACCCTGACAAACGATAAAAGGAACACATCTCATTGTGGAGACCAGGTATGACTAATGACTTTAATATGACGTTATCACACGGTACAAACATACCCTTTGTGACCAGGGGAAAACAACATTCAGTTTAAAATGAGAGACCCATCACATGAAATAAACATACATGGAGAGAAATAAGCTAATTCATTCCTTTATATTTGTTACGCTCTTAGAATAGAAACTCGGATACGTTTACATTTATGTTTACACTCTAAATCAAAGGGAGATTTATTATTTTCTTGATGACAGCTGGATGAAAAGATTGATACCACTTTCATGCCTGTACATATGAAACTACAACCAGGCGACATTTAGCTTGGCTTTGCATGAAGATTGGGAACAGCGGGAACTGACTAGCTGGGCTCCCAGTTCAAACAGTCCTGTAATGTCGACCACCTCTCAGGATCTCTAGAGCTCAACAATTAACACATAGGCTACCTCGTTTGTTTAATCCTCACGGGAATGTGAATACCTCTAATATTGATTTGATGGGTTAATTGCATGCAAAACATTTTCTTGGCATACAATGGAATTGGAGCCGTTTTTTCTCATGAAATCCTAAAATGTGGAAATATTCTTTTAGAACAAAAGCAAAGGGAATAAACAACAGAAACACATTTGCAGCACATATATTACAAAAAAGAAACACTGTAAATCAGAGAGTACACAAGATTTAACATCAAATGTGTCGATACAACACAACAGAAACTTTCACGGTGGACACTGAAACTCATCACTCATAACAACTTGTTTTATTAACCACCTCTCAATGATAATTGAAACAGAATTAACAGTGTAGATTTTAGTGGTTAACAACTCATTTTGTGAATCTAATACAGTTAAGAGCTAATGCTATATACATACTAGCATTAGCCTTTGCAGTTTGTTGTGTCCCATGGAAAACGCCATTGTGTTTCCCACAGTTTCAGTGATCTGCAAAACTGGCCGCATTTCTGTTTTGTTTTATTTATTTGTAAAGGGACACCTTGAAAAACATTAAAGCTACGGGATCCTTTCAAGAAGGACATCATGCAGACTGTTATATTCAAGTGTTTTTGAATTTATAACAGGGACATTTTTTCTATTCAGTTGCTTCATGGAACAAAATAATCTATGTTGACATTTGACCAAATATAAACATTCCATCACCCATTGTTAAAAAAACAATGCAGTTTAGTTTTTATTGATGAAATCTGACAATTAAGACTGGAACAGCTAAATTACGCACAAATTGTAAGTGTGTGTGTGTGTCTGTTTGTGTCTGTGTGCCGATGCCGATGATGAGAGAGACAGAGGGAGACAGAAAAGAGTGACAGAGCGACGGCAGGGCAAAAAGCGATGCACAAAGTTCCTCAACAAAGTAACTGCACAAAAAAGATAGAATGTTGAAAATATATGTTATGTTGTGTATATTGTGCTGGAGATTTTTGGATCATTATGAAACTGATGGGACAATTGAGATGACAATGGGCTGCCAAAGTCAAGGTAAGGAGAACTCTGCAGCAGGCAGGCAGACGGGTCTCGGCTTAACACCGGTCCTGTTCTTACACAATCATCTAACTCTCTCCCAAGTAATATTACTATCAAGTTTGGTGAAAATGTGTCTATGCGTTGTTGAGTAATTTTGTACAGACGCACGATATGTAATAATAATATTGTATTATTTACGGAGATGTCGTGGGTCAGAACGTCAACACCCCACTGGCCTGATCCATCACAAGACAGTCTCTAGTTTTAACATCAGTGTTTATTACACTAGTAAACATAAAATCAGATCAACCGACCTAATGAAATGAAAATGGAGCAACACAGAGCTTTAGTGCTTTGAGATGATCGTAGATATATAAAAAATTAATAAGAGTAAACTCTGAACAACACAAAAATCCCCTTTTCTCACCTATCTTCTGAAAAGCTGAATATTGAGCGTACAAGAAGCTGTAAATCATCTTTGAATGTGTCTTTTATCTTTTTATCTCTTTGCAGAGAGTGAGTGGGCGCTTTGAGCAAATTTCAGGCACAAACTGCCAGGCATCCCAGCACTTTTTTGAAATAAAGAGAAGACGAGCAACACAAAGTACTGCTTATACACACTGTCACAGCCATAGCATGAACGTAACACTTATCATCTGATCTCCGGCTGACTTATAAAGGTGGGCTGTAGCACCTGCCAACGCTGGCGTGTGTGTCTGTGTAAAGAGATCAGGAATGTGGTAGAACAGCGGCTGAACAAGTTTGTCCTTGGCCTCCTGCATGTGAGTCAGAATTTGGTGGAAACTGTCTGTATTTTTTCCTGTCATCTTTGGACTGTTTCCCCAGCTGTGCCACTGCCTCCTGTTTGGATTATTTTGGGCTGTAGATTTCACATGGGTCCTCAAGGCTTCCTCATTTGATTGCCCCAAGATTTTCCTCTCAGACATCCTTTGTTTTGGGGATACACAAGCCAGTTACGTACACCATGTGTGCCCATGGGACTCTGCCAGTCATACTTTGCACAGCCCTACCACCTCCTGTACATGACCTGATTTCTTCTAGGGTTGTGTGCTTCTCTCGAGCTTCACTGGAACTGATCCCATATTTCATCATCTTTCGTAAAAAAGCTTTGCAGAGCTAAAAAACCTTTGCGAATCGAAGCAATGAAAAAGGTTGCTGTGCCAGTGCATTGGGGTTGTAACTTGGTAACTGAATTTATTATGCAAGTGTGAAAACCAACCCACAGAGCTTTCTATAGCCATAACAATTGACAATTTGCCAGGTAGTAAGAGAGAAACATCCACTGAATAGAGAACAGACCATCAATGTCCACCACCTCTGTAGGGGCGTATCACTAACTTGACAATGTGCCCTTAAAATAACATTGAAATCCTGTCCCACAAACTTCAGACCCAAAGGGCAATCACTTTCCACTGCCTCGAAACAGCAGTGTGCCCACATCGCGCCTGAACACACCTCCTTTGAAGACCTACACTACCATGGGCTCAGATGGGTGAAAAGCCCTTCTTATTTAAAGAACATGGAGGCTGGACAACTGCGTCAGTCTGAAACTAGCAAAGTCATTTGCCCCTGGCTTGGCACCACTTTGTGCCAAGAGTAGAAGATCATATTAGCATAATGTTGATTCTGATTTTGCAAGCAACTCTCCTTTATCAAGCTTCGTTTAGGATGATAAAACGACAAACATTTTATATTTAGTCAGACTTAATTTATCATTTTGGTAATGTTACTTTCAATTTCAGAGAAAGCACCTACCCAACCCTTCTGGGTAAAATGCATTAAGGTTGATGTACCTGGAGGAAATGAGTAACAGCAGAGGATCTTTACATCAAAATAAGCAGAAAGTAGTCAAACAGAAAGCCCTCCTGCCCTGGATCTCATCTACAGTTAAAGTCTCCATTCTAGAGTCAACATTTTGATAGCAAGCTAAAATAAACATGATTACTGACATATTAGAAATGTCTTTGTGGCACCTTTATATAGACAATCTCTATGAGAACGTCCGTAATGCACTGCTACACTATTAAAACCATCTGTAATGATGATGTCAATATTTGCACCATCTGTGCTTCTGAGTCTCTGAAATAACCTCCTGTGGCTGAGGCCCAAGGATCTTTTCCAAAGAATTGACAAGGGCTGGTTAGTGGCAATAGTGCTCTGACTACTGTGCTGTCAAAAGGCTGTGTGCCACTCCTGTGCAGCTGCTCCACTGACATGTGACTGTAGTTCAACTTCACTGCCCTTTGAGAAGTCCAAACAACCAAGGAAAGAGGAAGGACGAGCAAAACACTTTATTCTGGGCAGAGCAGAATTTTCAGCTTCAAGTCAAGCAACAAACAAAATAACAAAATATGGTCAAATAAAAAATACTTAAGGCTTTTATCAAATCAATTACACATTTCTCCAAAAAATAATCTTTAAAAAAACAGATTTGCTACAAAACTCAAAATAATTTAAAGATTTAATGGCCTGATACGCACATACACACTCACACAAACACACACACATTGTATTGTATATGTTATGTTCATTAACGCACTACATGTGTAAGCATTTCCCCTTTCAGAAATGAAGAATAGAAGATATCAACATGAATTCCCCTAAAATAAATCCCAGTTTGTTAGCCAGGTGCAGAGACATGGAGCTGGATGAGCGGAGTCACTATGTTTGTATGAAATTATACTTTAAAGCTGCACCTGTCATCGCCAGAGTGGTGTGGCAGCAGTGTGTGTTGATCCTGTGAAAATCACTGAATAAAAGTGCATTAATTAGATGCATAATTTATGCTTTACCAGGCCACAAACTAAATGTGGATGCAGCAGCCTCTGGTTGGCGTTAAAGTTGCACAGTGCAGACGTCGTAGTCCTTGGTCAAGTCCTCATTATGCGTGAACGCTGAAATGAACAAACACAGATCTGATAGGAGGTACTCCCCTCAAGGACATAAACTAACATTAATTACAAATGGAAACTCAAACTATAATAGGATCAAATTAAATATACAGTGTGCTACTCTGGGCCTGGAGTCAGCAGAGAGTGTAGTCTCACTCGCTTCCCTGTTAACTGGTCAAGTTCCTATCAGTCATCTTGATGAGGTGTCTACCTGAGGCTTCTAGCCTGAGGCTGAGTTAAAAGAAATCTGTAAAGACACCCAGAAGCACTGCCAGACACCGAGGAGTGCCGAGCACAAGCCTGCAGCACACACTCCCCTAAAGCACAGGTTTAAATCCATAAGACCAAATCTTCATCATGAATGCCAATAACTTTCAGGAGAAAAAAAATGGGATGACATTGATTTAACAACTGTATCAAAACTTTATTAGATAAAAAAAGACTAATGCTCAAACTGAGCGTCAAAACAGAAACCCCACTGACACAAATAAAGTAGAAATCAGGACAAATCAACAAAGACCCACAGAGACTACAGAGAGGACAGGGATGGTTCAGTGGATGTGGATAAAGGCACAAGTCTTAACTAACACTAGGATCAGACAGACTGAGAGAGATAGAGAGACAGAGAGAGAGTGAACAGCTCTTTGAATTAAAGGAACTTTGTATTTAAATAATAAGTCAAAAATATATAAAAACTCATAGTCGGGTTAGTTGAGTAGAGGAAGGCAGAAATGGGTCGGTCCCCTAAGCTACGAGTTGTTTCAATTAATGCCATGTAATCAGAGTACGCTGATTATGCAATCTCTGCTCCACTAACATTAATTGTCTAATAATTATATTCCACTGTGCATGTCTGCAACCACCATGAGACTCAGTCTGCAGTGCGGGTATTACAATGAATTGATAAAACTACTGAATAAGACCAAATCACACTGAATAGCTGGATATGATACTTTCGTTCATTATCACTTATTCACCATCAGTACATGAATTTACTTGTGTTAAAACCTTTTAGCCATATGACTTTAAAATAAGGGATACGTGATACACCTGAGGGTTAAAATTGTAAAATATAGTAGGCAAATATGGATGAATGAATGTTCCATTGTTAACACCACAAAAACAGTTCTGATTCAGTTCTGACTCTTTGTTTAGTTTTTTAGTGAGGTGCATCATACAACTTCAAACATTCGGTGGAGGAGGAACATTTCTTAATTTAATATGTCAATGTTTTGAAATAGCAATTCAGATAAAATAATGTGCATTCGAAAAATAAAGGCCATTATAGACCTGAAAGCCTGATAAAAACTGACAAAAGTACATGGAATATAATGCTCGAAAAATGAAAAGGAAAAAGGTTGAGGATCGCTTATGTACTGGTAAAACTTACGTCGCTTACGTTGGCATCGATCAGACTATGTGTGCGGCGACCACAATATATAGGGCATGCAGGGACAGGTAGCAACGGCTTGGCAGAGTGTAGATAGGCTCTAAATGTGCCATTAGCCGTGGTTCATCTTCTACCACGGAAAACTGCTGGTCATCAAGAGCGATACATTCATTAAAATTTGTAAATGTTTTTCCCCGTCTCGGAACCTTTGCACCATTGTTGCAAATTACAATCCGACAGAAAGTGTGAAAAACCTCCACACCAGCGACGCAGTTTTCAGTTCCAATTTAAACACAACACGCTGCTATGGACATTGACAATGTTCTTCACACAATCCAGGCTTTCATAATGACCATTTTACCTTGAATCGAGTAAAGGTGCTGTACAGGACACAATTTAATTTCATTAAATGTATTAACAATCTCTATCCACCTTGTTTAACAACTATTCACTTGAATAACACCTGCTAAAGATGCATCGCATGAGCCTATTGTCATCAGTATTTCCTTAAAGCAACATTTCATGTAGAGATTCTGGTCATATAGCTAGGATTACCTCCTGAATGGCAGGTTACAGTGTGCTACACTTTATATTTGCTTTGGTTCCTTCACTATATTATGTTCACTGTTCCACCTTCTTGTTTTATCCTGCTGTAGCCTTCAAAATTACACTTGTGTTGAAAACTTTGTTGGCCACTTGTTAAATAAACAAGTGCTGAGTGTTTACAGTACCTGGGGCCATAGTTTGGCTGTCTTCCATTTCCTTACCCTTGTTTCTCGCATTGTCCTGAACCAGCACATGCACTTCTAAAGCATCAGGGTGCCACAATTCAAACATGTTGACATATGTCTGAGCAACTGCTGCCGCTGTGCAGTTTGTGACCCTCAAAACGCCAGTGCTTCAGGCCAAAAGAAAAAATCTTTGTCAGGCTCAGTGAAGCAGTGGGGCTGACATCAGAGCTCCCGTTGCCAGTTACTGAAACTTAGGGATGAGATGTCTGCCCTCTCTGCCTGGTCCTGAAGCCATACGGCTGCATGGAGAGTCAAGAGTGGATGCTTGTGGTTTAAAGCTCATGAATGCGACTTCTAACGTTTAAACATTTGTTGGTAGAAGCATCTGCAGTGATTTTCATGGAATAGGTCGTGGCACGCTTTGATAATATCTCAGTCCAATTTCTCTGCATTTTATTAGTATTACTGTCACAGTCAGAGCTTGTGTGTTGAAAGGGATGTTTTTTCTGTCTGAGTTGATTTTTTGGTGAATTTTGAAAATGCTTTTAAGGACGTCGGCATGCTTTCAGGTGGAAAATTTAGTTTGTTTCAGAGTAGTGCCTTTAACATCAAATGTGTGTGGAATTTTTAGGAGAGCTTCACAGCCATGAATAGGTAATAGCTATAAAGACCCCTCTTAATTCCTAATTAACTCAAAGTAAAACGTTTATCCACAGTAATCACACAACTTAAAATAGAGGGTTATTAGATATAATGACGTGCGTTATGATCAGATGATTGAAACTGGACAACCACTTACAAAGCTAAAGCTGATATAATTCAGACTCAGTGTTCAGAAGTTATGGCAGTAGTATGACATCCATGTACAGTATGCCTCTATGCCTTTTCAAAGAAAACACTATCCTGTTTAAACATAGGGCAAGATGGAGAATATTCCTTGTATGTTATTCACGCACTAATTAACCAACAGCGGATGGAAAGAGACTAAAAGAATATTAAAATCAGGTAGAGATTAAAAGTTTGTGCTGGTGTCAGAAAGCATCAGTGCATGTTTCAAATAAGGGACTCTCATCTGTGTCTTCAGCATAATGTGCTGAGACAGAGCCTTCAGTAAAGAGGGTCATGACAGAATGAAAACACATGTACAGTGTACATCAAATAAGGGGTAAAGGTCAGAGAGGAAACTCAGCACAACACAGCAGCTAATGGTTGGACATTTTAAACCGGCTGGACACAAAGCAGAAGGTAAAGGAAACAGACAAAATGGCAGACGAGGGGTGTGATTGACCCACCTTGTTTGATGAAGAAGTTCTCCTCTCCTCTTTCATGGAGCTGTCCACACACAGAGTAGCCTCCCACATGTTGTTGTTGTTGTTGTTGCGATGGTCATTTTGTTTTTCCTTTGCACACAAAGCTATGGTCTTACAAAAACATGGGCAGCTTTAGCAACAAGCTAGCTGTCTTGCTAAGTGTTAGCACCTGAGACATGTTGCTGTGATCATAGATATATATATAAAGGCTAGATGTCTCGGCCAACGGAGCCGAACGTCCGCACATGGCGGCCATCTTGCCACAGGCAGCTCGCTCACCCATAACATTTTGTTTAAGTGGTACGTACTTTTTAAATAACCATAACTTGTTATGGTAAATAACCATAACAAGTTTAGCTCATCTAAACTCAATATAACCATAACCATAACCATAAATCATTTTCAACTGATTTTTAAACGGTTCAGTTTGTTATAAACGTCAGAGATGTAGTTATGACACTGCATACTTATGAATAATTATTTTATTTTAAAAAAATGGAATAATGTCAATAATATGTACAAGATTTCCCTTTACAAATATACATCAAGAATTTTATTTTATTTTTATTTAAAAAGTTAATGTACCACTACCAACACAATGTTATGGGTGGGGGCGAGCCGCCTGTGGCAAGATGGCCGCCATGTGCAGACGTTCTACTCCGTTGGCCCGGCAACGCGGACGAGACATCTAGCCTTTATATATACATCTATGGCTGTGATACTAACTTTACAGTTTCTTCTTCTCTTCTTCTTCTTCGTCCTGTGCTTCTGTCCCGTCAGTTATTTCAGATCAACAGGTGCGACTCCACTGCTGAGAGTTTCAGGGTGCAATTCCACCCTTGACCACAAGACCTGGAGACGTTAACAGATATGAGAACCCAGAGGGGCACTGCTTCACTAATTTGAAGAAATTGAAGCTGATGAAGTACTGGGCACAAAAACAAACTCCAAAATTGAACAGTGACAAATAAATTAGTAATATAATTGTAATAACGTTTATTTGAAGCTTCTTTAACTAATAAGTCAGACTCTATTAGAGTTTTAGAAAATAAATGTTTTCAGTTTTCAAGATATTGGTGTACTGTAAAGACATGTACAAAAATATGATACATTTTATATTTCCATAAGCTTAGTTTTTTCATAAAGTGTATATAAGATTGATGTCCATAAATGATGCTATCTTCCGCATTTGGACCCAGATGTGATGGACCAAACTAAAAGAAAGTCACATTTTTCGGGGGGGAATCATTTTGTCATTTAAGGTTGTTTTTGTTAAACAGTTTACAGAAGCCCAGTCCCCAGGTGACGGACGAGACATTTTGGCTCCTCTTTGGGGATCAGACATATTATCCAAGGGATTTCCTATATATAAGTCAGTTGTTTGTGGTTTTCATTATGAAATATGTATGTCATTCAAACATTTAACTTTAACTATGATGTGTCCACCTCTGCTTGGCCATTTCAAAAGCACAATGTAAAAATGCTAAATTCTGATTGGTGCTCCACAATGGACATGACAAGGTCAACTCTATGAATATAATAATAACAAATTTATACATACTAAATTTATATAAATGTAAAATAATGTGTCGAAAGTAGGGTGCTGTTTGGCACTTCAATGGGGTAAACCTTCCAATTTCAATACAACTATCAGTGTTTGTGTGGAAGGTTGTGCATGCATACGTTTGCATATTCATCAGTGATACATCTGGTGAGTGTTTTTTGGCAATGATATGCCAAAACCACAGGTGACACAGGTGCAGGGGGTGTTCATCAGCAAGTTGGAGACTTTTATTCATGTGAAGAAAGTTTAGCCATTAAAGGACTCCAGGGACCTGACCGTCATTCCTCACAGTCCCGGGAAACAGCAGAGTCCACAAACCTCCAGATGGCTTTGTCCAAAAAACAAATTTGGGGCATAAAGTAGTCCCTGTCACCACGAGAGACTGAAAGTGTTCAAGAAGGGAAACTGTATTCAAAAAATTCTGTCCCTCGTATGAAATTTACCCTGATACTCGGGAGCATACAAGCAGGATTTTGAGGTAAGCTGACATTTATTTCAAGCAGCAGGGGGAAATTCAAAAACCCACTTCTCGGATTTCACCCTGTCCAACGTGGACTGATTCAAATCTAGATCTGAGAGAGACGCAGCACTCGGCAATATGGAGGTCAGGAGAATTTGGAGCAAGGAATAATTCTATAAAAAATAAATCAGGCAAAAAAGAATACTTGGCAACCAAGCACCACGAGGGAAGGAAGCTGAGTTCACCGACAAAGAAGAGCTGTCATTTAAGAGACGCACAACTCTGCAGAGTAAACATCGTCTCCAGCAGTGACATACTTGTAGTGGAAGTCACCTGAAGACTTAGAGTTTTGCTTAGAAGGCAGCACAGCTCAGGGTCTGACAAAACAATCTGACAAAAAGAACTGAAACACTGCCTTCCTCCTTTGGGGGAAAAGTAGTTCACATAGACACTGCATATACAGTATTAATAGTGTGTGTGTTTGTGTGTGTGTGTGTGTGTGTGTGTGTGTGTGTGTGTGTGTGTGTGTGTGTGTGTGTGTGTGTGTGTGTGAGTGCGTGTGCACTTGTACTCATATATTTATGAATACAATTTTGAACATAGACCTTACTGTATGAAGTAAGAACATTTTAGGTGAAAGTTAACAATAGATTTTAAGTTTGGAATAAGAATAGGGTTAGGTCAGGATAACCATTGTTGTTACGCATTTAATGTTATCAGACTGTATATAAAGATGGACGACGCGCCTACACTTCCTCTCGCTATCCAGAAATGAAGCCAAACTATTCAGGAGATGAGCGCAGCCATCTTGAGCATTGGGAGCCAGAATTGCCGTAGTAGCAATCTGGGATGGAGCCTTGGAAACGAAGTCTCGCTGATACGCACGCTGGACCAATCATGAGTCATTCCCAGCTGTCAATCAACTGATAACTTATATAAAGCCTATCTTAAATATAAATATCAATGTTCGAACAAACATCAGTATGGTGAGAACTACTTAAGTACTTTGATTTTTGTATTTGGTCCATTTTACATCCACTAACATGGAGGAGACAGGCTCTATGACCTATACTCTAGCCAGCCACCAGGGGGCGATCAAGACGACATGGTCTGTCTTGTCACCCATCTTGATGCTGACTGGTGTCGTGTCTGTTCTCATAACAAGTTGGTGTCAAGGTTTTTGATTGTGTCTGTCTTCTAATTTATTTATATATTTTTTTTTAACTCTGCAGCTTCACAGCAGATGCAAATTCTCTAAGAAGCAATTATTATTTCCCTCATCTGTAATATCTTTAAGATTTGGGGGGATTTTCTCTTTTTCTTTCAGTTTTCAAAAAACTTTCCCCAGTTACTCTGTAAAAAGGTTAAGAAGTGTATTTCCGATTCTTTTGAGGTCTCTGCTCTTGTGTGTGTCTCCCTCCAACGCTCCTCTCACAGTTATCCCTTTCCAGCACGTTCTTCATGGATGGCGGAGCAGTGTGTCCGCTACTGTCACTCGTCTGAACGTTCAAGTGAAGGCTTCAGTTGTGTATTTACTGTGTACTGATGGGATAAAAAAGGAAAGCTTTTCTTTTCTGAAATACCGAAACGATTGTTGTGTGTTTTTTTCCCCGGAAAGGTCTCTGCTTTCAAAAGCCTCATGACTTTGCCGGGACTAGAAACTGAGTTGACATTTAAATAAGAAATTTAAAGTCATAACGTGCCCTAAAAAGTTGACAGACATGAGCAGGAATATGTGAATTACAAGAATCCAGGTTTGTTGGGCACCACAAACCCCCGGATTCACTCCATGAGAGCTGTTGCATCCGCCAAGGACGTCACGTTTTCATCGTTAGTTCGCAGGATTCCAAAAAAACTCCTGGATGGATTACTACAAAACCCGGTTAAAGGATGAACTAGAGTTCAGGGAAGAACCAATTAAACTTTTGTGTAAACTTTTCTTTTTAGAAAAGAGATTGATTTCTCACAGAATAATTCCTGGAGCTTCATGAAAAAAAGATCAGATACATTTTGGGATATTTATGTGCAGATCCAGATAAAACTCCAGGTTTTATAGGGGGACGGTTGGGCCTTGGGAGAGATATGTGCTCCACTGAATGCCATTCCAGTTGTACTTAATTCGACCCAAACTACACGTGTGGTGAGGAAACATTTACAACACGTTTTTGCGACTCTGTATTAAAAATACCAGACAATATTATTGCTTGATTATTATTGATAATCAAAATAAGGCCGCCATGAGGGGCCACTGGGTCCAGATATATTTATTTTTGCTCAGGGGACCTGTTATAGGTTAGTTTGTCACAAGTCCTCACTTTTATTTACACATACAGTTATATATTTGGTTTTTAAGGAGCTCACCGTTTTTTTTACCCCTCAACTACCAAGACTTAAGACATCTAAAGTCTGCCAGGAGAGAGAACAGCAGGAGGGGGGGGGGGGGGGGGGGGGGGGGTCATATTTCTGATTGATTCAAGAACTTTTCAATGTTGCTAACGAGATGCCAGGCCTTGGGGAGATCTGCGATAAACCTCCTTTAGACGTGGCGTCTAACTTTAATGAGATCTGCCAAAAGCACTTTATCACAAGAAAGAGATGGAGATGGAGTCAATAAGGTCAATTTAGAAAGAGCAAGAAAAAAGTGAGACTGTTCAGAGGCTCCCTGCAGACCTGGGAACAGAAACTCAGAAACTGATGCCACGGAGTGCAATTATCTGTTGCACAGAGGTTGTAGGCGTCCTCACATTTCCCACAGATCTGGATATTTACGCCCACTCCTCAGAAAATGGGCACAGTTCAAAAATCAAGATGATCATTTTTGATCTGAACTAATACATTATCTTACACTGTGTTTCATCCACAGCCAAAATAAAAAAAAGCTTAGGTATATGGAGAAATCTGTCAGATACCCAAAGAGTGTATCAGTGATATTTGCACAGTGGAGGACCTGAAGGAGGTGTTTGTGTCAGCACGTCTGAAGTGAAAGCGCAGGGAAAAAAACGGTGTTTCTTGTGTAACGTGTGTGTCCTGACAGCAGGCAGCCTATGGGGCGCCTAAATGTACCATCTGTGACCAGGTCTGCCGTGCATGCCATCATACCCTGTGCCTCTGCCCCCGATGATCGGGACTCGTTGGAGCACATGACGCCTGCTTTCACAGGCGGACGGAAGCCAACAGGAAGCGGCGTCACTTGTTTTTCTTTGTCAGCTCGGTTCTGTGTAATAATAACAGGAAATAAAGACGCAGCTACTCGACCAGATCCTGTCTCTTTGTACCACACCTTGAGCGAAGCCAGATAAACAAATGTCTGGCCTGGATGGGATGAAATCAGATTGCTATTGAACCTCTAGTGTAACACTCTTTAATATAAAAATATAAAGGAGTATTCGTTTAATATTGTCTAGTTTGATGCATCATTACCTTGGAAACTCGTGGTCTGATAACAAATAATTTATCGCCTTTTAAATAATTAATATTTTTCTCTGCGTGCAATGCAGCCCAGTTCTAGCATAGCGGTTGTATTTGACTAAAAATAATAAAAGATTTACTGTCTTCATTTTATTGTGACATGGTAGAAAGTGTTCACCAGCTCAGCATGGGCCAGCATCACAGACGACCTCTGCCTATTCTTAGCACATCCTTTATGCCTCAGTCTGACAAAACGTATCATAGCACCTGCAGCAGAAAAAGCTAAACTCATCTATATCGTCGCAGCTGTGAACCTAATGGAAGCTGCCTCATTTGTTGCTGTTGTTGTTGACATTTTTTTTTTTCGAAATTGCCAGTGGTATTGATGCGACAGCGCCCGGAGGTTCCCAGAGGGCACAGAGCTAAAGCGCTGCCAAATGTTATTGGATCTGCAATGCAGTGTGCAAAATACAAGACCTGTATTAATACTAGAATAACTGTAATTTGTGTTATCGATGTTTGAACATTAAAAAAGCTGAAAAAAAGGGAGGTTGATATTTAATTAATGGCTGTGCGCAGGTTTCTTAGATACAGCGACTGATCTATCAGGGATCTGTCAAGCACAAGTGTAATCGATATCCTGAGGAGCAGGGCCCTGATATCGTACATGCTGGCTCATCTAAACTCAATACTCCTTCCTGGTGGATGATCTGCCCCCAGGTGTTGTTATTGGGAACTTCCAGGTTCCTGGTTTTGACTCAGAGCATTTTCACATGTTCTGTTTTTGGATCATTGACGCGTGGCGCACCTTGGTATACTGCAGCTTTGTTTCTCAAGTGCATTCACTTCTGTGTGAACGCCTTTTCCTCTCCTCAAACAGACACGCACACATCAGACAAGCATTCATGGACATAACAGTGTAGCTGTGTGTTTATCTTTGTATTTGTGTTTTTCCTTATTTGTTTGCACTGACACTTCTTGTCAAGAAACTTTGATACAGTGATCATGTTGACATATTGGCAGACGTAACCATAGAGTGTATATTAAGATGAGGAGATGCTCAAAAGAGATGTCAAAGCACCTTGATCGGCCCCTGGTGGATGGATGCAGTATAGCCTTGAGGTCACAAACCTCACCTACTCCATGTTATTTGATGGGATACAGACCAAACAAAAAATAATTCTGGTAAATTCAGGTTTAATTTGATACTTGATGCTATAAAAATGGGAAGAAACATAATGATTGACAGCTGAGACTGACTCACGATACCATCCCTAATTCCATTCCCTGATCACTGCCACCCACACTCTGGCTCCACATGCACAAGATAGCAGCGTTCATGTCCGAAATATTCAGGTTTCATTTCTGGATGCCTAATCCCAATCGGTTATGGCTACATTTCATTGAGCTGCTCTCTGACACACCTAAATTGAACAGCGGCTGTTGTTAATGTTATTTGTTACACTTGGGTTTTCCATGCAGCTGAGAAAAAAAGCTAAATTATTTTCTTTAGCTGTTGGAAAGTTGTTTTCCATGAAGTTTGGACTATTCCTATGTTTTTCTAGTGCTTGAGAAAATCATTTCCAGTTAATACCTGCTTCATTTAGCTGCCTCCAATCGAGCTCTGTATCCAGACACAAACCAGGGAATTCAATAAACAAGTGTTGGTAGTGGGTGTTTAATGAAGACGAGACTATGAGAATTAATTGCAGCTTTGGAAAGGATTAATTGCTGGCCCGCTGTTGGTCAAACATCCTGCTCGAAAGCTACACACCCTGTGAGTTTTCACATTCTTTTTTTGTGAGAGTCAGGGAAGAATCGAAAATGAAGAAGAAAAAAAAGTAAAAAGTTATTGCTGCAGTGAAGGGTGTCGGTTCTGGGCAAATATTCATGATTCTGTCAGAAAGCTCAGAAAAGCATGTGGACTAAGCTCCCTGCAGCTCTCACATGGATCACTGCTGTCCATCACCGCACACTAGGTGACACGTCCCATCAGTTAGATACAAAGCACGACAAGGAGCTCGGCGGGAAGAACTCCCTGTTTGACTCAGAAGTACTGCGTTAAATGACAGAAAAAAAAACTTCATGAAAACTAACTGTGTCCCACTGCACTCACGACATCTTCACGTACCCCACAGAACATATCCTGCATCTGTATCGTCTTCAATGTAATCTCCCGACTATAAAAGCTTCTGGGGACGTGTCGGGTCAGGTTCCCCAGAGGTGGACGTCTGACCACAGGGAACACGCAGCAGTGGATGCCACACAGAGGTGGTGACCGAGATCCAAGGAGCCGTGTCAGTGAACTGCAGCGTTCCCTAAACAGAGAGTTTTCTGGAGAGACGACAGTCAGAGCTGCACTTCACAGATCTGGACTGTGTGGGAGAGTGGCCAGATGGCAGAACACGGCAGCCTGGAGTTTGTGCATGTGCATGACGCAAAAGTCTGTGGTTTGATTAAATGAGCGATGAAAACTCCAAACATAATACGAACTGAGAGCTTTTTTTATAGTGAGTGAAACATTATATTGAGGCCACGACTTAGAATGCTCACTCATAAGAATGTTAGTAACCATTCAAGTGACTCTCAAAAGGTCCCAATTCGCTGAGTTGTGAAGTCATTCCAATTTAAACAAAAAATGTGTTATATTTATGTGTTTAGAGCTTTTTAAATAACAACCTTGGCTCATGGAGTGAAAATATTGGTTATTATCGTTTTTGGTACAAAACACACACACACACACACAACCACACAATAATAAATAATAAGCACCAACGCATGACAGTAGCAGAGGAGGGTTACACCCAACACAGCATATATTATTTATGCACCTTTCAGCAGTTTCATATTATTTTAACCTCTTATCATTGATGGTAGTTATGTGATCAAGGAAAACACCTCTTTTCAGTGTTTGCATTGTGATAACAAAGAGCAAAGAACAGGTGTCAGGTGTGACAGGCATGTGAATGATGTAAAACGTGCACGTTCTTCATGAAAACATCTGTAGTGACTGAAAAGTGCAGGTAGACGCCTGCTTGGGATGCACATAGAGTTTGCAATAAAGCCCTTTAAAATGAGATCGGAAAACAGACATTGGTTCCTTTATATATCTTTTAACCCATCAAAAATGAAGTAAACCACATCTTTGATTAGTAACTTGTCATATTCACTGATGATATCCACCCGTTACCCTCCTGTTCTGGTCCATCTTGAGCCAACCGCGTCTGTTTAAATGAGCCGTTTAATGATTTCAAATGAACAAATCATATCAGAGTGATACCTGCGGGGGGGAAACACTTTTTCCTGCCACAAAGGTCGGGAGCCACCGGCCTAAATGATTAATCCGGCCCTGCTTTCATGCTGCTATGGGGTTTCTACACCGTGGAGTTGAGATTATGTGATTCGCTGCTGTCCGTCTATTCATTTGTGCGTTTCTGATCAAATTACACATTCACGCTGCCAAGAGAAAGATGACTCGATTTGGCAGAAGTGTTGTGTTTTCATTTGCTCAGGCAATTAGCCATTTTTGTTAAAATCTAACATTATTATAGGACTCCAAATCTCATTGGATGTAGAATATTTGTTCTCACAGAACATTAGTCTGTCCTAATGGAATGAGAATTATTTCAGACAATTGTAAGTTGAAGTACAATCGCTTCAGCGTCAACAGAACCTGACAAAAGCCAATACAATAATAAGAGGCTATAGTGGGAAAAATCCACATCCCCTCTAAGACAAAGCAGAAGCAGGAACAGGTGACGACACATATGAACATGAGGGAGGATTACAAACTCTCCATTCAGGATTAAGAAGAAGACGAGAGAGGCCCCGGGAGAGCAGCAGCTCCTGGCTGGGATCCTGAGCCTCATCTCCAGCTGCTCCCTGCCAGTTTCAAAGGTGACCAAACTTAGTACAAGTACTCCTGAGGGGAACATGAACGTCTGTACCAAATATCCTGACGATTCATTGAATAGTTCTCACCTTTCATGAAAACCTACACAATTTCTACCTCAAGGTGGCACTAGAGGATCACAGAGGTCAGTGGGGATCATCCTCTGGGGAACATTCGTGTCCGTTCAAATCTTACGTTGGGTCCCAATTCATTTGTTGGGTGTGGTCTAAAGGCTGCATTTTTTGTGGGTCACATAAAGGTCAAAATGAGATTGTCTGGTTCCCGTGATTTGAATCCCCAACTTGTCCCGCCCTCATCGCTGTTCCCTAGCAACAGGACTGCAGGTGGACACCACAAGCAACTTCTAGGATCCATTAGTTTGGCTTTGTATGGAGTTCTTATCTCACTGACGTTCAAGTGCTAATCTTTCCAGTAAGTTTGATTGTGTGTGTGATTGACAGCAGAGCCTAACTCACCTGGAGCATGCGGATCTAGGGGACCTCAGCGCTGTGGCTCCATCGCCTGATCTGTGCAGACTCCAAATCATGTCTTCAACACTAAATTGGAGCAGTGGTATTCAGGATATTATGCCTTTATGTGGATGGTAGGCAGGGGAGATGCATCGTTCATCTTTCTTTACAGTCTATGGTTTAAACTGTTAATCCATTGGACAGTTGTTGAGATTTATTTAAGCCTGGACCAAAATGCATCGACTGACTTTATCAATCATAGTGTTCTATCTGAAAAAAATATTACATTTATGTGTGTGCAGAGTTTTCCGGCAGCTGTGTTTATCAGTAAGGGTCTGAAGTCTCTATTTATATTTATTGAGGGATTTAGATTCTTTTGCAGCGTGACTTTAATAATTCCCAAAAATGTGACCCTCGACCTGACAGAAAATGCAGGCTACGGGGATGCGGGTGTTATTATGAGAAGAGGTGAGAGCACATTTAAAATAAAACTCGGAGAAACCGCCTCTCCAGACACACTTTTATGAACATGGGCCATCTTTCATTGTGCTCTGCATTTATAACAACTTGCAGTTTCCCTTTAAAAGTGAAAGTAAGTCACCTTATGATTTTGATCATGTAAAAAAGGTAAATTAACTGTATTTTTTATAGCACTTTTTTTCATCTATAAACCACATTCACACAACGCTTCTATCACACATAATTCATACACTTTCAGCACAACCTATCAGGAGGCCATTTGGGGCTCAGTATGTAGGGCCCAAGGACAAGACTGTGGACCGGAGGAGCCAGGGATCGAACCACCGGCCTTCTGGCGAATGGTCGACTCTCTCTGAATTCTGAGCCACATCATGTATTAGATGATTTATAGGTCATATGGTATTTGCAGCCTATTCCTTATTGAGCTCTGCAATCCTAATCTAGGATTAAGGGACGTGATGTAATATTTTAGATCAGACTTTTTGGTTGTTTTGGTTCCTATAACACCTCATGGGTGTGACCCCTGTAGCAGGAGTACGGGGTTATTTGAGCCCGACCACTACCTGTTACAGCGACTGTCTGATGTACTGTGTCCGGCGTCGAAACGGGGAAGCATCGATGGAACGAGGAGAGAGATAGCTGAGAGATCGTGAAGAAATCAAGGGTTGTAAAGGAAGGTGAGAGCCTGTAGAGGAATGTGTGCTGGTGAAAAAGAGGGAAAACCTGGAAATGTACATGAGGTGGAGGGAGAGCAGAAAAACAGTTGCATGATAGTGAGCCAGTGGAGGCTTATGAACAGTTTTAATATAAATCAACATGGCATTTAATATTACTAACCTCTATTTTATTTAGGGGCTCCTCACCCCTAAATAATCGGATGAACTGTAAAGAGCAGAAACATCAATTTCTCTTGTGAAATATTTTTGGACTAAATTGTGTCTTAATGAATCTCAAAAGCAACAACTGAGCACTTGATGTTTAATTTCAAATACAACAAAATGAATAGCATTGGAATATTGTTACTTTCTAACCATCTGTCTGGATTTAAATGAATTCTGAATCGCCTGATAAAAAATTGTTTATGACAGAGAAGTTGTGATTAATTGAAAAAAAAAAGCTTGTTTATTTTTTTGGAACTCATTGTATAACTGTTCAAACTATGACTGCACTGTACAAGGGCTGTTATTAAGTAAAACACCAATAAACCAGCAAACATCACAGCAATTTTGGTAGCCAGTGACGAGTGGACTTAATGGAGCAGGATCCAGATTTCCCCCTGGACTTGCTAGAGGCCAGAATCCGAGCTAAAAGCAGAGTAAATACAGGATTTACATTCATCAGATGGCCAGACACATGACTGCAGATGAATACTAATGCTGCTCTGTATCTGCTGGATGGTTAAATATGCAGCTGATTCCTCACAAGTTTGCAATATTAACTTTAAAATGTGTGGGTATATAAAAAAAAAAGAAAAGAAACAAGCTCTGTCCACTGGGTAAAAATGCTTTCTGCAGTCAGAGTATTGAGCTGTAGATACCCTTGACCCTTGTCCCCCTCGGCCGTACTGCACTGCAGATACCCCCCCCCCCCCCCCCCCCCCCCCCCCACACACCCATTGATACAACGGAGTCCAACTGGTGCTTCTTTGGCCGGACATTACTGAAGGCTAAATCAAAACTCATGGCAGTAAGATCCGCTCCGGAGCTGCAGGAGCCCCCGAGGTGGATTTCACTAAAAGCCGGTGTAGAGAAGCAGATGTTCATTGGTCCAATATTGGATACAAATAGTGTCATTTGTTTTTAATTCTCCTGCATTATTAAAATTAGTGCAACATAAGCTCCATGTCGTGCCAAAAATAGATAGAGCACATTCTCCTGGTTGACCTGAGAGCAGGACCTGACAGAGACTCTCTGCAGTTTCTCCCTGTGTCTAATTAAAGACTCAAACTGGAGGAGGTGAGCGGCCAGAAAGAAAGAAAAAAGAAAGAATGCAAAACGATCAAAGTGTTTAAAACATGATGCAGTTTTAGGGAGAAGTCCACAAACAGTTTGCCTGATCTGGAGAGTAACTGCTACTTTATTATACTAAAACTGAATGGACACAGTCGTGGGTAAATGTGTAAGACTTAATACTGGTCCGGAGATACAAGGCCTTCAGGTCAAATATTGATAACAGGAACATGAAAACAGGTATTCACAGACTGTTAATGTTTAACTATATACAACAATTACATAGAAACAAAAGAGTGATCATGTCTTGACTTGATATTTGTCCTTCAAGAATCTGTTTTGTCCTTGAACTGACTCCCGTTACCACTCCAGCTCAGTGTGTGCTGCCCCCAAGTGGAGAAACTGTGACAAAGCAGAGCGACGAAAGAGAAGTGCAGACAAGTGCAACCCTTTTTGACGTTTACAATTAAAGTGGATTTAATGTATATCTATAAATTACAGAATTATGAAGCATAAAGCGGTGGAATGAAACTGGGAACAATTACTCAGATAATTTATTTAATATTTTAACTCCACCATGTTTAAGATGGTTATGATCTCACAGCTTTTGTCACTTAATACTTTACTAATTTATATTTTCAGACAAAATAAGATAATATATTTAACTCTTTTGCTTTTATAAACGAGTCCTAAAACTTCATGTTGACTTGTCCAGGGTGCACCCCGCCTCTCGCCCAATGTAAACTGGGATTGGTTCCAACTCCCCCCAGGACCCTTCAAGCGGAGATAATGGATGGATGGATGGATGGAACATCATTTTCTCGATAATTTTTTTTAAGACTCAGTCAAGCCCATAACCTACACCAAGGCCCAACCGTCCCACTCATAGAAATCAGTGTTCTTGTAATGCCTGATTTTTTCAGCGACTTATTTTTTGTATCAGCTCTGTACACAAAGCAGCTGCCGTCATGCTTATTGGAACTAACGCCACACACGAACAACATGCCGGAGTCAGGCTGAGCAGACGCGCTCGCTCAGGTGACATGGACAGGAATGGAATGAGACATTTCACAATAGAAAGCAGTGATGGACAGGACAGGGGGAATCTGTGCACGGATGGGATGCGATTGCCAGTTGGCTGCATCTCATCTGATTTGAATGGGGGACATATGGTGTGAAGGACAGATTACACCAAATGTTTGTTTGGCTGCATCACAATCACCATAACGTCTTTTACACATTTACAACGGCTGGTAATTGTTGTTGTCATGATGTAATAAGAGTCTATGCTGACTGTCGTTGTGAATAAAACGTAATCGACGAGGTCTGTGCCCGTACGGAACCCGTCTGTGTGGCACAGGCTGCGTTTATGCTCCAGAGCTACTTCAGAGTTATTCCTTTTACTTAGTGAGTCGTCCTCAAACAGACTTCAAAATACTTATACTTTCTTTTTGTTTGTGTGCTGGACGTTGGGTGCAGAGCTTTTTATATTCAGTCTATGAAGCAGAGTGAAGTTAGAAAACTTTGTGTTCATCCTACCTGGTTTATATGCAGCAAATATTTTACACTCAGTGTTTTTCATATAAAGAAACAGAATTTATTATTGTGGATAATCAAGTTTGTGGTTTAGCCGATAAGATGAATTGTTTTTGAGACCATACCTTAGATATAATTTAACTGGCTTTTATTGCTCAAACTCAGATGGAGAGGATTATTTTGGTTTTTTGTCCTTTCTTCTTATTGGTGCTTCCTCTTTACTGCTCTTGCGTTGTAGCCGTGGTTTCTGAATCTGTTGGGTACGACTGTAATCTACACATATGCAGAAGCATTTCTTCAAAAGGTCAAAGTTTTGGGTTTTCTTCTCAGAGATTTGGAACAGGAAAAATCTTCAGCCCAGAGGTTCAATGAAAGACGGCTGCATTTCTATTTTACAGTGGTGAATAAAAGAGTTAACTCGATGAGCCTCAGTTGTCATCGAAAACATTGGAAATTGCTATGTTATATTTTTTATGTCATAACCTAAGTCACATTTACATGAATAAATCAAAAGGGCTGAGTGAACTGATTAATTAATTAAAGTTATACATAAATACATTATACACATAAGCTTTATGTAGATGAAATATATAATCAACGTTTTAGCCATCATTATTTTGTCTGTGAATGAAAAAAATATGCACATCGGTTGCACATATCAACATTTTTTTGTTTTCAAAGGATAATTAGTTGATGTTGAATGAACACGGTGACTTGTTTATGTTGATTTAAAGATTTAGAGCTATGTTAATAATATTTAATCAGCTTATGCTAAACCAACGTGACTTGTTTATGTTAATCTAAAGCTTTATATAACTTAAGCAAACAAGATCTGTAATCAGAGAATATCCGTAGCACATGAAAGTGCAGTATTATCTCAGTTTAATATGATATGTGAGGAAACAGATAACAAGTCTGGGTCGATAGCAGTCATGTCACGCTCCTTATTATATTCCTATGAACGGAGACTGTCTCTACATGTTATCATGTTATTAATGCAGAGACAGGCTGGCGACTCCCATCACAAAACATAAACCACCCTCAGCGGATGCAGTCTAATGTTTATTTTAGGTTCTCATATAAAATATTAAAGGTATCAAGAGATGAATAAAGTCACAATTTATTAGACAGATTGTGAGGTGGTAAGGGTTTCATTGAGTATCTGAGTCAGTGAACGAGACCAACTTGACTCCAGGGAGGTTAGAAAATGTGTGATATCATTTGTTGAAAATCTGCTGTAGTTCAATTTGAGATCAGGCAGATTGTTTGTGGAACGTGTGCGTTCTATCCAAGAGCTAAAAAAGAAGAAACCTGTGGGTGGCAGCTTGAACAGGCCCAATGCCACTAGTCTTACATTTGTTAAAACAACAGAGATTTCTGTGCAAACACTTTGTTTCGAAGTCTCAATGGAGGATTCCGCCTCCGGTGGAAAATGTGTTTCTTATTATTATTTGACGTGGATGTTTGACGTTCACTGTGCAGAGTGTAACATGGGTCATTTGACAAGAGGAGCAGGGTTTATTTCGTCTCCCTTTCGTTTCTAAAGTATCTCTCAGCTTCATACATATATAATTATAAAACTTCACCACAGACGTATCACAAGTTGATTTATCTAAAACACTGAAATCTCAGTGTTACACATGGTTTTTCCCAGAAATCTGTCACATGTACATCATGACTCACTGTGCTGCAGTGTGTTATGGGTAGTGTGTTAAAGCTCATATGCATGTTGATGGTGTATTTATGATTTGTTTGCTGGTGTACGTTACAGTAAGCCTGGGCCTGTCTAAACATGTGATGGATCCTCAACAAATATGTGCTCTTCTCGTTACTGTCCTTACTGCAGATGTGAGCAGGACGCCATCTAGTGGCGATGGTTAACAGTACTGCTCAGATTGACCAAACAAGCAATACTCAAATACTCCCCCTCTGTTTCTAATGTGTGATTATGATGTGCATTTCATATTTAATGTTTGATTGTGACGTCTATTGTATATTTGATGTGTAATTATATGGTGTATTTTATATTTTAACTTAATTATGACGTTTATTTTATATTATAAAATTATCATTATTATTTGTGTTTAATTTGGTTCCTGTTTTTGAACATGTGTAAAGCGTATTGTTAAAATCGCAGGATTAATACAAATTATTATTATCATTATAATTATTATAAGACATGGACATGATTAAGATAACCTTTATGTCTGTTTTCCATTTCTAGAATCTGGATTTGTCTAAAAAGGACAATTGTATGTTGTTACTGTTGTTGTCGTTAGTGATGCTGAAGTTGCTGCATAGTTCGCACAACAAGTGAACATCTGGAAAGAGAGAAATATGTATATATGACTTCATTGTGGTTTTGGCATTCTACACAGCTTTGTCTTAGTACTCTGTACTTGTGGGTTAAACACCGTGAGGCTGGAGCTTCACTCACTTCACTTCCTGTTATTTCATTTGAGCGGGGACATTAAAAAGTTTCCATTTCTAAGACTGAACACACTCAAAGCTGCTGCTGATGTTTCGCTCAAACCAAATGTTACTTTGCCGTCTTAGAGAAAAAAATGTTTGTTGTGTTTATGTAAATGAGAGCTCTTTTCATAAACACATTTACAGGATTTGAAAATAAATCACATTTGGCCGAGCTTGACATGAGAGCCGAGTCAAACCAGGGAGACTCAACAAGTACAAAAAAACACAAGTTGTTTACTTCAATAAATTAATCCCCAGATCTTTTACTCCATATGTTTATTTTTTATCCAAAATGCCAATTAAATCCCTGCGATTCAAATATTTCAATTAGGCTCAGACAGCCACAAACAATTTCCCCCTCTTTTTTTTAAAGGTCACACTTCAGATTTAACCGCAGAACGTGGCAAATTCTCATCGGACATAATCTGTCATGGCAAAAATGCAAAGTAGATGATACACAGGCTGTGAGTAAACGAGTCCACAGCGGAGGAGCTGGAGTTCAACAGCAGCTTGTTAAAGTGGAGCCGCCACTTGATGAGCGATTTCATTTGGTCCGCAGGGAACAAATTAAAGTGAACATCATTAGGCGAACAGAATTCATCTCAACTACAATGCAGTGTTAAAAAACTATACAATAGACTGCCGTCATTCTGTACTTTTATCATCTCAAAGGAGTCCCATGAAAAGTTCAAATGTTTTAGCGCGTTTGTCAAAGCTTTTTAAAATTGTCCATCGTGCTTGTGGCTCTTCAATCACAGACAAGGTCCCTTGTTGTTTCAAGCCAGAATTGAATGTAATAAAGATTTCCTGTGATTTGTTTAAATCTTCATAAGAAGGAATATTTGTAGTTTTAAGTCCCCAAAACAATCTATCAGGTTTCTCTCTTAAGCTCTACCAAGAACACTAGGACTTATCGTTGGTGCCTCTCATTGTGTTTTGACCCATAGCAAATAAGAAACCAAGATTAATTCTCAGGTTTATTTCCTATAAGTTTACTTACTTACTCACTTATAAACACTGCGTTATTAGACCCTTATATCTAAAAATCAAAAAAATGTCACCTGATCAATGCCTGATAGCTTTACTCTCCTTTAACTAATGCAAAGTTCAAAAGAAAACTGGGAATTGTCCATTTCCTCACTGAGTATAGAGACCAAACAGGATCTAGTGAGCACATTGTCCTCTACCATGTTCTACAGACATCGACTACACTGTACATTTGCAATATTCATTGCCACTAGTTATACATTTATATATTTTACTTGTTAAATATTTCACTCCACTGGAAGAAATAACATTCAGAGTGAGGCTGTGGAAGAACATACATTTTCAAATCATGTTTTCATCATGTTATTCTAAGGCTTCCGCTGCTTTGAATTAAGCTCTGTGTCGTGATGATGTTATATCAGCGAATCCTGATTGGTTCTTGGAACATGTTTGGACTGACGTGTGTACATGACCATCGCTGACTGTGGCTGTGATCTTCTATAACTTCAACTGACCAGAATGAAACATCTGATCGCAAAAGTCAGTCAAAGTTTCCACTGAACGGCTCATCCAAACAATGCAGGTCAGAGGAAATGGCTTCGAGGAATAGAAATAGCTCTTCATCATCTCCATCTAGGCTGTGCCCATTCCCTGGGGGTGTGTGGGGATAGCCTGAGGTGAGACCTGGAAAGGGAATCAAAAATGGAATAGGTTGTTTAAATAGGGCAGATGTTCCTTTTGCACTCCTTGACTCAGGAGGATGAGCCTGACGTTTTACCTTCAGTGATGTTCAGCAGGCACGTTTGGGATGAGAGCACGAGGAGAGAAATACATGCTGCACCCTTCACAAGACGAGGAGCCTGCACATTGTTGAAACTGAGCAGCACGAGGCCATTTGTCATCTTCATCAGTCACATACACACTGTTCTCGGTTGTCTCCATCTCAAGGAAATACTGCAATATGTTTTACCTCTGCCAATGATGTTATGTTTTCATCATTCTCTATGTCTATGAGCAGGATTACTCCAAAATTACACTGAGGTGATCACTGTGATATTTTGTAGAGGAAATGGGGATGGCCTGAGGAAGAATGCATACAGTTTTGGAGCAGATACATAATTTGTTGTTGATAGGGCGTTAAACTACTGGCCAATTTACCACTGGACACCACGTATAACATGATAAACTGTAGTTAGGGCACATAATCCTTTTTGAACATCACAGAATATATATATATATAAAACAGTTTGTTTAGGTTTTAGCCATCCGAGCAGGATTTCTACATTCCGGTGTTTTAGTCCATCGAACTAAATATCGCAGCTGCTGTTAGATGGAATATGAAATACAACCAGGCTGTGCTGGATTGGGTTCTTAAAGACCCAATACCAGTGAATTAGGTCACAAACACGTCTCACTGACTGCTAAATTAACTTTTATGAAGTTTGATAGTTGCTAATGCATCCCTCAGGGAGAGTTGAAAATCCTCTGGTGATTTCCTCCTTTGGATTTATGACCTATTCTGCAGCCAACCACCAGGTGGCGATAGATACTCTTTAGCTTCACTTTTGGGGGCTGTCATGATATCCCTCTTTGGTCTACGGTTAGAATGACGAGGTGACACATCGATCAGATGACAGGTCGACACTAGGCTGACTGATACACACCAGTAGAAATGCAGTGAGTAGAAAAACGTTTGTTAAAATATCACTGCCTCGTTTGCTCAAAAGCACAATAACCATGTTATCAGCTCATTAACCAGCATTACAAACGCAAAAAGATTGCACTTTAATCATGACACTGGAACCATCCATCGTACATAAACACAATTTTATTCAGCCTGATATAGGTTACACATGGGGGGAAAAAAATCAAATTCTAAGAGAACTACTTCCCTTTGTTGAGCTAATGATATGACAAGTTTGAAATTAGCTTCAGATCCCCACTTGGAAGCTTTCAACATTAGCTGCCGTGGGCTGTGAGGAATTAAGCGTAATCACATGCTACGACTGACCTGAGGCCTTTTTTTTTTCACCTTTCTTTAAAAATAATACAAAAAAGAAAACGCTCTCCTCCGCAGTCAATATGTATCTCACTAAATGATATGGAATGTTATCTTGGAAATGCAGGGAAAAAGAAAAGTGTTCTCTGCAACACCAGAAAACAAGAAACGGAATAAAAAAAAGCTGATTCCCAGAAGTCTGTTCCCAGGCTGCTACTGTGTGAGGCACTGAGAAAACACCACCTCAGTCCTAAGTGTGTTCAACAACAAAAACAACTGAAACCCGCCGCTGCGATTCAGCCTCGCTATGCCTAAAAGAACGTGGATATGAGCAGAAACCACCTGGACGCTCGATAGTACAGAAGGTACATACAAATTACATTGCTCGCAAATCAGCTTTGAGGTCTAATATATTACGACTGACAGTCATAGACACTAAGCAAAGACTGATGAGGGAGAAGAGGGAGAGGGTCTTAACATTTAACTAGTGTTAGTCTCTTTTTTTTTTTATTTCACAAAGTGCAAATTTTCATGTATATTACATCTAAACCAATTTTTTTATTTTTAGAAATTGTTCCTTTTCTATTATATAACAATGAAAAATGGGTACTTCCACATACCCCCCTCAAACCTAGCCATAACCCCCCACCAGCTACTCATCAGAATATATAAAAAAAGAGAAAAGAAAAGGAATCACTAAATACATGCTGCAATGACGCTCACTGATTGGTTGGAAATTTGACCATAGCCTCCTTTTTTGGCCCGTTGATTCTCTTACAGTACACCGTTACTGTCAGCGTGCGTTTATAGTTAAAATCTATATATTAATCTATCATTAAATATTATGCCTCTTGCACAGTCTTGCATGCACTGAAGAGCCTTTTGAGCAAGCTGTACAAGAAGGAGAGGCGTGTGGACGGACGTGGTCAGGCTGTCGGCTCTGGGCCAGGTCCAGGCACTCTTTCGCCACCTGTAAACGTTGTTGTTGTTTTTTTTGCCCTTTACTCCTTGCAACCATGATGTCAGTCCAAAAGATGGTTCTCCAGTGTGTTTTTGTCAAGTGAGCATTTGTTTTTGTGTGTGTAGGTGTGTGTGGTCCTAAACTCAGTCTCACAAAGGAACTGCGTCGATCACTGAAGTTTTGTTCCAAGCTTTCGTTGTCTGTTCCTAGAAAGTAGAAAAAGAAAAGTTGAGTCACGCAACGAATGTAACAGACTAAAGGTCACCGTCTCACAAGCTTTTAAAACTGTGATCCATCAGTGAGTTTTCAGAATCAGGTTCAGAATCAGAAGAAGCGTTGAAACATTCATTTCTAACATTTCAAGCAGAGAAAGAAGAGGTGACAGAAGGAATAGACCTCCGTTCCATGAATTTAGGTCGATGTTAAAAATAGTTAAGGATAAACTAGAATTACCGACTCCTAGTTGTATGCCTCAATCAATATTTTATATACAGTACATGTGCATATTGATTCTTCTATTATGGTCAAAAGATGTGTTTTGAGCGTTATCAGTTCATTCTTGAGTCCAGGTTGATGTTTTTGCATCCGACTACAGCTGTTGCAAAACGATAATGTTCTTATTATGACTATCATATCATTTATGACAGACAAGCAGTTTCCCAGCATGCAAACTAGCTCCAATTATCTGTCACTTATAAAATCTTTATTTGTATAACACTTATCTAAATGAGGTTACAAGGTGCTACGTACAAAAGTTCACGGGAAAAATGAAGAATCAATTGTAATAAAAGATATTCTGTTCATTCCAATTTAAGAGCCAAATCAGAACATAATAAGTTTATAGAGAAACCCAACAGTTCCTACATATGTTCCCACATATAGTATATCAGGCTGGAAATGGTTGCTATGGAAGTGGAATACACTAAAGGGGCAAAGCCATCCTCAGCAGACAGTCACAACAGTAAAGCATCAGAGAAACAGTGTGTGGGGGTATTTTCAGTTCTACACAGTAGGTGCCAAAGTTAAAAACAAAGATAAGGCTGGTTGTGCCAGCTGGTGTTAATAATGTAGCCTATGTCCCTGTAAAGGAGGTATAGGTAGACTTGACTGTGCCACTTTCTGGTGTAACTGGGCTGTAGTGGTGATGGACCTGGCATAGTCCCTTACCTTGCCTCTGATCTGGTCACTGTATACTCAAACCACAGGATGTTGGGAATCAGGCTTGTGTCTCGCACCAGGAAGTACTCTGATATTGGCCTGTGAGTTACAAAAGAGGAGAATAACAGTATACAAGTGGAACCATAATGGAGCAGTCTGATCCACTTATTCAGGCTGAGGATAAAATCGTCTTCCCCTGTGACATAAGAAGGAGGCAGTGAAATGAGAGTGCCACTTACCACGCTGCTATTTTAGGGAATATTGGTGTCAGCACCTCTTGTGTGATAAAGAACCAGATTATTCCGATCGTACAACCGGCCACTCCGCCGTAGAAGACCTGGCTCCAGCTGTGATACAACAGGTAAACTCTGAGAAGGAAGGGGAAATGTTTAAGAAGTTAAACTAATTACGTCCAGGAACATGTATTTTAAGTAGTGTCAAAACTATTGTGTTCACACAGTCAAAAAGGTGTTTTTGTCAAATTTGGTTTCTTGTCCCAAAGAGTGAGCTGCTGAGAGTGAGCTCTACCACCCGCCAGTACAATGGTAAAGGTAAAACATAGCATGCTTATTGACCTTCATATATTTTCAAAGCTGTCTCAATTAGCTGATCGTCATTTAATGAAAAAGTTATCCATTCCCTCTATAACTTGAATTAATACCGCACACCTATTAATACCGTACACACTTGTTGTGTAAGATAGTACAACCCCAAAAAAGACAAAACAGAGTACAAAGTACAAAAATATATAAAAGAAAATCCTTCGAAATACTGAAAAACACCAAAGCCTCTTTTTAACACTTATTCATTCTATTATACTTATACATGTCCAAAGTCAATCCTAACGATCAATATCAGGGCCAGTGACAGCATATATTAAAAGATTGGTATTGGATAAAGTAAACTGAATCAAATTATCTTTTGGGTTTTTTTTTGAGCCGTCTAGTGTTGCTAGACTCTAGACCCGAACCGGCCCTTGAACAGACTTCCACTGCCCATGGAAAAGGGGTCACTGTGTATACCCAGGCTCTTACACTCATGCATACATTAAGCGACTCATAAAACTACCGATTTAATACTACCATATTTTATCATCTCTCTTATCATGCTGCACTTTTATATAAACTTCAGACTTTGGGACAAATCTGGAGATTTGGAGGAGGTGGGAGGAGGACTTGGTAGCCAGTCACCTACCTGCTGTATGAGACTGATAAGGCCAAGCCCAACAGGATGATGGACAATACGTGTCTCCACAGCAAGTCCACACATCGAGCATTGTTCGTTTGATGCATTCTGAAAGAGGAGATGAGGATGAGCTCGCATCATGGAATCTACTTCATGTGAAGGTGGAATGAAAACATCTGACAAGTTCTTAAATATAGGCAATAACTGTAATAATGAAATACATGCCCTGGTATAAATATTAAATAACAGATGTAAATATTTATAATGTAAATATTTAACATGAATACAAGGAAATCAATGGTGGGCCTGTGGTCTTCATGACAACTATTCAACATTACAGGAAGTGAAAATGTTTCCTCTGCATTGTAATTTCATATGAAACGTGCCAGTGACACTAAATAGTTTAAAATCCAACTTGAAACGTACAGAAATATATTATATATTACAGAAAAATACTTCTACTACTGCTGAACATCTCCACCCTTAAAACTCCCCCGAAAGAAGAAAAACTCACCTTAAATAAAGGAAAAGAAAGAAGTAAACAACAAAGAACCAGATAAGCTGGGAGTGAGCGGAGGGCATCCCATAATCTGAGTACAGGGTTGAGTGAGCCCCTGCAGAAAGACAACACAATCTCATGTAAACATTTATTTATTGCATGGAGTTCATCTCAATTGTTACTGTTAATTGTAACTATCAACTCAACCAAAATGTATAACTAAATGTCAAAAATAACTACATGCAAATATCTGGCTAGAATTGGGTGATAAAACAGTATATATCCAATTACGAATACTTCTATGTTTAAGTTCTTTTAAAGCTACATGTGACAGTTTTCATTAACATGACACAATATGTTCTAAAATATGGTGGGGTTGCTTTGTTATCCTCTTAACTTAAATGCTGCAAATGTATGACCTTAATTTAACCACTATAAACTGAGGTAATACCATTGCAAAGTCTTTCACATGATAGGATAAAGTAAAATTTCCCCTACTGATTTGACAAAACATCATATTATTTGGTAGAAAATTATTATTATCATCATACAATTATTGACGACAAACTATACATACACTTAACAGTGAATATACATGGCAATAAAAATAATTCTGATTATGATTCTGAATCAAAACAAATGTATGCTATTTTCAGAGTAATCACTGACAAAAATAATCATTTACAATGGATATATAAAGACTGGGACTGACAAATATTTTTACCAGGACTTCCTGGCAAAAGACATTGTATCTCAAGGGAACCTTCCTGCTTTCATAAAGGATCAATTGAAAAATATATTTTTTAAGTTCATTGATACCTCCTTGTTAATAAAACTCTTTAAATCCTCAGAATCCTTATGTGAGAACTGATTAATGGTGAAGTTTAAAAGTATATATGTGTAGTATATATCGTACTGTCAGCATCTGACCCCAAACAAACAGGATGAAGATAAACCACACAACTGAACCCGCAATAACGGGTCACTGATAACAGAGGAAGATATTCTGGCGGCTGGGATGTTTTTGTACTGTTGCCCAACCCTGCGACAAACTAAAGCAAACGGATCGCTCCTTCACTCACCTGCACACGGACGTGGCTCTCTGAGAATGTGCTTCAGCACCCAGTTCACCCCATCATTCAGCACCAGCCCACCAAAGAAGGAAATCTTCATTTAAAAACACCACAACAACAACAACACAGGTCAACATATTAGCACAAATAAACTTGTGGCTTGTCTGACAGTACGGCCACGCAAGTCAGTTGACAACTTCTCAGTTTGTCTCATTTTAAACGTGATGATGCTCTTTCTGGAAACCCTACTCCAGGTGCACGTGCAGGACTCACCGTGTGCAGCTCCCGTTTGAACACTATGAGCGTGACAAAGCCCACGAGGATTGCTATGGGCAGGAGGCTGATGTAGGCCAGCACTTGTCCCGTTAGGTCGCCTGCAACACAGAGACACAGTGGTGGAGTTAGAAACCCCGGAGCAGTCACCTGGTGGTGGGAGTGACACTCTGAGACTCAGTGAACCCGGATGACTGACACAGTGATGTAGCCGTGACCACAGACAGGAAGCAGCTACACCTTCATCTTACAGACCATAATATTTCATTAGGTTTGCGTGCGAGGACAGCTTGGTGTTATGAGGGTTATGCTAGCTGTACTAAACAGTGTCCGGCCAAAGAGCTAGTTACGGCGTTGGCATTACTCCTAGCTATAATGCTACACAGGTGAACAGCTATGTGCTTCGACTACATGAAAAAATATATATATATTTAGCTTTTATTAACGCATGGGTTTGTAAAATATTTCCTACAAGACACGACGCATTCGCGTACTCCTTGTTAATTGTACTAAAGTCTATGTGAAGACATCTAGCATGCTAGCTAGCCTTCATTGTGGACATTACTGCAAACTGCGCATGCGTGGCTGTCTCACAATTTAGCAGTGCGGGCTGCGTTCCCCTATTGCCACCGGGCTTTTAGCGAGTCTCACTATTTGGCAGCGTCGCAAACGGCCGCGTCCATTCAGGGCGCGAGAAAAAAAGCCACAAGCTGCGGTCAGATCACCAGCGGCGGGTGGAGCGAGGAGCCTCGGTGCTCAGGGACAGATGTGGAGTTGACGTACCTTCCGCGAACTCGACGTGAGTGAGAGATATGGACCGCCATCGAAGTGGTGCCGAGCACTGCTCCTCCGCCGCCATCTTACCCGGACACAGCCGGGCAGTCCCAGCGACACGCCCAAGACACGTGTCCGACCAATGGCGAGCCGAGCTGCTTGTTCAAACGAGCCCCGGCAGCCGAGCGGCCGTCCAATCACAGCAGCCCACCGGAAACCCGCTCCTCTGCTCATAGAGGAGAATTATTGAATGAACAAAAAACACAAAGTCCAGCTCCTCGTCTCAAAGCTCTCATCATGCTCTCATTCAGAAAGTTATTATTGATTTATTACTAATTTAATTATTTGACCAAATGTTCACTGCGCGTGGAAATCTCTGTATTTTGAGTGATATTATCAAATGTTACCAATAATAGAGTATATATAAATATGGACGACGTGACTTCTCTTCGAAAATGAAGCCAAAGTGTCATGGTCGCCATCTGGTGGCTAACTGCAATTTTGGTCATAAATCCTGCCTCCTCCATGTGAAGCCGTTTACCTGCAGTTTGCATTTCACACTCGCACAACACAGTGAGAGGTTTTCTCATTTGCAGCAGCAACAAATCATCAGCATTATTATTCAGGAGAGAGAGAGAGAGCTACATGTAAGGGGTTCCCTCTCCCAGGACGGATAGAAGTGCAATAGATGCTGCCTTCCATAATTAGAGGAATAGAGCACTATACTGATGCTTACTTCTTCATGTTTAACACAGCCTATTCTATTTACATGAGTGACAAATAGACTCAAATATGGACATTATTAATTGTTCATCGACTGATAAAAGAACAACGATCTGAAATAGAGAATCTGAAAGTAGCTTGAATTAATGAATACAATATTAGCAGACAGAGCGAGTAGCAGATGTATGGACAGATATTACTGTATGCACTCAGTCATACAAACAGCAGACAAACTCACAGGCCTGATGAAATGCAAATTAACCTCTTTCCAGTTGGAGTGTGTCCCTCTAGCAGTAGGCCCTGAAGCAAAAATAGATGTGTACAGTCTGAAAAGTGAAGGAGAAAATGATCTTTCAACAAAGAAAGATGTCATGCAGGGTAGAAAAGTGTTAATATTTTGTGAATGTGTGTAAAAAGGACAATACGACAAAGAGTCTCTCTGAAATAGGACGGATGCATATTTTCATGAAATTTATGGCTAAAGTGATGGTTTTTATTAAAATATAATAATATAACAAAAAATTTAACATAAACTTTACATTGATACATTTATATGTATAATAGTTTAATACTTTAATTAATAAAATAAAATAATAAATATTATAATAAATCATATAAAAGATCATAAAAGGACTGAAAGTGGAATAGCTGTTGTGATGTGTTTAACTTCATCACTGTCATTTTTTAGTGCAGTTATATTTGCTTAAATGAAAGGACAAATATTAATTTTTAAGTCTTACTGTAGAGGTAAGATTTAGATATGAGGTGATTATCTTGTTAAGCAAAACTACAGCAAGAGTTTGAGCGCCCTCTACTGACCTAATATTGAGCTACATTTTTGTGGTCCTGTAAGTCTGGGGTTCTCAAACTTTTGCAAACTGGGCCCCCCCAAAGCTGGTTAGGGGTAGTTGGGAAGCCATGGATGAACAAAGAGGTCCGCCTACTGCTTAAGGCACGAGACATCGCTTTCAGATCAGGTGATGATCAGGCCTACAGTTCATCCAGGGCTGACCTGAAGAGGGGCATCAAGAAGGCCAAGCACTGCCACACGCTAAGGATTGAGGAGCACTTCAAAAACAACTCCGACCCCCGATGTATGTGGCAAGGCATCCAGGCTTTAACTGACTACAAACCCACCAACACCACCCCCCAAAACAGCGATATCTCATTCCCTGACGAGCTTAACAGCTTTAATGCTCGCTTCGACAGGGACAATCAGGAGGCGGCTATCAAGGCTGTGCTCACTACAAACCACCAGCCCCTCACACTCTCCTCCATCGACGTGTGTGCTGCACTGAGCAGGATCAACGCATGTAAGGCTGCGGGCCCTGATGGCATCCCCGGACGCGTGCTCAGGGCCTGTGCTGGGCAGCTAGCTGAGGTCTTGACTGACATATTCAACCTGTCACTGGCCCAAGCAGCTGTCCCCACGTGCTTTAAAACCACCTCCATCATACCGGTGTCTAAACACTCCACTGCAGCGGGCCTTGGGTTAACCCTCAACACCAAGAAGACCAAAGAGCTCATTGTGGACTTCAGGAAGAAAGGTGGCACACACCCCCCCATCCATATCAACGGGACGGAGGTCGAGCGTGTCACCAGCTTTAAGTTCCTGGGTGTCCACATCTCTGAGGACCTCTCTTGGACCCTCAACACCTCAACCCTGGTCAAGAAATCACACCAGCGACTCTTCTTCCTGAGGAGACTGACTGTCTCCTCAGATACTGGTGAATTTCTACCGCTGCACCATCGAGAGCATCCTCACCAACTGCATCTCAGTGTGGTATGGCAGCTGCTCTGTTGCGGACCGGAAATCACTGCCCAACGCATCACAGGTTTCCACTCCCCACCATTGCAGATGTCCAGAACAAGAGATGTCTGCGGAGAGCACGCAGCACTGTCAAGGACAGCTCACACCCTCGCCACAGACTGTTTGCCCTCCTCCCTTCTGGGAGGCACTACAGGGTCCTCCGTTCCCGGACCAGCAGGTTCAGGAACAGCTTCACCCTGCTGAACTCTGCACCACAGTGATAGCACCAGCCCCCCCCCACAAACACACACACACACACACACACACACACACAAACCTTCTCCAGTGACTATACTTCCCCCCCTGGCTTGGACTGCCACACAACCTCCTCCAACCACTGAACATTTGAACATTTGCACTACACTGTTACTTTTTTTACTACTGTATTATCCCGCCTATAGTATATTCATATTTATATATTTTTATATATTTATCTTGCTCATAGTTCTTATATCATACAATACCTGTTAATACTGTACTATTCCATATATATTTCTTACCGCTCATAGTTCTTATATCTTACAATACCTGTTAATACTGTAATATTCCATATATATTTCTTACTGCTCATAGTTCTTATATCATACAATATCTGTTAATACTGTACTATTCCATATATATTTGTTACTGTACATATCTATTTATTTACATTCCACTTAAAATATGCACAATACTCTGCACTTTACTGCCTTTTTTTGCACTTCTGGTTAGATGCTAAACTGCATTTCGTTGTATACGTACCTGTACTGTGCAATGACAATAAAGTTGAATCCAATCTAATCTAAACTACACCCCGATAGATAGATAGATAGATAGATAGATAGATAGCTTGGAGAAAGTGCTATGCTTGGAGATGGTGGATTGTTGTTCCTGGACGCCATCACGTTTACCTTTTAAAGAAGTCCATAGGCTTCTCTTTCAAGTCGGGGTGTTTGGTGTCGAGGTGCCTTTTTAATTAGCCTGGCTTCATGCTGTCATTTGCCAGCACCTCGGCGCACAAAACACACTGAGGACGTTGCTCAGTCGTTCCAGTGACGGAGAAACCAAACTGCAAATGGCTCTCGTCATATTTGCGAAGCTTTGGCTTCTTCGCAACTGGCGCATCGGTTGCCTGACTTTTACGAATCAGAAACTTGTCCATAGTTGTGATTGTTTGCTGATACAGTGTGTGTGATGTTAATAAAGTTCTAATTGCAACGTCGTTGTCTTGTGAGTGTGTTTGTATATGTGGCTGTGAGCGACTTGCACACGAATAATGAATAAGGCTGTGCTAGGCAATGGTTCCTAACAAAACGAACAGTACACAATGTAGACAGGGACAGCACAGTATAGTACTCAAGTGCTGGTGTTTTATTTGTTGCAACACGGTGGATGATTGAAGGTGTAAAGGTAGGTGTTAAGGAGAAAAGGGCTAGCTGCAGTTGGAAGAAGTTAGCTAGCTCGACGGCTAGCTCTTGGGGCTATGAGCTTTCTAAAAAATACTGTGGCGCAAATTACTCCTTACATTAGGCTACGAATAGGCCTGCTGCAAGTGCAGGAAGGTATTACTAAGGAAAGACTGTTAATAAAGCAATGAATATCTGAATTATAGAGGAAACAAGAGCAATCGCACAAACTCTGCAGGGTGTCGTCTCAGTGAGGGTGAGCGCTCACCATGCCTGCAGTTACTTTTGTACTCGGAAGCGTACGAGCAACTCGCGTTCAAATGATAACACTCCTCTTTTGATTGGTGGATCAGGTGTCAGTCCAGCCCCTAGCATTTCACCACTGAGGGAGCTTTCACTAACCAGTGACAGGTGATCTGTCTTTTTTTTTTGTCTGTGACATTGCGCCCCCCCTGGAGAGTGTCCGCGCGCCCCCCTAGGATGCATCAAAAAACAGAGTTCCAGCATATTGATCTGTCTGGGTGCTCAAAGTGTTACCATCCATGCAAAAACAATAAATGCAAAATATTTTTGCGATTCGTGGTCCACAAGGACATCAGGTTTGTTTAATCTGAGGAATTAAAGTAAAAGTGCAACGAGTCACTGCTCAGGAAAGAAATGATCAGAATGGTGAATTATTATTATATTTATTTCTGAACTTTGATCAGATCATACTTATTCAGTTTGAGAGATGCATGTTTAGATAAGCATTTTTTCTTCTGCCTGAACCTTTTCAGTCACTAATGGCCCAACTGTCAATGGCAGAAAAAGGCCAGACAATCCGTTTGAATTTAATCAAACTGCAACAAATTTCACACACTCAAAGATATCAGTTCTCTGAACTCATCAAGATCAATGAAGTATTTCCGGGGAATATTCTCTCAATGTTAAAGAACGTGAAAAAAAAATTCCTTGATCTGAATCGGCCCCCAAATAAATTGGGTTCTTCTCTAACACACCATTTTTTTTGCACCCCATTGCATAGCATTCTTAAAAGCAAGACACCGAAGGGAATTGAACCCTGTCCTGACAAAGTCAGGAGTGCCACCACCGGGGTCTTTTGCTTTTTTGTTTTTGCTGTAATAAGGGCAAAAGCAAAACCTGGAGGAACAAAACCAAGGCTTTGTTCCCCCAGTAAAAGAAAACCACTCAGCAACTGGCTGCTATATTATTTTTACATTAGGATTTATCTCGGTTAGGAGGCCCTGTGGCCAAGGAGAAATGCCAGGAAAGCATTACTGCTACTAATTATTTGAGGTTAACACTCTCGCCCGCTCTTGGTATTTCATGATGGCCTGATACGGTGATGATTTAAAAAATGTACGTGACCTTCACTTACGTTCATCGTTACGTTCACGTTAATAATATGAAAACTGATTCGTTAAGTTCAGCGTTCGCGAAACATATGCACAACACTGAACTGTACAGCCACTGCAGAGGGGCTGAAGAGCCGCGTTCGGCTCCAGAGCCGCGGGTGGCCGAACCCTGTGTGGAACCGAATTTGTATGGTGTATTGGACGTTTTTGTGGCAGCAGTGTCCATCACTTTTAGCTGTCCTCTGGAAACACTTCCGTTGTGTTTTCTCCTCTACTTGCTGCGCGTTTGTCTATTTGCTGCGCGTTTCTCTATTTGCAGCGCGTTTGTCTATTTGCTGCGCGTTTCTGTAATGTGTTGTGTTGTGTTGTGAAATTGATGAAGATGTTTTCTTACTTTGCTTGTGTTTTGTCAACTTGAATGTGTTTTCTTAAGTTGCTGTTCGTTGAGCTCTCAGGGCCACCGTAAATCACTGATTGTGTCCAATTTGATTAGAGGTAATAAATGTATTAAAATATTTTGACTAAATAAACTAAAATGTTGTTTTTCGGCATTCCTGCCCTTTCAAATATCGTGGAATAGTAGTATGTAATGTGCATCACCCTCGGACAAGGTCTACTTTTAAGGCATGTTCAACATTGTCAGCTAAAATTGAACTGTCATTATTTTGTTTATTTTCAATTTTTTATATGGCCGGACACTCTCCACTTTGAGAACCACTGCTGTAAGTGAATGGTACATTGTCCAAACTAAAAAGTCAAAGTATACTGTGAATATACTTGTCTCAAAACATTGCTTCTGTAATTGTAGGTACTATACTATAGTTATTTGATGCAATAACAACCGGGTGAAACATCATTATTGACAGCTGAGACTGACTCATGATTGGTTGAGCGCATGTATCGGTGGCACTCCATCCCCCTATCACAACAGTGCGGTCTCTAAATGACATGTGTGTTTCAATCTAAGATGTTTTAGCTGCGATTCTGGATAGTACGAGGAATGGAGATGCGTCGTCCATCTTTAAACACTGTCTATGATGCAATCTGAAGCTTTTTCTATTGTGACATGTCAAAATGTCTAGTCTGAAAAAGACCTGTAAAGTTGTGTCAGTAATAATAGTAAAGGTAAGTATAATTATTGCTAATTACTGCTTTTTAGTCATTTAAATATACCTTCTTACTGTAACAACAAAACAATTTGTATGAGAACAGTTTGATTCCCGGTGCAATATGAAATGCAATGAGCCGTCATCCACTGAGGAAAAACAAGCGAATAAATATATGATTTAATAACAAAAAAATCACATTTAATTAATATGGAGAATCAAAATCAATCGACAGGTTGTGCTGGCATTGTAGTTTAAAAATAGAAAAGACAAAAGGCATGATTAGGACACTTGTAATGGATTGCAGTAAAATCATTTTGGCCATCAGAAATCCTCGTAAATCTATAATCCCCTAAATCATTGCCTGAATATTTACTTTCGAATGACTTTCAGTTCCTAAACATTCCATTCAGAGTATTTCTAATTGGGGCTTTTGAAAAACTAACAACAACAGCAACTAAAGGGATGAGCCTGCTTCTAAATGTTGCAGCACATATATGATTGATGCATTTTGAAGAGAATCTACACTGCGAACATGCAAAGGCTGCAGGAGGAATTAAACTGATCTACTCTCATGACACAGCAGAAGCAGACCAATCGTAGGAGACTAACAACCAAAACATTAGCATTTGCCTGCATGATACATGCTGCTGATGATCTACAACAGACTGAAACTGGGGAGAAAACAGATTTGACCACACACAGTCAAGATGTTAACATTCAACATGGACATCAAATCATAAACATACCATAGTAACCAGAATAAATATCTTGCGTAACATAGGTTTCTGGGAATATAGTTTTTTTTTTTAATTTTTTACTATATGCTCTGTGTTATCAACAGTACATCACTTCTGTTGTGGAGTAATTTCAACGGCTTAATGTTTGTTCTCAAACTAATTATTACAAATATAAGAGTTGCGGGACATTCCTGTATCTTTCTGATTTTCTGATAAAGTGCAAAATGCCTCAGAACAATCAAAACACAGAGCTAAATCTTTTTCTGGAAAGGCTCCATCACCAGCTGCAAGTTCATGTTTGATTGAAACGGAAATAATCCCTTCAATGCTGATTCTTGACAAATGATTGCATTGCATTTACAAATAAAGACTTACGAGCTCTGCCCTTCAGAGGCATGTTGCAGCAAGAGCTCAAATCACACATTTATATGATTAATGCATAACAATGAGCCTGTTTATCTTCATTTGTATGATAAACTTTTCCTCTGTGAATTTCAAAAGGAGACAGAAATTTTGCAGACAACCACAAAGACAGTTTCCATTGTCATGAATAATCACATTCCATTGAGTGATTCATTTTTTGATCGTTTCTTTAGCTTCAGTCTTCAGTCTTGAGCTTCAGTCTGAATAAAACTCCATTTCACTTGGCATCTTCTCGTCCCTTCAGTGTCTCCGTGCTCCGACAGGCTCAGTTATTGGGATACAAGAGGAACACAGGGGGATTCATCAGTGCACTTATGTCGGTAACAGTCAGACTGTACAATGCCCAGTTCTTCAGTAAAAGTCTTCATGAGATCAGACACAAAACAACCTTAGACCAATACTGGTGCGGTTACTGGTCGTGTCTATTATAAAATGAGCAGAGATGAAAACCAGCAACACACAGTATGTGGATTTGATTAAAGGGAAAATGTGTTTTTGATCACATATCTCACTTGAGGCCAAATTGTATCTTTCAGTCTCTAAAAGGTGTTAGATGGTAGTCGCTGGGTTCACTCTGTTACTGCCACGAGCATTGACCTTTTTCCACAGAAGACATTTTTCTTATTTTGATAATGTAATCATCATAACTCTTATTAGTTTGATGCATTGGGGAAAGCACAAGTGTTAATAAAACCAACGATGGCCCAGTTCCATAGATCTGCTTCAGTTTCAGGGTGCTGGTATTGTGCAAAATGGGCCATGATTGCACAATCAGAATATTTAATAATAGCTCTTAGTTAGTTAAACTATTAGTTATATTAATAATCAATAATCAAATGCAGTGTAATCGAACACAGAAATTGACAAAAAGCAGTGACAGTAAAATTACTTTACGTATCAAAAGTAAAAGCTGTCATTATGAAGAATAAAGTCTGGTTTTAAATGGGGCTATATTGTATGTACATGTTATTATATAATAGGATTATTATTATTAATAATGCGTTACTCTGTAAGGAGCCTGTCACTGTTATGATTGGCTGAAGCAGAGTAAATTCTAACTTGTATAAACACTTTTCCACAGTTTAATCAGCAAAACCTCAAATCTCAATCATTAATTTTCCACCATTGCCGTCGTGGTTAACTGAGACACTTGAATAAAACTGAGCCGTTGTTACTAACACTGGTGCCTTTCCTGTTAGAATGCTGACAAATGTCTGCTGTGAACAAATTATGGTTGAAAAACAACCATACTCCGTATCTACTGCTGTTTCACACATTGCACTGAAAACAGAGGTTTATTTGTTCATATAACTTGGGTTTGGATACTTTCACAGAAAGGCCCAAATATTTGGAAGTGATTCAAGTGGCACAACCAATTAATAAACTACTGGCGGGCTCTGCCTAGCTCACCACTGTGTTGCAGAAAGGTAACTAATTAACTGTAAGAATTTATGCATCACCTAATGCTGAATTTAAGGTACTTATTGCTAATCAACACCAATCCTATGTAATAGTATTAAAACACATTTTTCTGTTATTTGCAGTTTGTTTTGTGCCATGGGATTCATTTCCAGATAAAGTGTGGGCTCACTATGACTTAGAGAAAGTATAACTTGCATCTTCGCGGGACCACTGCTATGTCCAGAAGACTATATGAGAAATGTTCTGGGGTCTGCATAAAGTTTCAGGATGACCTTATTTCATTGTCATTACACTACTCTTCTTATTACAGTCACTCTCATATGTCACATTTCAGCCTACTTGACCAAATCAAACTGGAATAAATACTTCTTTAAATTAAAGAGGGGTAAGGTTAGGAACTAAGGGACTTAAGTAGCATCAGTGAGGAGATAACTTCATTACGTCCTTCATTACACACTGCAAATCTGTCACACATTAACATGGATTTAACAAATAACTTTGCCCCTTTAATATAAAACAAAACACGTCAACACACTTCTTTTCACGTAACAGTGACGAATATGATATTCCATGTGTTTTCACACGTCAGACGAATGGAAGGTGCAACCACTAGTTATCTGAAGACACTTGCTCCACGTGAAAAAATAATGTGGAAGGGACCTTTTTCATGTGTTCCCCATGCTTCAGTTTCGTGTGTTTTTAAGTAGCCTGGAAACCCAACCAGTAAGAGACACCTCCTCACACGTCTGAGATCACATGTAGGCATTCTCCAGATATGCAGCCCAGCAGCTGATAACAAGGAAGAGGTGGAGTCCAACCAGTTTCCCTCATTAGAACCAGTGATGATAGTGAAAATATATCCTCTGTGAGTGTTTGATGATGAATGAATAATTAACTGTGGTTCCCAGTGTATCACAGGAGTATGATTTAATCCAGTCTTAGCGCAGATCAAGTGCTGAGCTGCGACTCCAATGCGTCTGGCCTGCACAAGCCCCATGAAGCCCTCAGTAACTCTTCATGCTGTTTGAGTCGGGCCCCTAAGAGCTGTCGGTGTCCCTGGGCAGGGAACCGTTGAGCTCCAGAAGTCTGTCGATCCCCAGATACCCCAGTAAAATCTCGCTGCGGCGGTGGGAAAGGTTCAGGATGTCCTCGGCCAAGCTGTTAGCAGAGGTGAAGCGGACCTTGTCATGGTCAAACATATCCTTAAGGTACTGCACGATTTGTTGCTGCAGAAGAGAGGAGGTAGATGAATGATGGAAATAAATGCATGGCATGGTCAATTTAATTTAAAAGAAGTACTGATTTTACACATAAAGGTTATCATACAGGTCACGTTTGGTCCAAATCAGTGGATCCTTCTGGTGCAAACCTATTCTCTAGGATTCTTTGCATCCTGGTGTTGAAGCTAACAAGGTAGCTATGGATGGCTGAGCTGCAATAAGCCTGCCCAAAGTAGCTAATGTTGCAAGAGAAAGACTGGGACAAGCTGGTGACGCAAGAAACAAATTCTCAGAAATATAAAAGTCTGGCTTGCAATGCCAGCTCCATGAGGCTGTACAGCACGCTCACAATTATAATGCTAACATGCAAGTATAATATATACAATGTTAATAATCTTAGTTTGCATGTTAGCATGTTCTCTTATTCGCAGATGTCCTGAATTTTAGCCCTTTGGATAAATTGAAAGCTAAAACCCTTGGATCCTACACTTACCATAAAGCCACTTAAGATCATCATAATCCCAGTTTGTAACACACACTTTCTGTTGTAATGTGATGTGTAGTGTCTCGAGTCTCGAGCCACAATTGAAATATCACTGATGACAAAGTTAAACTATTCCAGAGTCACAGGAGACAATATATAATTGTTTATAATGCTGTATGGTGATCATGAGTAGAATGTTGTGTGTCCATTTAAGCAGTTACAAGTTGACATGTTTTTAGTCCACTTTGCTCTCACCTTGAAGATAGTGCAGACCTCACTTAGGTGCTGCCTGGGTCCCAAGAACCCATAAGCTAAAACTGGGCTCACATGTTCTGATATGGCATAGAAGTGGGAGATAAAACCATCAGGAACCTATGGACAGTAGAGACACGGCTGTCAAAAACAAAATGCAATAAAAACACAACGCAATAGAAAGCACCCCATTTTCAGACATTCTCAAACTCACCATGAGCAGACGCCTTTTCGCTTTTAGGACAGACCAGCAAGCAGTCGCCAGAGCCTAAAGAGAAAACACAACTCTGTTATAGGACGAATCATCGGTGGTTTAATCAAGGAATTTGTGTGTGTGCACGATGGAGTGTAAATTAACCGTCTCTTTGAAGCTGTCAGAGAGCCAGCGATTCCTCAGCACAGCTACCACAGATGAGGGAGGGCTCTCCAGGTCTTCGAATGCGTCCATTAGGATAAAGTCCAACACTATGTCAAAAAAGTTCATACACACCACCTGCACATATCACGACGTGTGGAAAAGAAATACATTTTGTTAAATAAGTGCAAAACGAGCAAGCACATTAGCCTAAAAAGGGTTTTTATCTTTCACATATGAAGAACGCAGCAGGATATTGTCCAGGTCGGATGCGTTTCACAATAACAGGAAATTGTCTTGAACATTCAGGCGAGATGCAAAGAGCAACCTGATTGTTAGGCGCATTGTAGTTAAAGTTTAATTCAGGTTAGTCACAGGGCTTCTCAGGTTCATGTTAATGGACCGACTCTCTGTTAACACACACTCTGTGTCTGAAAACTGCACCTACATGTGGTTATGTTAAGAGGCACAGGCTGAAAAAAAGAGGAGAATCAGTTGCATGACATGGAAATGACAACATTACTCACTCCTCGGCCCTCTAGCTCCATCTGCGTAACTGGCCACGTTTCCTCTCTCTGGGTGTAAAGCAGCATGTCCTCGTAGCTCTCTAGGAAGCCTTTAGGACTCTGAGATAAGGAAAAAATCCATAATACGTACAAGTTATGCATGTCCACAGAGGCAGACCTATCACCTGTTCATCTAAATAGTACAAGTTAACAACTGAGGATCCAGATGTACTGATTTACCTTGTTGGCCTTCACCATTAACCCTGTAATCATCTGCTTCCCGGTCTCCATGAAAAACGTGCGATGAGTTTCATCTGACAACAGCACCTGGAAGGAAAAAGCATTATCAGTCTTTTTTCTATAGTCATTTCTGGAACAATTCAATTTGGTTTATACATTAAGCATATAGCAAAATATATTCAAGCCTATGCAACAAAGTGTAGTGTTGTGGAGCTGCTGCTGATGTATTTCAAGATGCATCAAACTCATATTCATCTCCAGGCTGAACTTGAAGGCGAGTTATCTTTCTCCATCTTTCTTTCTCAATTTTCAGAGCATGTTATTCTAGGCCTCAAGAATAAATGTAAAGTGTTGTACAGACCAACAGCATCATCCATTTTTTACATTTAAGGAACGCAATGAGTCACCTGCCCTCTCTATGTGGGACTTTGTAGCTTTAAGCAAAGAAACCTGATTCACTGCCTGTAGGTACAACTGCACCTGTATAGAGATGGCATTTTACTAACTCAGGTTTGCTGGAGTCTGTGTCCTTACATGCAATGTGTGAGATATGAGATGATGAAAACAGAGAGAAAGAGAAATCTCTGATGACCGGCTTAGACCATAATTACAATGGCTTATTTTATTCATCGTCCTAAAATTATTTTTTTATTGGCATGTTAACCTTTGTCTTAATCTGACTGCACTACAGCTTAGCAGCTGGACTGTGTGACTCATTGCTAACACATTTTTAAGACTGGCCACCATAAACAATTAGCACAATTTACTTAAACCGAGTTTTATTGCACGATCCCTCTTTTAACATGTGAAATTTCGCTCCGTTTATTATCTGCTTCACAGCTCACTGTTTTGATAAGCACATCCTTCTACCGTTTGCACAAGAATTTACATTTCTGACAAACTATAGAGAACAAGGTGAGAAACAGATTAAAGACGAGAAGAGTAAAATATCAGGGCAGGTTAAGCAATTTTCAAAACTATAATGTCTTGAAAAACAAGGTGGGGGGTTATGAACCAAACAAAAACGAGATTAGAAGTTGAAATATGATCTGAAACTGACCTGGAATGCTTGTCTCACACAGTGAAGTTTGGCCAGGAAATCTTGATCACCATAACATTCAAGTAGTTCAGTCCTGTTAAAAAAAAAGAAAGGTATCAAACTTTAAGCAAACACAAAATCCTAATATTTACTCTGACTTAAGCACTGTGACATATCTACTGAATTGGCTCCTAAATGTTCCACATTGTTTAGCAGCTAGTCGCGCAATTGGACCTTTAAGACCTGGTTTTAACAGCTGTTCTGAGAGATCCGATCACAAGTGTAGAGCGATCGGTTTGTCTGTTCACATTTGACTTTAAAATGAGTCTTGTATGAGTCTCTTGGGAACACTTTAGATAGGTTCTCACTTCCCCGTTCTATATGCAAATAATGTCATTTCTGTTTGAGAAGACCAAGGGGTGTTATTTTCAGCCAGTCTGATTATAGTTGTGTCTGTTGTCAATGTGTTTGTGTGTGTCAGTGTGAAAGAATTCAATATGTGAAAAACAGGGGAGGCGTATCTGCAATGTGGCTTCCTATGGAGTCAAAAATTTGACGTGTATGTGTGAGCACGCCGTAATTATGAAACTATAGTGGGGTCAGAGTTCGTCAGCTGAGTCAGCGGTCCTGCAGTCCGGCACCCCCACGTTCACACAATGAAAAAAGAATGTGGCCTAATATGTCCCACACCACCTCCGCATGTTGACTGAGTGATTAGGTCTCTAATATGTCCTCAATGCATCTTGGGTGCATTCACACCCTTAGTTAGCACTGCCCACTTGTGATCAGATTACTGAGAGCGGATGTTTACAACAGGCTGAGGTTATCTGATGGTTCTTTATGCATTTGTGACTAACAATGATCTTATATATGCAGCTTATGGTATTATGTAGGGAGAGATGTTACCTCGGGCACCTATATGACACTTTTCCCTCTCGTACCAGAGACAGGGCTTCTTCATAAAGAGCTGAAGGCTTCAGAGGCTGGTAGTGCTCTTCCAGAGACATGGCATCAAACAGCTGGCCAGGGAGGAAAACACATAACACATACAGTACCTCAGTGCACAGTCCATAAGTTTTAACACAGACATGATTAGTTCTGTGAGACTGAAAGCCTTTGCACATTAGGCTTATTTTTTCTATGCGATTAACCTTTATATAATTCATATTTGGTGAACATGTATCCAACCAGTCCCATCCCTTCGGGACCGTCACAACACCGGGCAGCTCCTTCAGCGAAGGACTAATCTAAAGGAGAAGAATCGCAGGTAGTTCCTTCCTGCAGCAGTAAGACTGTACAACCAGCTCTGCCCCCGGTACACCACACACACTATGGACTTTTGCACTTAAATTAGGTTTCACCATTTTACTGTGCAATATTCATTTCTGCCTGTGAAATTCAATAGCTTATGTGCAATCCATTTCACTGTTTTCAAATTAGGGATGAAATTTAATGAAGCAATATTTCCAAAGTAGATATTTTGTGTATTATTGACAATATAACTCTTTGAAGAAGTAGTAGTAGTAGACAAACAACTTTCTCATCCATCCAGTCTGAGATAACGTTTATTTGTCAATTTATTTAGTATATTTGTGTTTAATCATTGCTCACAGTTGTTTTTATCCTTAATAAAGATAGGATGTCGCTGACTTGAATCTGTTGGATCAAGCAACAAGCAACCCAACTACTGTTAAAGAAAACGAATGAACCAAACGCACACTGATGTGACTGTGTACAAACAAACACCTTCGTCAAATTCAGACTCGAGAAAAAACTATGATCTCCTATGGTGCCATGATGTTCCATTGATGCGAACAGTCAGGCGCATCTAAATTCACCCTTGTGTTTATTCACGTTACCATATGTGCGAAGGCCTTAAAGAGTGTACTTGAACCAACGTGAGCAGGGGGGTTATGGGAAACTCACCTCTGCGGCCGAGAAGAAGGACTGGTCGGAGGTAACAGTAGTCGCATCATCATCTTGCAGTCTGTGGAAATTCCCCACTTGAGGCAAGATAAGAGTTCCTTCGCTCTCTATCAAAGGAAAAAGAGAAACTGGCTCACAGCACAGGAATCAAAACACAGATGTGTTAACAAAGATACAAATTCACTTTAAAAACATGAATCACAAAGCTGTAAGTTACGATACTGTATCGGTCCAACTCCTCACTGATTAAGTTCAAAATCGAATTCACTCTCAGATATGTGGTCATTCTCCACTCTCGCTGAAGATCATAAATAAGTTGAACATGACTCTCACCAAAGTCTGCCAGCACGCTGTCCGTAGGGATAGTGCTGCCAAAATCCTCCTGTAGGTGGTACGCCTTGTGCAGTAGAGTCTCTAACTTGTCAGCAAACCCTTTACTATGGGCTTCAGCCTAAAATCGAGAAGAACAATATTTAACAGGTCATATATACGTAATAAAAGGTCCAGGATCAATTTAATATACCGTATATTATTAGTATATTATACCATTACCATGGGAAAGTCTCCACATGCTGCCCCCTGCAGAGCGAGGCTGTTGTTGCTGGAGGTTGAGGAGGTGTGATGGCGAATATTCAGGGCTTGTTCCCACTTTCTCAGAGCTTCCTCAAAAAGCTCCATTCCTGGCAGGACATTAGCACAGAGGCTTACATGTATTATTTATGTCAGACAGAAAGCCCAAACTATGAGATAAGGGTGGCACAAACAATTGGCCATTGTTTTTAGTGCAGGAGCAATTGCTGCCAAGAAGCATTTTGGGTCCAAGAGTCCAACAACAGATTATATCCAGAACTTCTTAACCTGCCTTTATATAATGTGGGAAACAAATCCAATGTGAATAACCCCCTATTTATTCAGCCAATGCAGTAAAATTAACTAAGTAACTTTGTTATTTACTTTCTGTAACTAAAAGCAATTGGGTTTTACAATCCTTTGTTATATCAATATAATAAAAGTTGAGCTCCCTGACATTACATCCTAGCGAATACATGTTAGATGCCTTCTCCTTCATATTTTAAACACAATTTATTTGTCACATTTCTTAAGAAAGAATCTTGAGTGATAATAAATACCTACCAATTAAATACAGATTCTCTGCGTTCGCATCCTCTACTGCCCCTGACTCTTCTGCCACAGGTTCTGCCTCCCAGGGCGTGGATGGGTTGGCAGACTGGCTTGGGGAGCCTAGGACCCGCATCTGTACCAAAACAAATTCACATGAAAGAAGAATGAAAAAAACGGTCAAGGGGCAATAAGGGAAAAGAAGAGTATAGACAGAAATGAAAAACTGAGTATGAAACTAACTGATGCAATGCTGTGTGAGGAACTTGAGTGTTTACTGGGAGCCAGGGAAGAAATTCCACTCATGGTGTCGTTGCTCCTGGTGCTCGGACTCATCATCTGACGACCAGTTAACTGACCTGTACAGGAAACATTAAGCGTTATGTTACCTGGATATATTTAAGAAGATGCGGACAAACGTTACAACCCAAAGGCAAAGTCATATTTCCAGATTTACAAAAAAAGACATGCACACCTCTCTTTAATGAAGAGGGTCTTCCTGTCTTCCTCAGTGCTTCAGGTATTCCCACTGTCTTCTGGCCCTCCTTCCGTTGTGTTGCCTGGTTCCTTTTTCTCCCCCGCCTCTTGAGCTGATGAGCAGTGAGAGCCAGAGCAACACTGCCTATCGCTGTGGCAAAGAGCACCCTCTTCAAGTTTGGTGTAAGTTTTAGCTGAGAAAAGATGGACTGAAAGCAGGAAAGACAAACATGAAATGTCATCACCAGGTCATCTTAAACATCAATTTAGCCATTGTAACTTGTTTTCTTTTTAAGTCTTCAGATGATGCTTTTGTGTAAACATGCAAAACTCATTTTACCTGGCCAAATGTGGAATAGAGAAAGACCGGTATCTCCGCCACGGTCATGGCCAAAGCCTGTGCGATGGACATCCCTCCTGCTTGTCTGAGTGACATCTCAGAGAAATCGAAATGCCTTCAGGCTACGGTTGTCCAAAGCTCCCTCACATTCACCCAAAACAAGGTTTCCTCTCCGCTGTGGGATCAGCCAGCTCAGGGCCTGCTGATGAACCGTCTGTCCTCATTCGCTCCTGAACTTGTACTCCACACTGAGTGCAGTTTAATCACCTACAATAAATAAGATATGAGAAATGGAAATAACAATTGGAATGAGTGCACAAGCCTCTTTGCTGAAGAGCTGCATTACTATGCACAGGCTTTGCAAATGATCAACATGTGGTATCAATAGACATCCCTGTCCATTTTGGTGCAGATCCAGTAGGGGATCCAGGATGTTTATTTTAATGTTCTCCACTTCCCAATGAAGAATTCATGGATTCATGGATTTGATGAAAAAAAAACTCAGGCAGGTTAAGAGGACTGATTTCTATAAGGTGCATTTGAGTGTACTGTTGGGCCTTAGTAGAGGGATGCATCAGACTGAGTGTCTTTCAAGTTACAACAGCGATCCTGGCTCCAATAGATCCATAGTGTGCTCTACACCTCCCCAACAGACTATATTGTACCTTTCTTATATTGATGTTGATGTCAAGTATACTACAAACGTAACTCATATTGATTCCGTGCCTAGCCCTACATAATTAACTAGTTAGAGATTGGTGTGTTAAGCTCGGGGCTCTCATTTATCGTTAAGCAGCAGATCAACTTGTCATGATGCCAGTTTACCTCTACCCTGTCGGGTACGTGTTCCCTCACACCTACAGTACATGACACCAGAAGGTGCGGCTACAACGTGACAGGGTTCTTCCCCTCTGTTTGGAGCCAAACTGTCTAATTCATTAATCATTCACTAATATACTAAATCAGCCATCATTCCCAGCCTGCCAGTGCAAATGATCACAGAATAAAAGGGGGTTAGTTGAAATGAGACTTGGCTAGAAAGGGGGTAGCATGCTAGCCAGCTAGTCAGATGCCTTGAATCAGCCCTGACACCACTTTGTAACGTTTACGTATAATGAATAGAGACCCTGGGCTCAGTTGTTCTCCTGTTTTGTTAATGACCAGCAGAAATGAGCACAGACCAGCAGACAACAGCCGCAACAGGAGGGTATGCTAACCTTAGCTGCAGTTAGCATAGCACAGCCAGACCTGTCACTTCACATCACAGCATCCCCCGGTCAACCGGACACCAGCAGCGGCGGAGGGTTAACTGGACACCACGGAGGCTCCAGCGGCTCTTTACCCAGCGAACCACCGACACGGCCACTAACACGAACAACCCCAGACACCGTTACGTACCGTGGACAACCGACACGACGGGGAAGGACGTTCCTGGTGTCACCACCAGAGGACGGAGCCGCGCACAAGGGTTTTCAGCGGGGGCGGTACTTTAGAGACGTAGGAAAACAGACGGGGCCACGGACCAATCAGGTCCCGACGCACAGTGGAATGAGTTCTTTTTTGACCAATCAATTATAAGGTAGGCGGGATGAATGCTTTAAGAATCCAATCAGGTTGTAGATCACAGAGCAGAGATCACAAAGTAAAAAAGAAAGTTTCCTGACAGTATTCCTACTATTAGTATTAGTATTAACTCTATTAGTTTTATTATTATTATTAATATTATTATTATTATTAAGGCCCGAGCACAAATGGAGCAAGGACCATATTGAAATGCAAGTGAGTTATGATTATTATTATTGAAGGTAATAATATTTTTTAAAGTAGTCTTTAAAATAACACGAAATACAAATTGATGTTTATTTTTATTTTTATAATGGTTTAATAAAAAATACCAGAGTACAACCTTCCTAATAAGTAGAAATAGCATTTTTACGCTATTTTAAAGAGTTACACTTGAAGTAAACATGACATTTTACCAATTGTTAAATGAATTTGAATCTTAAAGGCAAAATAATAACTTGTATATGAAACAATATGTGCTAGAATCAAAGGCAGTAAATAAAGAGGCTAGAATAAGCAGAAACACCACATCCGGTAATTGCCATTCCCCTTTCAGAATAAGATCACGACAGGGTAACTTCCGACGTGCCCTTGTTATTACCACGTACTATCGTTGTATTAACAGACGCAGATGACACTTTTGTTGTGAAAAGCGCACCGGAAGTTGTGTTGGCTGAAGCAGTGTGGATTCAGGGCCTAGAAATCGCGAACCGGCCACAAAATGACAACACAGAAGGCGAGGAAACAATGAAGAAGTAAAGCGACCTCCGATACTAGAGAGTTCACACATGTTCCTGTTTTAGATCGGACGAGACTTCACAGGCATGAAGATCGAAGGACACGAGAAGGATCCTGGATTTGTGAGCCCCCGCCAGAACTGAGGAGGAGATCCGTTGGAAATATGTGAATAGTGTTGCTGATGAATGGTTCGTGGCTGCGGGGCTGGTCTGTGTCACCGCCTCGGCTTCAGGTGAGCCGGCTGCTGGGAGCATGAGTGCCGCATGGCTCTCTGGAGCGGGGTTTCTCCCAAAGGCCTCGGAATGAAGTCCCCGGTAAGATCGACCGGGATATTTAATGCAAAGTGTGCACTGGTATGTGAAGTACTCAGTACATGAGCGGTTGTGCTTCCTCTGACCATAAACCTTCCGTTTCACAGATGCTGCGATGGCTGTTGCTGCTCGGCCTGAGCCTCCCCCTGTTGTTTTGGTTTGCCCATGTGATCACACGGGACGGGTCGTCGCCTGTTCTGCAAAGCAGCGGGCTCAGGGGCTACGTGAGGATCAGCCCCGGCGGGATGGAGCAGCAGAGGAGCTGGGATCCAGGATCCAGGGGTGTAGCCCCCCCTCCAGAGGTGTGGGTCCAAGTCAGGACTCAGGAGCTTCATATTTGAAAAGCTATGCTGTCGGAGTGTCATATCTTTGAGGAATATATTAGTCAGAATTATAGCTGCAAATTATTATTTTATCATGTTATCAATTCATGTTTGCAGGAGTTACACTTGTGTAATGCATCCATATGCACACGTTCATATAGTGCCTCTGTATGGAGCACCTTTTCTATCACGCACCATTTATACACTGTCAGCACAGCCATAAGGGGAAGTGTGGGGTTTGTATCTTGCACGAGGGCACTTCAGAATGTAGAAACCGGGGAACAAACCACCCCACAACCCTCTCTCACTCTTGAGCCACAGCGGCTCGATGTACATGTAGGCAATTGGATGTATGCGGCAGAACAAGCTTCTCCTGTTGCATAGGTACACAGGTTCAACTTCTGACCATGACCTGGATGACTTTAGTCGTTGTTATTTAATAAATTTGCAGAAATTTCTAAAAATATATCTCCACTTTGTCATTATGGGTTATTTTTATCCCCCCCTCTGTCAACAGATTCTGCACAAGCACTGCAACCAGTGTGCCTTGGTCTCCAGCTCAGGTCAGATGCTCAGAGCTGGCATTGGTGACGAGATTGACAAGTTCGCCTGCGTCATCCGGATGAACAATGCACCCACGGATGGGTTTGAAAGGGACGTGGGCAGCCGCACCAGTGTTCGGGTCGTGTCACACACCAGCGTTCCCCTGTTGGTGAAAAATGAACGATACTATTTCCAGCAGTCGGCGGACACCACATACGTGTTCTGGGGTCCTGATAGGAATATGAGGCAGGACGGGAAAGGACGCATCTTCAACACACTCCTGAAAATGGCAAAGAAGTACCCGGACGTGAAGATCTACACCGTGACCAGAGAGAAGATTCAGTACTGTGACAGTGTGTTTCAGAACGAAACCGGAAAAAACAGGTAGCTTTTAACTTCATATTAATGTTTGGGTAAAACAACATATGAACTAATTATTAAGTTTCCAATATTGACATAAAATTAACTAACCCAACGCTTTAGCAGAAATAAAGAACAGATTATGTCAAAGAAACTGTCCCTAGGCCAGGAGTTTAACTTCATGTCCTGTTCATGTTTACTTTTACTATAACTCCCTTTTTATCAGCATTTTCTGAGAACCCTTCAAAATAAGACACCTCCATGTAACATGGAAATACACCAAGAACTTGCAAATGCAAACTTTATACATTTTACTTATGGACCATGCTACAGCGTGAGGTCACTAACGATGAGCATATTATATAGTTACACAAACAGCAATGATGTATTGTGCTTTTTCTGGGCTTTTATTAAGGCAAAAAAAGATATAAAAAAATATCAACAAAGTGTTCGACACCCAAAAATATCGAGGTTAAGATGATAAGTGACATGGAATAGCCACTAATAAACTTTTAATTAAAGTAACTTGTGGATCTTAAAAAGTCAGCAGTAGACAAAAATATGGTTGCCTCAACCGAATATGTTTTCTTAATAGCAGATGTTTGGTTTCTCTCACTCAGAATGAAGACGGGAGCTTTTCTCAGCACTGGATTTTTCACTATGATCCTGGCCATGGACATGTGTGAAAGTATCCATGTGTACGGGATGATCGATGATAACTACTGCAGGTTAGACATTTCAAATGATTGTTGTGAGTTTGTGTTCTACACTGAAGCTCCACCCTTTGTACAGTTTAAAGTTCTTATATAACCGTTACCTACTTCTTCCTCCTGACAGTCGGGCCAATCACAGCGATGTTCCTTACCACTACTATGAGCAAAACCGAGTCAACGAGTGCAGGATGTACAAAGTGCACGAGCACACGAAACGCGGGGGTCATCGCTTCATAACTGAGAAGGCCATCTACGCCAGATGGGCCACGCGCCATGATATCAAGTTCAAGCACCCTTCCTGGAGTCTCTGAAGTTGGAAGCGATAGTTCCCAGATGTTTCCGATGTGTCTCGACTGCTGTGGAATTCACTTTTGCTGATCTGTTCTTCTGAATATTTGCTGGAGAAGAACTTGAACATGTAAAAAATGGGTTGGAGATGGACTCCGGCTTTCACTTGAGATTAGACTGTGTTTTTGAGTCATTTGATACTGGATTATAGTGGGAAAATCTGCAATCATAGATATAAAATAGTGCATTTAATTTCTATGCCAGTGAAGATTTTGACGTACGACCCTCAGTATTACTGAATATCCCCATTATTTAAAGCCATATGTCAGTATTCTGATATCAGCCACTAAAAGCAGTTTATACCAAAGCTTATACTTACATTTCTTCATGCTTGTGCCTTGACATTCAGTCTCATCTCTAAACCTAACCCTAACCCATCTTAGTCTGCAATCTAGCCCCTGTCGTCTAAAACTACAAAATGCACTTTATGCATATTGCTGGAACTGATAAATAATTTCACAAGTTTTCAGTCTGGTGTTGATTTTTCCTTATTGATAATTAATTGATTAACCAGAGATTTGTCATTTTGCATTAAAAAAAAATACTATGCCTCAGAGCAGAGTCCAGTTCCAGCTAAAGTAAACCAATGCCCTTGGACAGCCTTTTCAAAAAAGAAAAAAAGTTTTCAAAGATTTAAGCAAGTGTTATATGTAGCCCATTTCATTTGATGATTGATTTAAATGTTCTGCCCTCTGATATTTTTAATGCTGTGGCCATGGGCCTGAACTGTTGTTGCTCATATAACTAAACAGGATACAAAGTTCTCGCTGTTTCTTTATTCACAATCGAGTACTTACTGTTGAGCTTGAAGCTTTTTACTTACCCTCAGAACAAGCATTTTTCTATTTAACTACTTGTGGTTATGTTGATGTGAACATTGATATTTCCATAATGTCCTGAGTGCCATTTAACCCACAGTGTGATCATTCAGTTTGCCGATGTTTCATGTGGCATTGGTGGTGTAACTTTTCAATCACAAATATATCACTTTGTTTTCAGCACCGACAACTACGTTAAAGCTGTTTACCCTTAGTATTCTGCTGCCTGCCTGCAATGAAAACTCGAGTGTTGCCTTTTCAGTTGCGATGTGCTTTTATTTTGTGACTAACTCCAAAGACTGTAATAGTATTTGCACTACTGTTCAAACTACTGTGTCAGTGTTTAACTGTACGTTTCAAACGTGCACTGTTTGAGTTCAAGTGTATGATTATTTACTTTTTAGGAAGCATACTTTTATGTAGTGAATTGTGCAAAGTAAAAACTTGAATGTAAACTCGACCACTGAGAGTGTGAGATCGGTGTCAACACGTATAAATTAGCTGTCAAAAAGAGTCTGCCTGTGTGCGTGAGAGCCTTACATTTTCAGGTCATCTCATGCTCTTTTGTTTAAAACTTGTATTTTACTGTATTTTCAATTATCACTGAAGAATGAGGCATCATATGTTGTAGACCCAGGGTAATATACTGTACGGTTACAACCAACCTTAGGTCTGACAATTGCCTTCTTAAAGGTGCAGTGTGTTAGATTTAGGAGAAAGGAATCTATTGGCAGATATTTAATATAAAAATAATCCTTGTGATGTTTTCACTAGTGTGTTTCATCTCAATATATTAATTGTTGTTTTTTTTACCCTAGAAAGGGCCCTTTATATATGAATACTTTATGTTCACATCTGGAGCCGGTCCTCTCTACAGATTATACCATGTTTTTTACAGTACAAACTGTACAAACAAAAAACCATTAGAGTTTTTATGAGAAATGAAAGCTACCACAGGTTCTCTTTCTTGTTTGGAAGGGAAGGGTGGTTAACTGTGGGAGGTTAAAAACTAAAATGTTTGGCTCACAAAAAGCTGAAAAATAATTTCATATCACAAGAAATTGGTAAACTAAGAGCCTTTCTGCAGAAACGAAAGTGAACAGTCACCTCAGGTGCCACAACTTTTATTCGTTACTTAGAAAAACTACAACTGTACAATGCAGTGCTGGAATAGATTGTTAGCAACAAAGTCAGACTAGCTGGACGATAGGCTTCAAATGAAACACATGGTGCTGGTTTGGGATCAAATGGACAGAAAATAAAGCAACGCACATGATTAACAATTGATTTTCGCTGTAGAAAAGATTTCACAAAGGTGTTTCACTATTTAATTAGACAATTATCAAATTGAGTTAAACAAAAAAGTCTTGTTCTATGCTTCAATAAAAAATCATACATTAAACAGTGAATATTTGACTACCAAAAATTACTGTGCGCACACACACACACACACACAAACACGCACTGGAACTTCTATGTTTGTGAGAACACCCATTGGCATAATGCATTCACTAGCCCGCATTTTATCCATCACAACTAAATGCTTGAGCCTGATTCTAACAATGACCCTTGTTGCGGGTGGATAATCAAAGGAGAGGAGTCATCGTTCTCAAGTTGAAATTAAGCACGTTTATTCAGAGGTCAGAGGTCAGGAAAACGCGGTGCCCAGCAATTGAACGTGCATGGGTCTCTAGTTCTACGCAGGAGGCTGCACAGGAAAAGAGATGCTTAAATAGAGTGCGCACATAGGTTATATATTGATATATTGGGCGTGACTGGGGTTCGTCTTGGATTGGTCAAAACTAGATGGAGGCCGCTGCATCTAGACGGGGCAGTGCCTCATCCTCTTGGAATGTCGCGTGATGAAGATATCGTACGTTCACTCCATTGTCGTGGCTACCAGAGGTCATAATGTTCCTGTCTCAACGCAGCTGCCTTAGTGTGTTGTGTGGGAAAGATTGTAGGCCAAGGTCTGCTCATTATTTGCTGTTGGTGTTCTACTTTGTGTGTGTGTGAATTGAAACAGGGAGCTGGGATGTGTGGTACAAAGTGTTGACTGTTCTACTGAGTGTAATAAAGAGGTCAAAGGAATGTATGTGGTGTATGTCAATAAATGTATGTGTAATGTATGTGGTATATGTCAATAAATCCCCCTTTGCACACCTGATAGGTGTGGACAACACGGGAAGGCAAAGGGCAGAAAAGGGCAAGGCAGAAAAACAAACCCAACTTAAGCCATGAGCAAAAAACACAACACCACAAATAATATCAAAAAGAAACCTATATATAACCTATAAACCCAAAAATAAAAACGTCAAAACATAGCTGTGATCAGAAGAATCACAGCCATCAAAACTTGTGTCGAGAAGAAGTTCCCTTTCATCCTAAGTCCACAGTATCACTTGTAAGGGAAAATTCAACCGACCAGGTTTCCCACTACTGTGGCCTTGGCAAACAGGGAGTTTGCTACAGCGGACTGACCCAGAAGATTAGACACAGAGGAGGATTTCATATCTTTTTCTCACCACTTTTTATGAAGCACCTCTCCTTTCTGTGGTCGTGCCCTGGGCCTGACCCTGTGTCTGAGTCAAAAAGAGGGGCTGTATACACTCAAAATTGGCCAATTTGGGTCAAAACCGTGTCCAGAATGGGTCCATACATCACCATTTGGGGCTATGTGACTAATCAGGGGTCAGAGCGACTGAGGGGACAGTCTGTAACGCAAGAGCAAAGGTATGGTCAATATCCAACCCATATCTGGTCAGTTGTCATCATCTGAGCAAAAATCATAAGAAACGCAGTCTCTTATGTCCCTTGTCTCCTCAGAGTGAGCTAGCAGAGGCAGTTGTAATGCACGTTCAGTGTCATTCTTTTGTATCGCAGAGTCTATGACACGGCTGCACAGGGCTCGAATGCATGGAATACAACAACATCCGCAGATGGCGAACAGGGCTATGAAAACTGCGACAGATAGTATGAAGGCCGCAACCAGTTTAGACCATTTGCCAAAGAATTTAGTCATAAAATCCTCCCATGGTTTCACGCCAGAGTGTTCCTTCATTTCCACAGAGAGTGAGTGCAGTCTATGGAGTGCTTTAGATAATGTATCGTCTGGGGCTGTGTTGATGGGGATGAACGTACAACATTGTGCACCTATCACAGTGCAAACACCTCCTTTCTTTTCAAACCATAGTAGAGGAAATACAGTCAGTAAAGCGATAAAGGTGAAAAACAGTACTGTCCACCTAAACCCACATAACCCAGGGTGTCTGAAAGGATGCAAAGGTGTTTGCCTTGGTTCCCTTTTTTTTCTTTCTTATTTTTTAATTAAAACACATGCATGATACTGTGGATTTAGAGAGAAAATGTAACACAAGAAACAAAATCAGACTCTAACACTGTGGACTCTGTTACATGCTTAAAATTAATAGACAAATAGAAAACATAAGGAAAAAATAAAACTCCGGCGTCGGTTCACAGGTCCCGCCGAGAGGATCTTTATCAGTGTGTGAGAGGGGGTGTGGTGTAGCTCTGAGAGGTTGCTAGAACTTCAGGCTGTATCAGTTATCGTGTGTCCCAAGTTCTGTGTGCTTGCTTGGGGAACTGGAGCGCTTAATGCCAAAACATAGCTGTGATTCAAAGAATCACAGCCAGAAAAACAAAAATGTAAAAACAAACAATTCAATTAATATAAAAGCGTCAAAACATAGCTGTGATTAAAAGAATCACAGCCAGCAAAACAAAATTAATAAAAGTCAATAAAACAGCATTTCAACAACCAAAGAGAAGAGCTAGATTTCCCTTCTCATCAAACCTGAGCATTGCAGAACAGATCAGCTGTTATTTAACTTTCACTGGGCTCATTGCATCGGAGCAGCAACTTCTCCAGACTAAAAACAAAAAACATTGTTATCTCATTCTCACAAGGCCACAATTGCGGATGAAACTTTTGTATGGGCGTAAGTGGCTTAAATATAATACAAACAGAGAAAGGAAAGAAAAAACATTGCACTTTAACTGTACTTAGAGATGGGCTTTAAAAGGACACCTTAATGTGATGTAGTGAATCACTCATCCTTGAATTTATATTACAAATCCAATTAGTAAATTGTTGAGTATTAAAATGGTCTTTACTATTAGCCCTGCTGTGTCAGGTAAAAATAAAATAAGATGTTAAATTATTCTTCTTTTTGTAGAACTTTTGAGGCCAAAACCTTTCTCCTTTCCTCTAATAGATTAGATGTATTGGAAATATCTGAAACAACAAATTTGTGCCAAAAAGTGTAATTTTAACAATTCAGTTTGGAATTCTTTACTTCTGAATGAAGACATATTAAAACAAACAAACAAACAAACAAACAAACTACATAGAAACAAACAACTACGCCTCTTTGTGATCTTAACGCCAGTTGTAAGCTGTAAGGCTTCTGGCCCTCCCCAGATGGCTTTCTGACTCCCAAACACTCTTATCTCCCTCCCATTCCTCCTGTTGTGCACGTACAAAATCTTTCTATCCCACATCTCTTCCCCTTCTTTCTTTACCAGTCAAGTTTTACATTCTATTATCCATCTCAGAGCAAGATATTACTGAATTGAAACATCTCACTCCTATAGATCTTTCTTATTCCTAAACATAGCTTTATCTTTCTCGTCCCTAGTTCATCTCTCAAACTTTCAGTCAACATTCTTTTACTTTCTTTGGCAAGTCCTTTACAAGTTTACCCCTCCCATCCATACATACAACATACATGAAATGGCAGGCGTATATCGCCTCTAGTCTAGTTTTTTTGTATTATTTCTGTTTCTCTCAATCAGTCATTTCCCTCTCTGTCTCAGTCAGCAAGCTGACCTTGACTCTTTTTCCTCTCCTCCTCCATAGTTTTCAAATTAGTTCTTATTTCAGCCAATGGGCGGGAAGGTGAAGGTGCTGGGGTACAACGTGTCAGGTGGTGCCAAGGTGCGCCTGATTTACCTTTGACCTGGGCCGAGTGTGAAGTAACCTCCTTCACTTCGTACGGTCCAGTCCACCTGGGTTCTGGCCACTTTCTCTTGTGAACCTTAACTCTTACCCAGTCACCAACTTTTACCTTCGGTCCTGCAGCTTCCTCCGGATCAGTCGCCAGGGCCCTGGAGACCTGATTGGAGAGAGCTACAGTAAGAGCAGTTAAAGCCGTCATATAACTTGACATCTCAATTTCAAAGACATCCAGGGGTGGCACGTGACCTCCATCCCTGGGTGGACCAGGCATTATTCTGCCTGTCAGACACTCATGTGGCGACAGGTGTGTCTTACCGCCTGGGGATGACCTCATTGCCATCAACACCAATGGCAGGGCGTCAACCCATGTCATTTTAGTGTCTGCACAAACCTTCGCAATTTTGGCTTTAAGCGTTTGATTGGCTCTTTCTACAAGGCCTTGTGACTGTGGATGATACACTGAGCCAAACTTGTGGTGTATGCCCAAGGCAGCCTCTACCTCTCTTAGATGTGTGTTGTTAAAGTTTGTGCCATTGTCTGAGCGAATGAACCGTTGAACCCCGTAACGGGGGATCAAGTCCTTTTGCAGCCACTTGATCACTGACTTTGCATCCTCCTGTCTGGTGGGGATGGCTTCAATCCTCCATTTTTTACCTCCCCTGTTCAGTCAGTCCACGAAATTGTGTGTGCGCTGCTCTGTCAGTGGGAGGGAATGTGTGTGCGTGGGTGGTGTTTCTCCTACTTAAATGGATTGTTTAGGCGTAAGTGCAAATATTAGACGAGAATGGGTCTTAATGTCCTTTGTTGCCTCTTTTAATGTGTATGGATCAATTTCCTTGTTTGTAGGAATACTAACACACGGGCAGAGACCGCAAAAAGGGCCGCTCCTCAGCAGTCTCCCCCACAGTCACTTCTTCTAATTTTATATCTTATTTTATGTTATTATACTTTTCGTGGTAATCGAATTGTTAGGCCTTTCCATTCCCTTTTTTATAGAGATTTGGAGGACCTGGGTGAGTTAAATCCGTAGCAGCAGCCCACACACAAACCTGTTAAGGCTTTTTGTTTGACAGTGTGTCGTCACGCCAAACCGCACGTTCACCACCGTCGTGGAACTAGTTTACAACGCGTGTTTGGATGAATTTGAACTCCTTTTTTTTTTATAGATTCATGTGAATGGGTGAGTTAAATCCCTAGCAACATGCCCACACACCAACCTGTATCCAGGGTTTTTTCCAGTGTGTGTCGTCACGCCAACCCCACACGTTAACCACCGTTGTGGAAGTTTTACAACGCGCGCCTGGCTGATTTGAACTCTTTAGCTACTCTTACACCAACTCATTTAGACCTGTTTTACAGTGTAAGCTGCCCCTTTTCCTTCGGCTACTCTTACACCAACTCGTGTAGACCTGTTTCACAGTGTAAGCTGCCGGTAACCTTTCCTTCAGCTACTCTTACACCAACTCATTTAGTCATGTTTTACAGTGTAAGCTGCTGGTACTCTTTTAATAAAATATAGAAAGACAACTTGCATAATACACAGCATTTTCAGACCTTTTAATTACTTTTCTAAATTTAGCATAAGCAACTTGTACTCACCCTCAGTACTACTGATCAAAAATTTAGGTTTTTTTCCTATCATGACAACATGCAGATTTCAATTAAATAGGCTCTGCTTACCTTTTAATAGTACAGCGCTGTTTTGATCAGGTTCCCGAGGAGAGACAAGCCACGCAGGGCGGTTCTTTCCCGTCCAAGAGACGACCTCCTCCCCGACTGGTTGATTTCCACTCCGCTCTTTTCAATCGTCTAAAACCATCCTCTGCTACCAATTTGTTGCGGGTGGATAATCAAAGGAGAGGAGTCGTCGTTCTCAAGTTGAAATTAAGCAAGTTTATTCAGAGGTCACAGGTCAGGAAAACGCGGTGTCCACTAATTGAACATGCATGGGTCTCTAGTTCTACGCAGGAGGCTGCACAGGAAAAGAGACGCTTAAACAGAGTGCGCACATAGGTTATATATTGATATATTGGGCGTGACTGGGGTTCGTCTTGGATTGGTCAAAACTAGATGGAGGCCGCTGTGGACAGCCTCACCAAAACCTCGTCCCTAAGCTTAACCATGACCAGTTTATGCCTGACCCTATCAAACCACAATTAAAATGTTACCACTAACAGGACATTGATGCCTAACCCTGACCTTAACCTAATCACAATTCACAATATACCACTGACGTTAACCATGACCAATTCAAACCCAACCCTAACTTTAACTTAGCCAGGATTCACAATCAACCAGGAACTCAGAAATAACCTTCTTCCTCATTGAGACCAGGTTCTGGTGCCCATGGGGTTTTAATTGGTCTGGACATCCTGACAAGGGGAGTGTTTATACTGGAAAAAGTGTTAAAGAGGAACCAAAAATGAGAACAGCCTGAAGTTGTCAGGCCGGGCGAAAGGCAGGACTCAGACGCAGAGCGGATGTGTAAGGAGAATGTTTATTAATCCTCCACACAGAGTAAACTATGATACAAAAACAAAAGCGCTCCAAAGGGAGGAAAAACAAGGCTTCACTACAAAAACAAAAGCGCTCCAAAGAGGGGAAAAACAAGGCTTCATTCAATAAACCTAACTAAGACTAAACACTGAAACAAAAAGGCTACAAAGAATAATCACTCAACTGAGGTAAATCTATAAACACGAGGCTAAGCAAAAACTTAAACTATGACTCTAGGTTCTATGGTTCGGGCTTCAATGACGACAAAAGACGACACACTGGCACAAGACAAAGGGAGACACAGACTATATGAACACATGGGGGAAAAGGGAACAGGTGGACACAATCAGGAATCAGGGGAGACGATCAGACCGGTGACACATGAGGAAGAGCAAGTCACCTGAAACGAGAGGAGAGTTACTTTTCAAAATAAAACCGGAAATGACGAGACAAAAAACACAAAACAAGATATGATCTCACCGCGGTGTGACAGAAGTAAAAGCCCCTTTACCCATCCCCATAACCCCTTCCTAAGTTTCCTTTGTTATCCTAAATCACAATCAACATGGATGCCTTAAACTTACATTGTTATATTTCTTCATTTATTGAACACCCTTTTTAAGATGTTTTATCAACATGTGACACAGGACCTTCACCTTTATTGACATATACCACATACATTACACATACATTTATTGACATACACCATAAACATTCCTTTGACCTCTTTATTACACTCTGTAGAACAGTCAACACTTTGTACCACACATCCCAGCTCCCTGTTTCAATTCATACACACACAAAGTAGAACACCAACAGCAGATAATGAGCAGACCTTGGCCTAAAATCTCTCCCCCACAACACACTAAGGCAGCTGCTTTGAGACAGGAACATTATGACCTCTGGTAGCCACGACAATGGAGTGAACGTACGATATCTTCATCACGCGACATTCCAAGAGGATGAGGCACTGCCCCGTCCAGATGCAGCGGCCTCCATCTAGTTTTGACCAATCCAAGACGAACCCCAGTCACGCCCAATATATCGATATATAACCTATGTGCGCACTCTGTTTAAGCGTCTCTTTTCCTGTGCAGCCACCTGCGTAGAACTAGAGACCCATGCACGTTCAATTGCTGGGCACCGCGTTTTCCTGACCTGTGACCTCTGAATAAACTTGCTTAATTTCAACTTGAGAACGACGACTCCTCTCCTTTGATTATCCACCCGCAACAAGGGTCATTGTTAGAATCAGGCTCAAGCATTTAGTTGTGATGGATAAAATGCGGGCTAGTGAATGCATTATGCCAATGGGTGTTCTCACAAACATAGAAGTTCCAGTGCGTGTTTGTGTGTGTGTGTGTGTGTGCGCACAGTAATTTTTGGTAGTCAAATATTCACTGTTTAATGTATGATTTTTTATTGAAGCATAGAACAAGACTTTTTTGTTTAACTCAATTTGATAATTGACTAATTAAATAGTGAAACACCTTTGTGAAATCTTTTCTACAGCGAAAATCAATTGTTAATCATGTGCGTTGCTTTATTTTCTGTCCATTTGATCCCAAACCAGCACCATAAACTTGCTTAATTTCAACTTGAGAACGACGACTCCTCTCCTTTGATTTTCCACCCGCAACACCTTCCTATATAACCTTAACCATAACCATTGTATGCCTAATCCTAAACCTAACCGTGATATACACTGTGTTTATACTGGAGGAATCTGGATTAATAAAACCACATAATTTGTCCGTGACACACACGCGTGAGTGCGTCGCAATGATAAGTGCGGTGATGACGTCACGGCACTGGTGCAAGAAGACGGGGGGGACGTGAGGAGGAGGAGGAGGAGGAGACACCGCATAGGCCCAGAAACAACGGTGAAGCTCCGGCTGATCGCTGCTCACTCTCACCTCCTCACTTGGACAGAGAATCGGAATCGAACACGTTACTCTGATCAGCGGGGGGTGTTGTTTTTGTAAAGAACTGGCGGTAAAGGTACGTGAATGGCTGGTCGAGGCGCTGCTGCGTGTTGTTGTTTTATCATGTTCTTCCCTTGTTGCGTTCGATGTTTGGTTATATGAGGAAAAACATACGTTCTAACACTGTATTAAACGTTTGTATTGTATTTGGATGGTAAATATCAATATCTGCTTAGAATATCGCTCTGACGCTGCTTATTTACATGTAGAAGGCAGTGAAGCTTCAATATACTGTTCTACTGTGTGTAACATGAGATGTAACGGTGTCAGATCGGCCGTGTGACAGTGTGTGTGTGTGTGTGTGTGTGTGTGTGTGTGTGTGTGTGTTTGTGGCAGGTATGATGACAGACAGACACACTCTGATCAGAAAGCATGGGGCTCAGTGGAAAGGTAAGACCAGAACACCCACAGCATCAGGAGGGTGTGGCACTTATAGAGACCTCTAACCCTTCATCTCCATCTTCATCTTCATCACCATCATTATAAGTATAATTGATTCTTAAAAACAGGATTACATCCATGCAGGTATCACCATTGTAATCATTGTTTACCTGTGGGTTGAACAAGTAGTCAGACCCTACTTTTTATACTCACATTATACTGTATACTTTATCTGTTGTACATTACATAGGTCTTGAAATTTCATTTATTCGGTCTCACTAAGTCTTAAATTCAACAGTAGTAACTATACGAAATGTTGTTGTTTATTTACATTGCAGGGACAACAGAGCCACAGGATGGTGATCTTTGTTGTCATCCTCGTCCTGATGACAATCCTCTTCCTGTACGGCTCCAACAATGTCAGCAGTGACGTCTTTACCCCCATGCACTTGGCCGTTAATAACCTCCTCAAGAACTCAGACCTGAAGAAGTGGGCTGGGAAAGAAGGCTACGTGCAATTTCATGGGAACAAGGTACTTTAAAGTTTGCACACAAACACAGGAGTGGTCAAACTGGAACTTGATCGGCATTTCAACTTCGTGAGCACATGAGCAGCAGCAGTCTTCCTGTTTGCGCGGTCTCAGCTTGTCTTTATCATAATCATAATTATACTTGATCCTAAACTGAAAAGATTAAATTATCTAAAACGAAGGATGAGTTGGAACACTTAAAATCACAGTCTGATGCTGGAAGTAGCCACCCATACACAACTACACTCTCAGTGAAGATCTTACAGTGGGTGGCACAAGTCTGACTGTAGCTGTTAGAAAATGACTACAGAATTAGTTTAGGTTCTGGGTTAACCACTTAACCCCACTCACTCAATAATGGAATTTAATTCCATTTAACTTTTAATTATTGTTTAAATAGTTTCAATTTAAAAGCTGAGAAAGCAGTTTGTAAACCTCAGAGAGCAGCACTGCTTAAAACAACAAACAAATTCAAGGGCAAGCTCTAAACTTCTCTATGAATTATTAAGAAATGAACAAATGATAACCATCTCCTTTCCATAAACAAGGGAGAAAAGATCGAAAAAAACAAAAGAGCTTCTCCCTCCTACTCACTGCTGTTAAAAGCAGGGTCAGGTGTTAGGGGCACAAGTTGTGTTGAATAATCAAAAAAGCAAGCTCACAGAACTCAATGTAATTTCACATAACCTCCAGTGGTCCTCACTTAATGTAACAAGACACAAATCTGCAAGACTCTCGATTTACAACAGGGATGCTAAACACAGAAAACTACAAGCTGGCTCTCTGTTGAGAGTGGGGAGACATGAAGAGAGAGAGAGATGGCTGTCAGTCATGGTTGAAGAAGACTCAACTCTTCAGTGCACACACAGCCGCTCTGACACTGATATGTGGAGAGAGAGATCAAATCACAATTATGACCCCTGGGGAAGGACAGGACGGAGACGTCTCTGAATGGTGGACAATGTCTTGTTGTTTAGAGGTTTAGTTTCAGCAAAGATTTGAATACTAGCATGGGGTTTCCGGATTCCCACTCACGAGCACTCACTTGATTTGAGGTCTTTAACTTTTTCACGTATGAATTTATAAATAAATGTCAACAGTTGACTCTAGGTAAAAATTAGCTCAAGTCAGAGATGGTTTGAAACACTGGGTGGTATGAGCCTCCTGGAAAAGTGCTTTAATACAAAAAAAAATGCTGATTATTTATATATTTGTTAATAAATGTAATATTAAAACCAGCATTAATGTATTTCATCATATACATTTGTTTACGTCTCGAAAAACACATTGAAGTGTGCAGCATCTCTTTAATGTTGTCTCTTTTTCAGAACATGAACCTGCACTGCAATACCTGCGCGCTGGTGACAAGCTCCAGCCATGTGTTGGGGAGTCGAGCGGGAGAAGAGATCGACCGCGCGGAGTGTGTGATTCGTATGAATGACGCTCCTACGCTGGGGTTCGAGGCGGATGTGGGCAGTCGGACTTCCCTGAGGGTCGTGGCCCACTCCAGCGTGTTCAGGGTGGTCCGGAGGCCCAACGAGTTCTTGCATCGCATGGACAACAACCCGGTGATCATATTCTGGGGACCCCCGAGCAAGATCGGGAAGGAGGGCAAAGGGACTTTGTACAGACTGATCCAGAGAGTCAGCATGACCTACAGTAACTTGTCGTGTTTCAGTATCGTACCCAGCAAGATGCGCTGGTTCGACAGTCTCTTTCATAAGGAGACAGGACGGGACAGGTGAGTGTTTAGGGAGGGAGTAAACTACTGGTAATTACATGTTTATAATAGAGCCTAACCGATTTTTGACATATTTGGGATTTTTCGGGAGTAAACATTTTCAATAACCTTATATGGCTAATGCATACGTTTGAAAAACTGGCAATGACTCCTAAGATAGTTTTGTCAAATCCCAATCACGAACAGAAGAAAAGGGAGGCATTCTATTTTACAATTTAAATGAATGTTGTGATAAATAACTATAATTAAAAAGAAAACACAAATACAAATCTGAACTAGGGCTACGTTGTAGCACTTGCGGGCCCGAGCACCCGCACGTTGAAGCCTGTTGCGGTCGGTGGAGAGAGCGATCGATGACTAAGCGCACATCATCGATCGAGCATGCACTTCTCCACGTTGCATGCGTTTTGCGCTCTGCGGCAGTATGTTTGCCAGTAGGTGGCGCCATCACTATTATTACACACAGACTTATAGATCTGTTCAAGTAGCCGCTCTGATGTAGCGTGAGCAGTTTCGTGTCAATTGGAAAATTTTACCACAATGTCATTTTCACACTGATCAGTAGGTGGCGCTATGACCCTGAACTAATGTTTATATATGGAGCTGTTCAGATCAGGATTGTGATCATAGGTCAGAAGTTTGGAGCCGGTTGGATAAGGCAGTGTGGATTAACAAAGTACTTCCTGTTTCATGGATAATCAGTAGGTGGCGCTATGACACTGAGGAAATATTGACACATAGAGCTGTTCAGGCTTGTACTCATATAAAGTGACAGAAGTTTGGTAGTGATAGGACTATGCACAGTGGACTTATGAAAACATCGTGTCCTTTGGCGAAGGATGATCCTTCGCCGCACCTCAATGTTTAAATGGTTTGAGGAAATGTCACAATTCTGACCTTGATTCAATGACTTGACTGAGCTCATTTGAGCTGTATATCTTAAAGCAGCCAGGAGCAGTTCATCAAAGAATAAAACATGTCAATTCATGTTGCCACCAGGGGGCGCTGTGATTTCAAGTCATAATTTCTGTGTAGATGTCATCAGGCCGAAACTCTTGTCTTACATGTCTAGTTTGGACTTGATTGGACCATGTATGTTCGAGATACAGATGCTCGTGTTTTGATGGCGTGTAACCAAACTTTAACCCCACGCCACGGTCACACGGTGTGAAGGGAAAGAAATCCCTTAATCATTTTTATCTCAATCTTGTTGTGATGACACTCATCTGAATTTGAAGTTGATCTGATGAAAGCTCTACGACAAGTAAATCAAAGTAAAAATGTGGAATAGGGCTAAAATGGCCACTAAATCCAAAATGGCGGGCTTCCTGTTTAGTCTAGCATATCTATCCAAGAGACTTATTTGTTTGTTATGAAAAGACACATGCCCAAATCGATTTTTGTACATGTCGGCCAATCGTAGTGCCGGGGCTGCCCGTTAGGGGGCGCTAGTCAGTTATTTTGCCACGCCCATTCCTTAAAACCATATGAAAATCTTCAGGGGGGGGATGTTGTTGCACACATTTAGTTTGAGTGAGATAGAGCCATGAACACTGAAGTTAGAGCAATTTCGTGTTTCGCGGCGAGTTGATGAACTTTGATGCCACGCCATTAATATGGCGTTGGACGAAAAGGCACAGTTATCTTATGCCTTCATTATCAATGTCTTGAGACCCATTTGATACAGTTTGACATGGTTGAGGTCAATGGATGAGGAGGAATACATCCAAGTGTAAGACAAGCAAAAAACAAGACATTTCCTGGTGCCACCAGGGGGCGCTGTGATTTTAAGTCATTATTTCTGTGTAGATGTCATCAGGCCGGGAAACTTCTCTTACATGTCTAGTTTGGACTTGATTGGACCATGTATGTTCGAGATACAGATGCCCGTGTTTTGATGGCGTGGAACCAAACTTTGACGACACGCCACGGTCACACGAAGTGACGGAAAAAAATTCCGTTGATCATTTTTTTTCTCAATCTTGTTGTGATGACACGCGTCTAATTTTTAAGTTGATCTGATGAAAGCTCTACGACAAGTACATTAAACTAAAAATGTGGAATTTGGCCAAAATGGCCACTAAATCCAAAATGGCGGGCTTCCTGTTGCGTTTTTCATAATGCTCCAAGAGACTTTTTTCTATGATTATTCACGTTACACCAGTGTCTAGATTTTGGTGAAAATCGCTTATGTGGAAACCTAAGGGCTGGTTCCAGGGGGCGCTGTTGAGCCGTTTTGCCACGCCCATTTCCAAATACTCCAGATTACGTAAATTTTCACCACTCTCTAATTTACTGGAAAGTTTAAAAACTTTTTGAGCACGTTGAAGCCCTCAAAAAGCCAATTCATTGTTCGGAGAATAATAAGAACTAGGGCTACGTTGTAGCACTTGCGGGCCCGAGCACCCGCACGTTGAAGCCTGTTGCGGTCGGTGGAGAGAGCGATCGATGACCAAGCGCACATCATCGATCGAGCATGCACTTCTCCACGTTGCATGCGTTTTGCGCTCTGCGGCAGTAGGTTTGCCAGTAGGTGGCGCCTTCACTATTATTACACACAGACTTATAGATCTCTTCTTGTAGGTGCTCTGATGTAGCGTGAGCAATTTTGTGTCAATTGGACAATGTTAACACAACTTAATTTTCATACTGATCAGTAGGTGGCGCTATGACCCTGAACTAATATTTATATGTGGAGCTGTTCAGATCAGGATTGTGATCATAGGTCAGTAGTTTGGAGCCGGTTGGATAATGCAGAGTGGATTAACAAAGTACTTCCTGTTTCCTGGCGAATCAGTAGGTGGCGCTATGACACTGAGGAAATATTGACACATAGAGCTGTTCAGGCTTGGACTCTGACCATGTGACAGAAGTTTTGTAGTGATAGGACAATGCACAGTGGAGTTATGATAACATCGTGTCCTTTGGCGAAGGAAAATCCTTCGCCGCACATCAATGTTTACACGGTTTGAGGAAACGTCACAATTCTGACCATGATCTAATGACTTGACTGATCTGATTTGAGCTGTATATTGTAAATCAGCCAGGAGCAGTTCATCAAAGTATAAAACATGTCACTTCCTGTAGCCACCAGGGGGCGCTGTAATTTCAAGTCATAATTTCTGTGTAGATGTCATCAGGATGGCACCCTTGTCTTACATGTCTAGTTTGGACTCGATTGGACAATGTATGTCCGAGATACAGAACCTCGTGTTTTGATGGCGTTTAATCAAACTCAAGACGCCACGCCACGGTCACACGGTGTGACGAAAGGTCAATCTCTTAATCACTTTTTATCTCCATCTTGTTGTGATGGCACTGATCTTAATTTGAAGTTAATCTGATGAAAGCCCTGGGACAAGTGCATCAAGTAAAAATGTGGAATATGGAAAAAAAATGGCCACTTAATCCAAAATGGCGGCCTCCCTGTTTGGTCAAGCATACCTATCCAAGATATTTTTTTGTTTGTTATGAAACGACACATGTCCCGATAGATTTGTATAAATGTCGGCCATCGTAGTGCCGGGGTTGCCCTATAGGGGGCGCTGGTCAGTTTTTTTGCCACGCCCATTTCTTAAAACCATATGAATATCTTCAGGGGGGGGCTGTTGTTACACACATGTAGTTTGAGAGAGATAGAATCATGAACACTGAAGTTACAGCAATTTCGTGTTTCACGGCGAGTTGATGAACTTTAATGCCACCCCATTCATATGGCGTTTGACGAAAAGTCACGGTAATCTTATGTCTTCATTGTCAATGTCTTGGGACCCATTTGATACAGTTTGACATGGTTGAGGTCAGTGGATGAGGAGAAATTCATCCAAGTGTAAGACAAGCAAAAAACAAGACATTTCCTGTTGCCACCAGGGGGCGCTGCGGTTTTAAGTCATCATTTATGCATAGATGTCATCAGGCGGGGACTCTTGTCTTACATGTCTAGTTTGGACTTGATTGGAACATGTATGTCCGAGATACAGATGCCCGTGTTTTGATGGCGTGTAACCAATTTTTAACGCCATGCCACGGTCACACGGTGTGATAAAAAAAAAATCCCTCAATCATTTTTTATCTCCATGTTGTTGTGATGACACTCATCTGAATTTGAAGTTGATCTGATGAAAGCCCTGGGACAAGTACGTAAAAGTAAAAATGTGGGATATTGCCAAAATGGCCACTAAAAGCAAAATGGCGGACTTCCTGTTGCGTTTTTCATAATGCTCCATGAGACTTTTTTTCATGACTGGTCACGATACACCTATATCCAGATTTTGATGAAAATCCGTTATGTGGAAACCTAGGGGCTGGTTCCAGGGGGCGCTGTAGAGCCATTTTGCCACGCCCAATTCCAATTACTCCAGAATACTAAAATATCCGCAGACCTTGAATTTCCTGCAAAGTTTCATAACTTTTTGAGCATGTCTAGACCCTGAAAAAGCCCCCCAAAGGGAAATAATAATAACTAGGGCTACGTTGTAGCACTAACGGGCCCGAGCACAGGCAATTTCAAGTCTGTTGCGGTCGGGGAAGAGAGAGCGATCGATGACCAAGCGCACGTCTCTGCCTTGCTTGCGTTTTAAGCTCTGCAGCAAGAATAAACGCTTCACTTCCTGTAGCCAGCAGGTGGCGCTAGGATTTTAAGTCATGGTGTCTTTGTAGATGTCATCAGGTCGCGACTCTTGTCTTACATGTCTAGTTTGGAGTTGATTGGACCAAATATGTCCAAGATACAGACGCTCGTGTTTTGATGGCGTGTGATCAGACTTTGACTCCACGCCATGGTAAGAGTTTAGTGTTTTCCTATTTTGTAACAGGTAAAAATAGCAGTTAAATGTCAACAGTTGTCTTTATTGTCGTTCTATTATTTAATAAATGCAACAAACTATAGTTTTTATATATATTGTATGTCTATATATATATATATAACTTTATAACCTGTGTTATCAAATATGTTGTGCGGCACCAGACAGCTTTAAATTGGGGGAAGAGTGGTCGAGCACAGGCAATTTCAAGTCTGTTGCGGTCGGGGGAGAGAGAACGATCGATGACCAAGCGCATGTCTCTGCCTTGCGTGCGTTTTAAGCTCTGCAGCAACAATGAACGCTTCACTTCCTGTAGCCAGTGGCGCTAGGATTTTAAGTCATGATGTCTGTGTAGATGTCATCAGGTCGCGACCCTTGTCTTACATGTCTAGTTTGGAGTTGATTGGACCAAATATGTCCAAGATACAGACACTCGTGTTTTGATGGCGTGTGATCAGACTTTGACTCCACGCCATGGTCAGAGTTTGGTGTTTTCCTATTTTGTAACAGGTAAAAATAGCAGTTAAATGTCAACAGTTGTCTTTATTGTCGTTCTATTATTTAATAAATGCAACAAACTATAGTTTTTATATATATATATATAACTTTATAACCTGTGTTATCAATAATGTTGTGCGGCACCAGACAGCTTTAAATTGGGGGAAGAGTGGTCAAGCACAGGCAATTTCAAGTCTGTTGCGGTCGGGGAAGAGAGAACGATCGATGACCAAGCGCATGTCTCTGCCTTGCGTGCGTTTTAAGCTCTGCAGCAACAATAAACGCTTCACTTCCTGTAGCCAGCAGGTGGCGCTAGGATTTTAAGTCATGATGTCTTTGTAGATGTCATCAGGTCGCGACCCTTGTCTTACATGTCTAGTTTGGAGTTGATTGGACCAAATATGTCCAAGATACAGACACTCGTGTTTTGATGGCGTGTGATCAGACTTTGACTCCACGCCATGGTTAGAGTTTGGTGTTTTCCTATTTTGTAACAGGTAAAAATAGCAGTTAAATGTCAACAGTTGTCTTTATTGTCGTTCTATTATTTAATAAATGCAACAAACTATAGTTTTTATATATATTGTATGACTATATATATATATATATATATATATATATATATAACTTTATAACCTGTGTTATCAAATATGTTGTGTGGCACCAGACAGCTTTAAATTGGGGGAAGAGTGGTCGAGCACAGGCAATTTCAAGTCTGTTGCGGTCGGGGGAGAGAGAACGATCGATGACCAAGCGCATGTCTCTGCCTTGCGTGCGTTTTAAGCTCTGCAGCAACAATAAACGCTTCACTTCCTGTAGCCAGTGGCGCTAGGATTTTAAGTCATGATGTCTTTGTAGATGTCATCAGGTCGCGACCCTTGTCTTACATGTCTAGTTTGGAGTTGATTGGACCAAATATGTCCAAGATACAGACACTCGTGTTTTGATGGCGTGTGATCAGACTTTGACTCCACGCCATGGTCAGAGTTTGGTGTTTTCCTATTTTGTAACAGGTAAAAATAGCAGTTAAATGTCAACAGTTGTCTTTATTGTCGTTCTATTATTTAATAAATGCAACAAACTATAGTTTTTATATATATTGCATGACTATATATATATATATATATATATATAACTTTATAACCTGTGTTATCAAATATGTTGTGCGGCAACAGACAGCTTTAAATTGGGGGAAGAGTGGAGGAAATAGTAAAGGTTGCCTACCCCTGCCTTAGGTGACACAATTTGTGCCTTGGTCAAACCATGATCCTACACTGCCCTCTAGTGACTTAATATTGCGGTACAAGTAGGTTGTGCCGGCAATATAAAGCCACTAGAGGTCAGTATAAGACCATGAAACACATACATGGTTGAAATGAAAACAGGTCTTTTCATTTTGCACATCAAGATTTTAAGCCTCACCACGGTCACACGGATTGATGAAAAGTTTAAATTTTGATAACTTTAGATCTTCATCTTGTTTTGTAGAGTCTCATCTAATTTTTAAGTTGATCTGATGAAAGCTCTCCGAGTAGTACATAAAAACATAACACGTCTTAAAAACAAGACATTTCCTGTTGCCACCAGGGGGCGCTGTGATTGTAAGTCACAATTTCTGCAGTGATGTCTTCTGGTCGCGACTCTTGTCGTATGTGTCTAGTTTGGACTCAATTGGACAAACTATGTCTGAAATATGGAAGCTTGTGTTTTGATGGCGTTTCATCAAACTTTAACGCCACACCACGGTCAGACGGTTTTGCTAAAACGTAATCCTTCAATAACTTTAGATCTCCAATTTGTTGTGATGACGATCGTCTAAATTTGAAGTTGATCTGATGAAAGCTGTACGACAAGTACATCAAAGAAAAAATATGGAATATGACCAAAATGGCCACTAAAGTCAAACTGGCGGGCTTCCTGTTGCGTTATTCATAATGCACTGATGGACTTTTTTGTGCATCTAGTCATGATACAAAATAGTCTTTGTTTTTTTTGAAGATCGGTGAATGCTAAATGAGGGGCTTTTCCGTAGGTGGCGCTCTTGAGCCATTTTGCCACGCCCTTTTCAAAATACTCCAGAATACGTAAATTTTCGCCGCCTTCGAATTTACTGCAAACTCCTACAACTTTTTGAGCACATTAAAGCCCTCAAAAAGCCAATTCATTTAAGCTAAGAAAAATAATAATAATAATAATAATAATAATCATTTCAATTTCAATAGGGCCTCCCACCGATTTCGGTGCTCGGGCCCTAACTAGGGCTACGTTGTAGCACTAACGGGCCCGAGCACAGGCAATTTCAAGTCTGTTGCGGTCGGGGAAGAGAGAGCGATCGATGACCAAGTGCACGTCTCTGCCTTGCTTGCGTTTTAAGCTCTGCAGCAAGAATAAACGCTTCACTTCCTGTAGCCAGCAGGTGGCGCTAGGATTTTAAGTCATGGTGTCTTTGTAGATGTCATCAGGTCGCGACTCTTGTCTTACATGTCTAGTTTGGAGTTGATTGGACCAAATATGTCCAAGATACAGACGCTCGTGTTTTGATGGCGTGTGATCAGACTTTGACTCCACGCCATGGTAAGAGTTTAGTGTTTTCCTATTTTGTAACAGGTAAAAATAGCAGTTAAATGTCAACAGTTGTCTTTATTGTCGTTCTATTATTTAATAAATGCAACAAACTATAGTTTTTATATATATTGTATGTCTATATATATATATATAACTTTATAACCTGTGTTATCAAATATGTTGTGCGGCACCAGACAGCTTTAAATTGGGGGAAGAGTGGTCGAGCACAGGCAATTTCAAGTCTGTTGCGGTCGGGGGAGAGAGAACGATCGATGACCAAGCGCATGTCTCTGCCTTGCGTGCGTTTTAAGCTCTGCAGCAACAATGAACGCTTCACTTCCTGTAGCCAGTGGCGCTAGGATTTTAAGTCATGATGTCTGTGTAGATGTCATCAGGTCGCGACCCTTGTCTTACATGTCTAGTTTGGAGTTGATTGGACCAAATATGTCCAAGATACAGACACTCGTGTTTTGATGGCGTGTGATCAGACTTTGACTCCACGCCATGGTCAGAGTTTGGTGTTTTCCTATTTTGTAACAGGTAAAAATAGCAGTTAAATGTCAACAGTTGTCTTTATTGTCGTTCTATTATTTAATAAATGCAACAAACTATAGTTTTTATATATATATATATAACTTTATAACCTGTGTTATCAATAATGTTGTGCGGCACCAGACAGCTTTAAATTGGGGGAAGAGTGGTCAAGCACAGGCAATTTCAAGTCTGTTGCGGTCGGGGAAGAGAGAACGATCGATGACCAAGCGCATGTCTCTGCCTTGCGTGCGTTTTAAGCTCTGCAGCAACAATAAACGCTTCACTTCCTGTAGCCAGCAGGTGGCGCTAGGATTTTAAGTCATGATGTCTTTGTAGATGTCATCAGGTCGCGACCCTTGTCTTACATGTCTAGTTTGGAGTTGATTGGACCAAATATGTCCAAGATACAGACACTCGTGTTTTGATGGCGTGTGATCAGACTTTGACTCCACGCCATGGTTAGAGTTTGGTGTTTTCCTATTTTGTAACAGGTAAAAATAGCAGTTAAATGTCAACAGTTGTCTTTATTGTCGTTCTATTATTTAATAAATGCAACAAACTATAGTTTTTATATATATTGTATGACTATATATATATATATATATATATATATATATATATATATAACTTTATAACCTGTGTTATCAAATATGTTGTGCGGCAACAGACAGCTTTAAATTGGGGGAAGAGTGGAGGAAATAGTAAAGGTTGCCTACCCCTGCCTTAGGTGACAATTTGTGCCTTGGTCAAACCATGATCCTACACTGCCCTCTAGTGACTTAATATTGCGGTACAAGTAGGTTGTGCCGGCAATATAAAGCCACTAGAGGTCAGTATAAGACCATGAAACACATACATGGTTGAAATGAAAACAGGTCTTTTCATTTTGCACATCAAGATTTTAAGCCTCACCACGGTCACACGGATTGATGAAAAGTTTAAATTTTGATAACTTTAGATCTTCATCTTGTTTTGTAGAGTCTCATCTAATTTTTAAGTTGATCTGATGAAAGCTCTCCGAGTAGTACATAAAAACATAACACGTCTTAAAAACAAGACATTTCCTGTTGCCACCAGGGGGCGCTGTGATTGTAAGTCACAATTTCTGCAGTGATGTCTTCTGGTCGCGACTCTTGTCGTATGTGTCTAGTTTGGACTCAATTGGACAAACTATGTCTGAAATATGGAAGCTTGTGTTTTGATGGCGTTTCATCAAACTTTAACGCCACACCACGGTCAGACGGTTTTGCTAAAACGTAATCCTTCAATAACTTTAGATCTCCAATTTGTTGTGATGATGATCGTCTAAATTTGAAGTTGATCTGATGAAAGCTGTACGACAAGTACATCAAAGAAAAAATATGGAATATGACCAAAATGGCCACTAAAGTCAAACTGGCGGGCTTCCTGTTGCGTTATTCATAATGCACTGATGGACTTTTTTGTGCATCTAGTCATGATACACAATAGTCTTTGTTTTTTTTGAAGATCGGTGAATGCTAAATGAGGGGCTTTTCCGTAGGTGGCGCTCTTGAGCCATTTTGCCACGCCCTTTTCAAAATACTCCAGAATACGTAAATTTTCGCCGCCTTCGAATTTACTGCAAACTCCTACAACTTTTTGAGCACATTAAAGCCCTCAAAAAGCCAATTCATTTAAGCTAAGAAAAATAATAATAATAATAATAATAATAATCATTTCAATTTCAATAGGGCCTCCCACCGATTTCGGTGCTCGGGCCCTAATAACTAGGGCTACGTTGTAGCACTTGCGGGCCCGAGCACCCGCACGTTGAAGCCTGTTGCGGTCGGTGGAGAGAGCGATCGATGACCAAGCGCACATCATCGATCGAGCATGCACTTCTCCACGTTGCATGCGTTTTGCGCTCTGCGGCAGTAGGTTTGCCAGTAGGTGGCGCCATCACTATTATTACACACAGACTTATAGATCTGTTCAAGTAGCCGCTCTGATGTAGCGTGAGCAGTTTCGTGTCATTTGGAAAATTTTACCACAATGTAATTTTCACACTGATCAGTAGGTGGCGCTATGACCCTGAACTAATGTTTATATATGGAGCTGTTCAGATCAGGATTGTGATCATAGGTCAGAAGTTTGGAGCCGGTTGGATAAGGCAGTGTGGATTAACAAAGTACTTCCTGTTTCATGGATAATCAGTAGGTGGCGCTATGACACTGAGGAAATATTGACACATAGAGCTGTTCAGGCTTGTACTCTTATCATGTGACAGAAGTTTGGTAGTGATAGGACAATGCACAGTGGACTTATGAAAACATCGTGTCCTTTGGCGAAGGATGATCCTTCGCCGCACCTCAATGTTTAAATGGTTTGAGGAAATGTCACAATTCTGACCTTGATTCAATGACTTGACTGAGCTCATTTGAGCTGTATATCTTAAAGCAGTCAGGAGCAGTTCATCAAAGAATAAAACATGTCAATTCATGTTGCCACCAGGGGGCGCTGTAATTTCAAGTCATAATTTCTGTGTAGATGTCATCAGGATGGCACCCTTGTCTTACATGTCTAGTTTGGACTCGATTGGACAATGTATGTCCGAGATACAGAACCTCGTGTTTTGATGGCGTTTAATCAAACTCAAGACGCCACGCCACGGTCAAACGGTGTGACGAAAGGTCAATCTCTTAATCACTTTTTATCTCCATCTTGTTGTGATGGCACTGATCTTAATTTGAAGTTAATCTGATGAAAGCCCTGGGACAAGTGCATCAAGTAAAAATGTGGAATATGGAAAAAAAATGGCCACTTAATCCAAAATGGCGGCCTCCCTGTTTGGTCAAGCATACCTATCCAAGATATTTTTTTGTTTGTTATGAAACGACACATGTCCCGATAGATTTGTATAAATGTCGGCCATCGTAGTGCCGGGGTTGCCCTATAGGGGGCGCTGGTCAGTTTTTTTGCCACGCCCATTTCTTAAAACCATATGAATATCTTCAGGGGGGGGGGCTGTTGTTACACACATGTAGTTTGAGAGAGATAGAATCATGAACACTGAAGTTACAGCAATTTCGTGTTTCACGGCGAGTTGATGAACTTTAATGCCACGCCATTCATATGGCGTTTGACGAAAAGTCACGGTAATCTTATGTCTTCATTGTCAATGTCTTGGGACCCATTTGATACAGTTTGACATGGTTGAGGTCAGTGGATGAGGAGAAATTCATCCAAGTGTAAGACAAGCAAAAAACAAGACATTTCCTGTTGCCACCAGGGGGCGCTGCGGTTTTAAGTCATCATTTATGCATAGATGTCATCAGGCGGGGACTATTGTCTTACATGTCTAGTTTGGACTTGATTGGAACATGTATGTCCGAGATACAGATGCCCGTGTTTTGATGGCGTGTAACCAATTTTTAACGCCATGCCACGGTCACACGGTGTGATAAAAAAAAAATCCCTCAATCATTTTTTATCTCCATCTTGTTGTGATGACACTCATCTGAATTTGAAGTTGATCTGATGAAAGCCCTGGGACAAGTACGTAAAAGTAAAAATGTGGGATATTGCCAAAATGGCCACTAAAAGCAAAATGGCGGACTTCCTGTTGCGTTTTTCATAATGCTCCATGAGACTTTTTTTCATGACTGGTCACGATACACCTATATCCAGATTTTGATGAAAATCCGTTATGTGGAAACCTAGGGGCTGGTTCCAGGGGGCGCTGTAGAGCCATTTTGCCACGCCCAATTCCAATTACTCCAGAATACTAAAATATCCGCAGACCTTGAATTTCTTGCAAAGTTTCATAACTTTTTGAGCATGTCTAGACCCTGAAAAAGCCCCCCAAAGGGAAATAATAATAATAATAATAATAATAATAATAATAATAATAATAATAATAATAATAATAATAAAAATCCTTACAGATTCAATAGGGCCTCTCACCATTCGGTGCTCGGGCCCTAATAATAATGCAGAGTGGATTAACAAAGTACTTCCTGTTTCCTGGCGAATCAGTAGGTGGCGCTATGACACTGAGGAAATATTGACACATAGAGCTGTTCAGGCTTGGACTCTGACCATGTGACAGAAGTTTTGTAGTGATAGGACAATGCACAGTGGAGTTATGATAACATCGTGTCCTTTGGCGAAGGAAAATCCTTCGCCGCACATCAATGTTTACACGGTTTGAGGAAACGTCACAATTCTGACCATGATCTAATGACTTGACTGATCTGATTTGAGCTGTATATTGTAAATCAGCCAGGAGCAGTTCATCAAAGTATAAAACATGTCACTTCCTGTAGCCACCAGGGGGCGCTGTAATTTCAAGTCATAATTTCTGTGTAGATGTCATCAGGATGGCACCCTTGTCTTACATGTCTAGTTTGGACTCGATTGGACAATGTATGTCCGAGATACAGAACCTCGTGTTTTGATGGCGTTTAATCAAACTCAAGACGCCACGCCACGGTCACACGGTGTGACGAAAGGTCAATCTCTTAATCACTTTTTATCTCCATCTTGTTGTGATGGCACTGATCTTAATTTGAAGTTAATCTGATGAAAGCCCTGGGACAAGTGCATCAAGTAAAAATGTGGAATATGGAAAAAAAATGGCCACTTAATCCAAAATGGCGGCCTCCCTGTTTGGTCAAGCATACCTATCCAAGATATTTTTTTGTTTGTTATGAAACGACACATGTCCCGATAGATTTGTATAAATGTCGGCCATCGTAGTGCCGGGGTTGCCCTATAGGGGGCGCTGGTCAGTTTTTTTGCCACGCCCATTTCTTAAAACCATATGAATATCTTCAGGGGGGGGCTGTTGTTACACACATGTAGTTTGAGAGAGATAGAATCATGAACACTGAAGTTACAGCAATTTCGTGTTTCACGGCGAGTTGATGAACTTTAATGCCACGCCATTCATATGGCGTTTGACAAAAAGTCACGGTAATCTTATGTCTTCATTGTCAATGTCTTGGGACCCATTTGATACAGTTTGACATGGTTGAGGTCAGTGGATGAGGAGAAATTCATCCAAGTGTAAGACAAGCAAAAAACAAGACATTTCCTGTTGCCACCAGGGGGCGCTGCGGTTTTAAGTCATCATTTATGCATAGATGTCATCAGGCGGGGACTATTGTCTTACATGTCTAGTTTGGACTTGATTGGAACATGTATGTCCGAGATACAGATGCCCGTGTTTTGATGGCGTGTAACCAATTTTTAACGCCATGCCACGGTCACACGGTGTGATAAAAAAAAAATCCCTCAATCATTTTTTATCTCCATCTTGTTGTGATGACACTCATCTGAATTTGAAGTTGATCTGATGAAAGCCCTGGGACAAGTACGTAAAAGTAAAAATGTGGGATATTGCCAAAATGGCCACTAAAAGCAAAATGGCGGACTTCCTGTTGCGTTTTTCATAATGCTCCATGAGACTTTTTTTCATGACTGGTCACGATACACCTATATCCAGATTTTGATGAAAATCCGTTATGTGGAAACCTAGGGGCTGGTTCCAGGGGGCGCTGTAGAGCCATTTTGCCACGCCCAATTCCAATTACTCCAGAATACTAAAATATCCGCAGACCTTGAATTTCCTGCAAAGTTTCATAACTTTTTGAGCATGTCTAGACCCTGAAAAAGCCCCCCAAAGGGAAATAATAATAAATATATCTGTTCATGTAGGCGCTCTGATGTAGCGTGAGCAATTTTGTGTCAATTGGACAATGTTAACACAACTTAATTTTCACACTGATCAGTAGGTGGCGCTATGACCCTGAACTAATATTTATATGTGGAGCTGTTCAGAATAGTATTGTGATCATAGGTCAGTAGTTTGGAGCCGGTTGGATAATGCAGAGTGGATTAACAAAGTACTTCCTGTTTCCTGGCGAATCAGTAGGTGGCGCTATGACACTGAGGAAATATTGACACATAGAGCTGTTCAGGCTTGTACTCTTATCATGTGACAGAAGTTTGGTAGTGATAGGACAATGCACAGTGGAGTTATGATAACATCGTGTCCTTTGGCGAAGGATGATCCTTCGCCGCACCTCAATGTTTACACGGTTTGAGGAAACGTCACAATTCTGACCATGATCTAATGACTTGACTGATCTGATTTGAGCTGTATATTGTAAATCAGCCAGGAGCAGTTCATCAAAGTATAAAACATGTCACTTCCTGTAGCCACCAGGGGGCGCTGTAATTTCAAGTCATAATTTCTGTGTAGATGTCATCAGGATGGCACCCTTGTCTTACATGTCTAGTTTGGACTCGATTGGACAATGTATGTCCGAGATACAGAACCTCGTGTTTTGATGGCGTTTAATCAAACTCAAGACGCCACGCCACGGTCACACGGTGTGATGAAAGGTCAATCTCTTAATCACTTTTTATCTCCATCTTGTTGTGATGGCACTGATCTTAATTTGAAGTTAATCTGATGAAAGCCCTGGGACAAGTGCATCAAGTAAAAATGTGGAATATGGAAAAAAAATGGCCACTTAATCCAAAATGGCGGCCTCCCTGTTTGGTCAAGCATACCTATCCAAGATATTTTTTTGTTTGTTATGAAACGACACATGTCCCGATAGATTTGTATAAATGTCGGCCATCGTAGTGCCGGGGTTGCCCTATAGGGGGCGCTGGTCAGTTTTTTTGCCACGCCCATTTCTTAAAACCATATGAATATCTTCAGGGGGGGGCTGTTGCTACACACATGTAGTTTGAGAGAGATAGAATCATGAACACTGAAGTTACAGCAATTTCGTGTTTCACGGCGAGTTGATGAACTTTAATGCCACGCCATTCATATGGCGTTTGACGAAAAGTCACGGTAATCTTATGTCTTCATTGTCAATGTCTTGGGACCCATTTGATACAGTTTGACATGGTTGAGGTCAGTGGATGAGGAGAAATTCATCCAAGTGTAAGACAAGCAAAAAACAAGACATTTCCTGTTGCCACCAGGGGGCGCTGCGGTTTTAAGTCATCATTTATGCATAGATGTCATCAGGCGGGGACTATTGTCTTACATGTCTAGTTTGGACTTGATTGGAACATGTATGTCCGAGATACAGATGCCCGTGTTTTGATGGCGTGTAACCAATTTTTAACGCCATGCCACGGTCACACGGTGTGATAAAAAAAAAATCCCTCAATCATTTTTTATCTCCATCTTGTTGTGATGACACTCATCTGAATTTGAAGTTGATCTGATGAAAGCCCTGGGACAAGTACGTAAAAGTAAAAATGTGGGATATTGCCAAAATGGCCACTAAAAGCAAAATGGCGGACTTCCTGTTGCGTTTTTCATAATGCTCCATGAGACTTTTTTTCATGACTGGTCACGATACACCTATATCCAGATTTTGATGAAAATCCGTTATGTGGAAACCTAGGGGCTGGTTCCAGGGGGCGCTGTAGAGCCATTTTGCCACGCCCAATTCCAATTACTCCAGAATACTAAAATATCCGCAGACCTTGAATTTCCTGCAAAGTTTCATAACTTTTTGAGCATGTCTAGACCCTGAAAAAGCCCCCCAAAGGGAAATAATAATAATAATAATAATAATAATAATAATAAAAATCCTTACAGATTCAATAGGGCCTCTCACCATTCGGTGCTCGGGCCCTAATAATAACTAGGGCTACGTTGTAGCACTAACGGGCCCGAGCACAGGCAATTTCAAGTCTGTTGCGGTCGGGGAAGAGAGAACGTTCGATGACCAAGCGCTCGTCTCAGCGTTGCATGCATTTGCGCACTGCTGCAAGATAAACGCTTCACTTCCTGTAGCCAGCAGGTGGCGCTATGATTTTAAGTCATGGTGTCTTTGTTGATGTCATCAGGTCGCGCTTCTTGTCTTACATGTGTAGTTTGAACTCCATTGGACCAAATATGTCCAAGATACAGAAGCTTGTGTTTTGATGGCGTTTAGTCACATTTTGACGCCTCGCCACGGTCACACGGTGTGGCGAAAAATTGATCTTTCAATAACTTTAGATCTCCATCTTGTTGTGATGACACTCGTCTAAATTTTCAGTTGATCTGATGAAAGCTCTCCAAGAAGTACTTGAAAATAAAAAACATGGAATATGGTCCAAATCGAAAATGGCGGGGTTCCTGTTGCGTTTTTCAAATTGCTCTGAGCGCGTTTTTTGTGCATCTGGTGATGATACACAACTGTCTTCAATTTCGTGAGGATCAGTGAATTCTAAATGAGGTGTTTCTCCATAAATGAGGGGAAGCTCTGTTGGTGGCGCTGTTGAGCCATTTTGCCACGCCCATTCTTTAAAACCATCTGAATATCTTCAAGGGAGGGGGGCTGATGATACACACATGTAGTTTGAGGGAGATGGACCCATGAACACGGAAGTTAAAGCGTTTTCGTGTGTCATGGCGAGCTGATGTGACGCCCCGCCACAGTCAGACAGTGTGACGAAAAGTTGTTTCTTTGATAACTTTAGATCTCCATCTTGTTGTGATGACACTCGTCTAAATTTTCAGTTGATGTGATGAAAGCTGTACGAGAAGTATATCAAAGTAAAAGATTATGGAATATGACCAAAATGGCCACGAAATCGAAAATGGCGTGCTTCCTGTTGCGTTTTTCATATTGCTCCGAGCGCGTTTTTTGTGCATCTGGTGATGATACACAACTGTCTTCAATTTCGTGGGGATCAGTGAATGCTAAATGAGGTGTTTCTCCGTAAATGAGGGAAAGCACCATTGGTGGCGCTGTTGAGCCATTTTGCCACACCCATTTCCAAATACCCCAGAATACGTAAATTTTCACGAGGCCCATAATCTGCTCTATAGATGTTGAATGCATTCTGTAGTGAGAACACATTCAAGCACATGTCCTACACCTCCATGAGAGGGGGGAGGGGTGAGAAGGGGGAGGGATGAGAGGGGTGAAAGGGGGTGGGGTAAGATGGGGGCGGGGTGAGAGGGGGGCGGGGCCTTCAAAACAGGTTGATCTGAGGAGGTCTGTTTTAGACAGAGTATAAAGGTGCTGTTTTAAATTATCCTTGGGGTATTTTTACCAAAATATTTTACAGACATTTCATTAAGAACCCAAGGAACCATATCAACTGTGGTGAAATGGAAATAATATGTCCCCTTTAAAGCGAATATGTCCCCTTTAAAGCGTTTTCGTGTGTCATGGCGAGCTGATTTGACGCCCCGCCACAGTCAGACGGTGTGTCGAAAAGTTGTTTCTTTGATAACTTTAGATCTCCATCTTGTTGTGATGCCACCCGTCTAAATTTTAAATTGATGTGATGAAAGCTCTCCGACAAATAAATCAAAGCGCACGATGTACAAAAACAAGACATTTCCTGATGCCACCAGGGGGCGCTTTCCTTTTAAGTCATGATTTCTAGGTAGATGTCTTCCGGTCGCGACTCTTGTCTTATATGTGTAGTTTGGAGTCGATTGGACAAAATATGTCTAAGTTACAGAAGCTCGCTTATATTGGCGTTTAGTCGAACTTTGAGACCTCACCACGGTCACACGGTATGATGAAAAGTTTAAATATTGATAACTTTAGATCTTCATCTTGTTTTGTAGAGTCTCATCTAATTTTTAAGTTGATCTGATGAAAGCTCTCCGAGTAGTACATAAAAACATAACACGTCTTAAAAACAAGACATTTCCTGTTGCCACCAGGGGGCGCTGTGATTGTAAGTCACAATTTCTGCAGTGATGTCTTCTGGTCGCGACTCTTGTCGTATGTGTCTAGTTTGGACTCAATTGGACAAACTATGTCTGAAATATGGAAGCTTGTGTTTTGATGGCGTTTCATCAAACTTTAACGCCACACCACGGTCAGACGGTTTTGCCAAAACGTAATCCTTCAATAACTTTAGATCTCCAATTTGTTGTGATGACGATCGTCTAAATTTGAAGTTGATCTGATGAAAGCTGTACGACAAGTACATCAAAGAAAAAATATGGAATATGACCAAAATGGCCACTAAAGTCAAACTGGCGGGCTTCCTGTTGCGTTATTCATAATGCACTGATGGACTTTTTTGTGCATCTAGTCATTATACACAATAGTCTTTGTTTTTTTTGAGGATCGGTGAATGCTAAATGAGGGGCTTTTCCGTAGGTGGCGCTCTTGAGCCATTTTGCCACGCCCTTTTCAAAATACTCCAGAATACGTAAATTTAAGCCGCCTTCGAATTTACTGCAAACTCCTACAACTTTTTGAGCACATTAAAGCCCTCAAAAAGCCAATAAGTTTAATCGGAAAAAAATAATAATAACTAGGGCTACGTTGTAGCACTAACGGGCCCGAGCACAGGCAATTTCAAGTCTGTTGCGGTCGGGGAAGAGAGAGCGATCGATGACCAAGCGCACGTCTCTGCCTTGCGTGCGTTTTAAGCTCTGCAGCAAGAATAAACGCTTCACTTCCTGTAGCCAGCAGGTGGCGCTAGGATTTTAAGTCATGGTGTCCTTGTAGATGTCATCAGATCGCGACTCTTGTCTTACATGTCTAGTTTGGAGTTGTTTGGACCAAATATGTCCAAGATACAGACGCTCGTGTTTTGATGGCATGTGATCAGACTTTGACTCCACGCCATGGTCAGAGTATGGTGTTTTCCTATTTTGTAGCAGGTAAAAATACCAGTTAAATGTCAACAGTTGTCTTTATTGTCGTTCTGTTATTTAATAAATGCAACAAACTATAGTTTTTATATATATTGTATAACTATATATATATATATGTATATATATAACTTTATAACCTGTGTTATCAAATATGTTGTGCGGCTCCAGACAGATTTAAATTGGGGGAAGAGGGGACGAAATGGCTTTTTCAATAGTTACATTTTGTGTCTTGATCAAACCATGGTGTTACACTGACCTCTGGTGCCTTAATATTGGCACTACAGGTGTAATTCAATATTAAGTCACTAGAGAGCAGTGTTGGACCATTAACTACAGACATGGTGTTTTCATTTTGTTTATCAAATTTATAAGCCTCACCACGGTCACACAGATTGATGAAAAGTTTAAATTTTGATAACTTTAGGTCTTCATCTTGTTTTGTACACATGCATCAAATTTTTACGTTGATTTGATGAAGGCCCTACGAGAAGTGAGTCAAACTGTAAGACATAGAAAAACAAGACATTTGCTGTTGCCACCAGGGGACGCTGTGATTTTAAGTCACGATTTCTGTACCGATGTCTTCAGGTCGCGACTCTTGTCTTATGTGTATAATTTGGACTCGATTGGACAAAATATGTCCAAGATACAGGAGCCTGTGTTTTGATGGCGTTTAATCAAACTTTGAGGCCACACCACGGTCAGATGGTTTTGCTAAAACTTAATCCTTCAATAACTTTAGATCTCCATTTTGTTGTGATGACGATCGTCTAAATTGTAAGTTGATTTGATGAAAGCTGTAGGAGGAGTACTTAAAAGAAAAAATATCGAATATGACCAAAATGGCCACTAAAGTCAAACTGGCGGGCTTCCTGTTGCGTTATTCATAATGCACTGATGGACTTTTTTGTGCATCTAGTCATGATACACAATAGTCTTTGTTTTTTTTGATGATCGGTGAATGCTAAATGAGGGGCTTTTCCGTAGGTGGCGCTATTGAGCGGTTTTGACACACCCGTTCCCAAATACTTCAGAATACGTAAACTTGCGCACATTTCTAATTTACTGTACACTTTAGAAACTTTTTGAGCACGTTAAAGCCCTCAAAAAGCCAATTCACTGAGCGAAGAAAAATAATAATAATAATAATCTTTTCAATTTCAATAGGTCCTCTCACCGATTTCGGTGCTCGGGCCCTAATAATAAAAATCCTTACAGATTCAATAGGGCCTCTCACCATTCGGTGCTCGGGCCCTAATAATAAAAATCCTTACAGATTCAATAGGGCCTCTCACCATTCGGTGCTCGGGCCCTAATAATAATAATAAGAATAATGCCTACAATTTCAATAGGGCCTCTCACCATTCGGTGCTCGGGCCCTAATTAAGAAAATAAACATTAACATATTTTTTACATAAAGTGTAAACATAAATGCAGATTTGTTTGGGGATTGTAACCGTTTCTAGCTTTGTAAACATTGTATTAATCATTGTTAACATCTCAAATCAATTAATTGATTTGAGATAATTGAGTGTTTTCCTGCACAAAACTGTATGTCTTTATTTCTGTAAAATATTTGTTTTCATATTAGCAGTTATCAGCAAACATTCATTTCCAATATTGATATATCTGGGATGGACATATATATCAAATTTAATATATATTTATCATATTGACTTATTTTTAATCAACCAACCAATAAACCGGACAGGCTCTAGTATATATAGTTACCTCAGTATTGGGTAAACTCTCTTTTCTTTTTTCCTGCTCAGACAAAAATCTCACTCGTGGTTGAGCACAGGCTGGTTCACAATGGTCATCGCCATTGAGATATGCGATAACATAACAGTATATGGGATGGTTCCACCCAATCACTGTGGGTGAGTAGAACTTCAGCGCTGCAAGATGTTTACCACATTATTATAGATCACAAAGGAAAGTGGCAGCAAAACCAACATATGATGAAATATTTTGTTTTCCAGAAAAAAACCTGGATCCAAGAAGATTCCCTATCACTATTACAAACCCAGGGGGCCTGATGAATGTGTCACTTACATACAGAGCGAGAAAAGTCGGAAAGGAAACCACCACCGCTTCATTACAGAGAAGCACGTGTTTGCACGCTGGGCAAAGCAGTACAACATCACCTTCACTCACCCCGACTGGTGAACACACAGAAAACCCTTTAAGAGGTCTCTCTGCCCTCACGGAGGAATGACCGAGTACCGAGGGGTGGATGATGTTTGTTGACTTCCCCGATTGGGCCTTCAAATCACTACGTGATGGACGACTGCTCTTGGGGGGGAAAACGGAATGATTGCCGAGATATAATGAAATGTGCTCCGCCGCCAAAACTCACTTTCGAGAGGTTTCTGAAACACTGTGCGTATCGTCCCCATTGACACGTGGCAGTCGTGTTTTTGTAGATAGAAAAGAAACTGATTTTAAAGATTGATTTTTACATGTTTATAATATTTTGGTTATGTATCGGAAATGCACTGTTTCCCGTGTTGAAGTGGGAGTGTATATAACTGATCGCATTAGCTATGTCAATAAGTGGCTGACAAAATACTCTATATATAGCCCTTATTTGTCCATTATACAATATAGAATATATATATATACACTATAGTAACTGCAGTGATACAATTTTTTTTGTAACAGTTCCTAAATCAGTACCAAAAAACATCTACATACGTCTCATTTGAATTATGACCCCAATGTTCTTAAATGGTTTAAAATATAGCATCTGTATGTTGAAATTAGTTTTGAATTGGCAAAATAGTTTATATGAATATGTAAACATGACTTAATCTGACCACGGGTCTAATTAATAATTCAGTTTTTTAATCTTGTTGCTATGGAAACACAAAACTGAACAGATGTAAATATCAGGTGATAACAGAGTGAGGATAAAACACATTGGTTTACTGAAGTTTATTTAGATTGATACAACAGTTACAGTTACAAAACTGTTAGCACGTCTATCATTGGTGTTTTGTAATATTCTGACATACATGTGCCAGAAAGTAAAATTCAGAAATCAATTTCTGCAGATACAAATGTTACTTTTGTTTAAATGTTGATAAACCCTGAATTAGAAATTAGCACTTTTTTTGTTGCCTCAGATGTTGATTTGGACGTTTTGCACAGTTCATAAACCCCCTGCCTCATATTTTAAATGTTTTAATTTTTTAAAACCTCAATGGCATTCCAGCGCATGAGACTTAATTTCAAATATATCATGGCCTTGTTAAGTGTTGGTATGTTGCTCTTAGAACTGCACGATTAAACTGAAAGTTACGTTACAATTTGTATGTAAAACATGATGGAGAGAAGGCTGGGATTTCTTAAACAGTGTTGCCTTTTGCAAGTAATCCAACCACTCAGATATACTGAATCTGCTGGTGAGGCTTGTTTCACAACGCTTGACTGGTTTTGATCAGAAGCCTTGTACTTGTGAATCTATTGGTCAGCAATAAATAGACAACATATACTTGATCTGTGGTGCTCCTGTATCAATGCTAAATTTGTAAAAGTTAATATCTACACCACAGAAGATGGCAACTTAAACTCCCAAGGTTTCTGGATGACGCAAAAGCTCGGTTTTTAGTATTATGTCCAACTAATTTATTTAAATAAAGAGTAAACCAAGTCTTAAACAATTGTGTTGAGTCCACATATGTCTCTAAAATGGTTTCTAACATTTATCTTCAGGAAGGGGAAAAAGGAAATGGTAAAAGGTGCAGATGTTTGCAGCATGCATCAGGAAGACAATCAAAGAGCTGCAAAGACCTGCAGTTCTGTAGAAAGTTAGAATTGTCAGATGTGACTAAAAGCAGATGCACCACTCAAAATCTCCAATTCATTTCAAAGGTGTTTGGCCTGTTTGCTCAGAAACCTAAAGAAGACTGGTGTTAATTGATGATGTTGACATGTTGTGCTGGTCTCAACAGTTTTTCATGAAATGTTCTGTACTGTATAAAACCAAGTATCTGCTTTGAAACAAATACAAGTCAGTTCAAACTCAGAGAAAGTAGCTGTATCTGTACAATATGTTGAGTCATTTAGAAAAATACAGAATGGTAACTCAATAGCAACACACGGAGAAATCTGATCTGGTGTACAGCAATGACAGCACCCGGTGCAGTGATCTGTGGATTTGAGACAATGGCTGTTTCACAGTAGACTCTGCTGTAATTTTGATTTAACAACTCTGTGACACCATTAAGATGATTAAACATCTACAAACATGTCTTTATGTTCCTCCATCACTCATTATTAAATCAGCCAGTTGAAACATCTGAAAAAGCAGCTGTGATCTTGTGTCTCAGGCCTGACATGGAAATTAAGATGGCTTCCTGTTTAAAAAAAAAAAGGCAGAAGAAATAATCACATGAATACACTTTCAAAATATGATTAGCAGAACAGGATATTTGAAGCTCAAGTACAAATCATAAAATATTTACATGTCATAGACAAAGTGTGCAAATATCTGTAAAGGTTGGTTTAACAAAGGTCTCCATCCTCACCTCTGTGCGAATGGTCCTGCTGCCCTGACCTGGACATGTGTTCAGGTAAATGTCAAATAGAACACTGGGGTCAGTCACTTCCAGGTTCTGGTCTGAATCTAGACTGGCCTCCAATCCCTGGAGACCCCCAAACACCACCAAAAGATGACTGCAAGGAAGAGAGCAGTCCAAAGTTTAACTACTAAAACAAAATTAAAAAGTATTAATAATTACACAAATAAATCAACAACATGCTAGCAAATCTGCTGTCAGTCATACAACAAAGTGTTGAAGAATTAGACCTAATAGCGGCTAGAAGAAGTTAAAGGATCAGCAGAGTTATTATAATTAACCATGGCGGGCTTTCATGCGTTGATCAGAGGTCATGGTGATGTCTCATAGTTGTTAAGACATTAAAAACCACAGCCGTCAACCTCATAGTGGGAGGAAAGGAAAAGTCAGCAAATCATAATCAGTAGGTTTTCATCTTCAGGGTCGTGGAGGCCCGTACAAAATACTATGTCAATTCATTGAGCTGATGAGGCATTTCAGAGATGACCCAACCACTTGATAAAACATCCATAGAGCTGGGCTGATATCACGGGGGCTGAAGCTTAGTTCAAAATAAAAAAAAATTGCCCGATATTCCACTCGCAGATGTGTTTTGGAAGTTGCAGCAAAAGGCCAAGATGGGAGCCAAAACAGTTTTTGATCTGTAATAGCTGATCACTTTGTGTGAAAGATGCGATCCGAGTGGGGGGGGGGGGGGGGTCTCAGACGGTTCTACAGAAATTGACGACCACTACAACAGAAATAAAATTAGTAGTGAGCTAAGTCTGGGTATGAGCCGCACAAAGAGACCAGACAAGACAAGCTCGTGTTTAACTGCTAGACACCCGATCACAAGACATTAAGACTTTGTGTGAACTGCTTAGTTGTGTAGTCTGAACCTGGAATGATAAACTTCTCAGATTTCCTGTTTAGTCATCTCCGAAACCTACTTGAATTGCGACAGTGCGGTTTGGTCCATGTCGCCGCCTTTCTCGGATGTGCCAATAGTCAGATCGTATCCTTCTTTATACGGACTCTCTGTGAAAACGGTACCTGCATTAACAAACAGACAGGAACGACACGTCAGTCAACACAGCTCATGCTGGATTCAGCCCTCATCCCAAAACACAGGAAATCATTTTGCAGCATATGCTCGAGAAAAAGAAGGTTACTCAGAGAATGGTAAACCTACTGAGACAGGACGCCAGGCGGACAGTGTATCCCCAGTAGAGACCTCCTTCAGATCTGGGCACATGTGGAGCCACCACCACACCTTTAGAAATTTTACTTTCTGAGGATAATGGGACGACATGTGGACACAGACAGTCAGTACTGGACCCAGAGAAAACATCAATGTCAGAAGAGTTTCAGGCTGATGGACAAGATTACCTTGATTTTGCGCCTCGTTGAGCTGGACTGTGACTCGGAGTCCGGACTGCAGCTGTTTATCAATACGAACTTCCTGAGGGAGCAAATTATAGACTGTAAATAAAGATGGACGACGAATCTTCCAAAATATCCTGGACGTCGCGATTTTGCGCAAATGCAGCCAGAGTCTGTGCAGCAGTGATCGGAGGGATGGAGCTGAAGGAGCTGAAGTAGTAAATTTTATGCACAGAAAATGTCACTGGGTTCAGCGTGTTCATTTTGAATTTGTTGGTTTCCTTGGTCTTCGATGATAAGGTCAGTCCATTTAATATATTTGTGTTTTGGACAGTTGTTGGTTGGACAAAACAAGACATTTAAATAATATCAAATTTGTATTTTTTAAACAACTTTTCTGACATTGTATAGATCAGTCGACATATCACTGAATCCAGAGAATACCCCAAATATGAACCGGTAAAGAAAATAATCATTAGTTTTGAGAGTACATTATATTCAAATAGAAATAATACAATTTAGTCCACGCCTTGTCTATGACAGGGACCTTGTGGAAACACTTGCTCACCTTTCTCATGCCACAGTTGACTAGTGAACCTTGACCTGGTTTGGTCGGCCTGTCGAGGACAATTCCTTCTCGGTATTCTGACTCCTCGTCTATCCTCATGTGGTGAGGACTGTCTAAAGGGTTTAGTAAACCTGAGAGAGATAAAGACAGGTGACATGTGAAAATTGGACATTGTTAATACCTGCTGTTAAAAATTAACTCTTACTGTAATTTTACTTCAAAGTAAATATAGGTTCTATGATTCAGAGGTGAGGCCCCTTTTTGGTAATTCTCTTATCTTAGGTGAACCTGAATGCACAGATAATAATACACATCCATACACCAGCTTTTAAAATAAGCAGGGACTTCAGTGCAAACAGTAAGTGCGAACAGTTCAATTGGAGAGTCCAGTAATGTCTGAGGGGCCCCACAGCTGTCAAAGCAGTGTTTATGCAAGGAAATTGTAATTATTTCTATTCACCTGCATACTGTAAATCTTGATGTTTTGGGAAAAACCACTTGCGCAGGTACCTGATGGGGAAGAAAACAATGTGAGCACAATTTGATCAAACTGACCGATACCAGTGACCTGCTTAAAACATGTTCCTACTCACTGGGGACACTCGAGATACTGAAGTATTCTGGCGAGCTGAACACAGGCCTGCCCTTTCTTCCCAATGCCGGTGAATTCTCCTTCAGTGCTCCTGTGGGATGAACCCAAAAAGTGAACTTTCCTGATAACCTAAGGGTGTCCACAAGTAAGTTGTGCCTCCACATCAATAACTTACTTGACATCGTCCCCTTCCTCGTCGAACACAATGATCTCATCGACACAGAACACGACGCAGGCTCGAGCGATCTGTCCGGCCAGGTATGTACGAAGTTCGGTGGACTGAGCGTTGTCCAGGACAGATCCTGGCAGCGCCACACTCACTGTGTACGGCCGACCTAGCACTAGAAGATGACATCTTACAGCCCCATGTTCTCAGTCATACAGGCAAACAACAACACATGACCATGAAATGATGACGGCTACCTGTTTTGTTTTGGCTTCTTTCTAGTTCGGCTCGGTCTTCAGCCTCTTGCTCTTTCTGCTTGTCCAACTGTTTGATCAGCTTGTCCGCTTTCCTTTGCTTCTTGGCATCTTTTACTGTAAATGAGGAAGAATCAAGGAGGTCAATGAGAAAATCTAATTCACGAGACTGTTAATATCTGCAATGTAAGGGCAGAACCTTTTGGGTTTTTAACCAATTACAATCAGGCAATGCTGTATCTATTAAAGACCCCATGTACATGTGTTGATGTGCATTTTCCTTCTCAGATATGATTTCATGTTCACGATGCAATAGTTAACTGCTTAATCAATAGGTGGCGGGCAGAACATTAATCCACAGCTATTTCAATAATTACTTAATCATTTATATTAATCATATCAATATATAGGCGAGAGCACTGACTTCCCAGCCTTCAAAATTAAAGTGCTTAAAAGAAGAAACTTTTATTTTAATATAAAGATTGTGTGCAGGCTGTTCGACATGAGGCTCACCTCACCAAATATGTGATTTGTAAAATGTATAAATAAAACACTTGGACACTGGAATCTTCAGGGGAACCGTATAATTACTAAATATAAAACCTGCTCTACTAAAAGTTGAGTGACACATTATAAGGAATCGTGTTTTCATTTTGTGGCAAAAAACCCCACATTAAAACCACACAAAATCTACATATTCACCCATTTTTAGACAGTTAATTAGCACTTGAATTTAATGTTTGTAAGAAAACGAAGCCTATTGCTTCCATCCACCTGTTAGCATGCACGCAGCTGGGAGCTAACAGCTACACGTCGCTGTTTCACTCACCTTCTGTTTTCCTTTTCTTCCAGTCCACGCGCTCCTCAGACTGCAAACACGCACACACATTGAAGATTATAAAGGAGGAGACTGGGTCATTTTGACACTAAGAACTGCTGTAAATTACCTGAGAAGACGCAGGGTTGGTTCTTTTAGCTTCTACGTCGGTCGACATTTTCAAACGCACCCACACGTGATGTTTATTTACTTCCAGGTCATCTTCCTTTTTCAAAATAAAAGCTTCTCAGAATGAGGAAAAAGGCCCGAGGTTTTTTTTTTTTTTTTTTTTACTGAACAGTTCATTCTCTTACCAATCAATTCATTATTGAGGTGTGTTTATAAATAATTTGTCGCCCTCTTAACTGAACCTTAGGCTCAACAACGCAATCTCAAATGAAACAAAGAAGCATTCGGTTTTCCCCAAGCAGGCATTACTTATATAAAAATACTTAAAATAAAAAAGTATACCTAATAATTGATCAATTTAACATCTCTATGACTCTACTTCTTTATAAAATATTGATAATAATAATTATATAAAAATTATAAATTGATAATAGAGTGATTAAATGTTTTGCCATCATCTAAGGACATTTTACAGTGGATTATACATTTACAGTCATACTAGATATATCAGGAATCACTGAAGCACTGAAGTTGCTTCTCTATACAATGAAACAGGATTCATTTACAGTGATTAACCCTCAGCAAAAGTTAATGCATTGTTAAGAATTTTAAATTGTATCTTAAACCACTACTTGTTTAAACTGCAGTTAGGTTGCTGAACGCTCTTTTGGTTTCACATAGACCACACATTTTTCCATTGACCCCAATGATTGTAATATACATATTTCTTTACATGGAAAACATTGTGCAAATAAACAAAACCATAAAACAACAGAACATGTGGATTCATTAGTTTAATTTAAATCTTCTTGCTCAGTTCCATTCAGGGACGGATATCACTGCAGTTAAAATGTGAGACACAGTGGACGTACATCATTTAAATAAATGAAACAAAAATCACCTAAATATTTTCTAAACATTTTAAGTGGTAGTTTTCTAACATCCCTTTGCAGGAGTGTTTTCACAGTGGGGTCAGGCTCGGACACACTGATTATGGCTCATTTGAACTCAGTAGTGAGACTAACCCAGTTTTAAGGAGCTGGAACTGGATGGACGGGGTAACACTTCATATCATGGACAATTTTATTGCCCCTGATGCCATTTTCTCAAGATGTCCTCAGCTGCGTCCAGGGTGGAGTCCTCCTGTTCGACAAAGACAGGGCGTGTGTTTGAGAGGGGAGCAGAGCAACGGGAGAAGGTTTGGATCCATTTAATGTCAATGAATCTGAAGCAGAATTTACCTTGACGAAACAGAATCGGATGTACTTGTCGAACTGCTTGCTGTGCTCTGGACTGTAGAATGCAGAGACAGGGATTGTTGCTAAACCCTGCAGAGGAGGAAGACGAATACAAATTAAAATATTGTAAATTCATCACCACACTCCAAGAAAATAAAGGTTGCATAAAAACATTGATATAATAATGTTTTGGTTAACAGACACAACATTGCATTGAAAAAATACATGTCACTTTTTCAAGATTTTATTTCCTCTGCCAAGGTGCCTATGTCGTCGCCTCTGTCCATTTGTTTATTGATTTGCTTGACAGCAGGACATTGCAAAAAACTACTGAACAGATTTCCATTAAACTCGGTGGAAGGATGGGATATGGGCCAAGAAAGAACAAATTCAAGTTTGGACAAAGGACAAATTAAATCTAGACAAAGAGAATGACATAGTCATTCTAGTCTAATATTGCATCCTTACCTTCTCTTTAATTAGCCATTTAACAAATCTGAAATCATAGGCTTCATTCGTTGGGCTCTGGTCATTCAGATCCACCTCTATTTAAAAAACAAAACAAGGTGAATATTAATTACGAGGCCACAATGAAAGAAATGTACAATAATTACTTTTGTATTTCTTGTTTTAAGACCTGATGAAACAACAAGCTCGTGTTTGTTCGTCACTCACGGACAGAGGAGATGTCTGCGATCATAAAGTATCCTCCCTCTGGTACGATGGGCTGCAAACCTACGCTCTCCAGACACGAGGCCAGCTTCCTCCTCTTGAGCTGCAGAGCTGCAGGCAGCTGCTGGAAGTAGCTCTCTGGGGTCCCCAGCAGCTCATACTCTCTCTCAAATCCTTGAGCCACTGCCTCCTGGACCAGGAAGGTTACATGATAGAGGAAAAGGGACAAAATGGGACAAACAAGAGCTTAGTTTATTCTATTGAATAAAGATTTTCATATCAGAGCATATTGGCAAACATAAATGCTGAAACATTATGTCTACTAAATATCTCTGTATAAAGGCTCCCATTGGTGGATTTGATTAGGCTAACCCATGAATTGATTGTGTTGTAGTTGCAAGAATCAATTACTTAAGTTGATCAGTCAAGCTAATATGTGTTATTTCTGTGTAATAACCTCTTATTAATATATTTCCAGCCTCTTAGGCAACTTCAAATTGTGGGAATGGCTCCCGTGACAATCTGGGTTGTGTAGTTAAACATACAAAAGGTGAGATAATCATCTTCTTTTCTGATAATGTCAGTGGCACTGGCTGAATTATATGAATCATTAACATTCACACGCCTGTGCATCATTTGGTATCTCAGGAAAATCAGGTCTGGTCTTGTATTGAAGTTAGAATAGTAAATAGAAATCTTTGACAGGGGACATAGTTGTACAACACTGCTTATAATTCAAAAAAGAGAAAGCAAATTTCTCAATATCTCAAATGTTCCTGGAGTTGAGCGCCTACCTGAGCAGCTGTAGCACAGTGATAAACACTGTTCTGATGGATGGTTTTCATGTGTTTGATGATATGTCCAGAGCTGATGGCCCAGCCGACCTGAGAAGACAACATGAGCCAGTATAACAAGGATGTGAAGCAGATCACGCAACTGAGATCGCACAACTCAACACAAAATGCGTCAGTTGCGTTACCTTCCATCCGGTCGCACTGAAAGTCTTTCCACCGCTGCTGATGGTTATGGTTCGCTCCCACATGCCAGGAAGGCTGGCTGTCAGTAACCCACCAGAAAACAGGCAATTTATATTAATATTAATTTTGCTCTGTGAGTTGAAGCCTGTTGCCGCACTATCTTAACAGCATCTCACCGATCTTTACGTGTTTGGCTCCATCATACGTCAGCCACTCGTACACCTCGTCACTGATGCACAGCAGATCGTGTTTGATGCAGATGTCAGCGATCATTTGGAGCTCTTCTCTCTTGTAAACCTGTAGAGGACACAGATGTGTGCTTATGTCAGGGACCACGTTATAGGTATTGAAATGACAAAAAGCAATTATTGCCCTGTGGCTGTATGCCTCTGCCGAACAGTGCAGTTTCAGTCCACATGCCCCCCAAAAAAATTGGAAGAAATTCCCGAATAACAGACTTGAGATATCGTGTTCAAGCCCATTCACTCTTTTGTGAGGCCACCGTGACTTTGACCTTTGACCCTAATCTAATCAGTTAGTCTGTGAACATTTGGGCCAAATTTGAAATGATTCTCTGTTGAACGTTTCCCACAGGACAGCAACAGAGCTCTTCTTGCAGCTCACCTTTCCTAGTGGGTTGTTGGGCGTGTTGAAAACGATGGCTTTCGTACGTGGAGTGATTTTACTGGTCAGCTCCTCAGCAGAAAGAACCCAGTCCCCACTGGACAGGGCGGCACCGCCCTCACCTTTCTTTAAATGAAAAGACAAAAAAATACTTTGAGGTTAATGTACCAATTATAGTCGACACAATGGTTACCTCGTCAAACGATGCTTCACAACTCTTTGTATATATATTGTTTTTACGTGTAAACCACTCACTGGCCTCAGAGGAACATACTCTGCCTTTCCTCCAGCCATCACCACCATCGGATGGTAGCAGTCGAAGAACGGCTCAATGATTATTACCTGAAACACACATTTTGAATCATTAACCACACGTGACACTATTGTATGGTAAATGAACTATATATATATATGTAGCCAAAGGACACTTTGGAATGCAGACTGTAGGAGTCAGGGATTTAAACCACCAACCTTCTGGTAAGTGGACAACCCTCTCTGCCTCCTGAGCCACAGCTGCCTTCATAACATTTATACACACTACTGTGCTGAAGTCAAAGATTAAACCCGAGTCCAACACCAAGATGGCGCAGGGCGAGTGGCAGCTAGTTGCAGCATCTCCGACCTCTTTTCTATGTTTGTGTATTTTGGTTCTTTTATACATCCTCGTCTAATCATCTAGGATCACTGCACTTTACTCAAGCACATTTCTTAGCAAACAATATTTCCATGGTGTATATTATGTACATATTCTGTGTATTTTTATTTAATTTTCTATTTTTTGTTTCCTTGACTACAGCATTCTGAACGTCTGCTTTTAACCTGCACTGAGCACCCTGATTTGACACACACACACACACACACACACACACACACACACACACACACACACACACACACACACACACACACACACACACACACACACACACACACACACACACACACACACACACACACACACACACACACACACACACACACACACACACACACACACACACACACACACAGGCTGATTCTCCTACCTCATCCCCTTCATCGATCAGAGCCTGAAATGCACAGAAGAGCGCCTGATAAGCTCCAACTGTGACCAGGATGTCTTCAAACGGGTCGATCTCATGTCCCACGATCCTACTGAAGAACTTAGCCAGAACTTTTACAAGAGGGGGGTGGCCCTGAGGAACCAAAGAACAACAAAACATCGATCAATGTTTGGTAAGAAGGGTCAGGGTCAGAGTTATAACTTAACCCCCTACACAAATCTCCCCATGTATTTCATCACACTTACAAAAGCTCTGGTGTACTGGTGCATGGAGGGTCCTCCGCTCAGCGCTTTGCAAAAAGCCTCCTTGATGAACGGAGGCGGGGAGAAGTCAGGAAACCCCTGTCCAAGGTTCACGACTTTGTAGTCTGCAGCCAGTTGTGTAAATTCAACCCTGTTGGTGCAAAACAGCTGTTCACACACTGCAGAGGTCGAACCACAGTCTTCAGTTAGAATCAATCGTGTGCTATAATAGTTTGACTGTGTCTCCTGAGCTACAACCTAAAGATCCCCGACAAGATAACAATATTCCAAGGACATCTCTCATGTGTGTCCCATGGAACATTTTTACACAGCCTTTTTTTTTTAACATTTCTACTTAAAGAACGAAAAGTACAAAAGATGCTGTTCCCCATTTGCATTCGGCATTCAGAACATAACGGTGGAAGCCTATTATTCTTTTTATATATTATAACATTTCTACATAATAAATAAGTGAAACAAAGGTGAACAGCTCTAAGAAATAAATAGATACAAAATGATATAAATTATAAAATTGTCACTCATAAACGTAAGAGTAAGTTATTGGAATAAAACTAAAAAAGATATATAATACATTGTACAAATCAATCATTTGAAATATTTCGTTTTTTATATAATATTTCAACTCATGTTCATTCAAGTCATGTATTTCTCTTTGCTGTCTATCCTGACACACATTGAGCTTATGCTTGTCGTATGAAATGTGTTATATTAATACATTTGACTTGACTACAAATATTATCTTAAATATTCAACATTTAAAGTTTTGTAAGAGGGGAAAAAATAGCAGAATAAAAGACTGATTTGTTTCTCTTGTTGTCTTTGGTGACAGTAACGGTTCCTAAGAGTAGAAATGTGATCCAGTGAGTGACTGAAGGCGAATTAAAGGATAGGGGCAGTGGGAGTGGGACACCCCCCCGATCCACCAATCAGATTAAACTCATGTGACAGATACACAGAACACGGTATCGCTTTAGTTTACACGGAGCTGACGGACACACTCGACTTTGACTGCAATAAAAATCGGAGCCCCATGAGTTCCCGTGTAAAACGGAACTTTGCAAATGAAACCAAAGACACAGACCCCGATCACTCACCACACGTTTTTGTCCACACCGTCTGTCCTGCGAGCGTTCAGTCGTCTGGACATGGTGACCTGGGGAGCATGTTGTTAGCATGTGCTCCATGTGCAGGGATCACATGAGCGCGTCTTCGTGTGAGATGAAGCTGAACTCACCTGATGATGGTTTCTAACGACACTCTGACGAATAACAGTCGCAGCAGCAGCGCGCAGATTACTGTTGACTGTTCTCATCGATGGACGCTCATCGCCTCGCGCTAATTCCCCCGCTCACAACACAGCAGTGCACGGGACGTTTCCAACGTGAGGTTCGAATCTGCACATGAACTCCTGCAGATCTTCACTCTGACCTAAAGACACAGCAGCTGACGTCTTGTGTTAACATTCATTTATTCTTCCTCCTGGGCGGAGCGAGACATTCAAATGGCCAACAGCGACACCTTCTGTCAATGAGGGACATTACACAGAGGCTATACAGCCGTGGCCAAAAGTTTTGAGAATGGCACAAATCTTCATTTTCACAGAGTCTGCTGCCTCAGTTTTTATGATGACAATTTGCAAATACTCCAGAATGTTATGAAGAGTGATCAGATGAATTGCAATTAATTGCAAAGTCCCTCTTTGCCATGAGAATGAACTTTATCTCCAAAAAAACATTTCCACTGCATTTCAGCTCTGCCACAAAAGGACCAGCTGACATCATGTCAGTGATTCTCTTGTTAACACAGGGGAGAGTGTTGACCGGGACAAGACTGGAGATCACCCTGTCATCCTGATTAAGACACAATTGCAGACTACAAGCTTTAATCGGAGGGTGGTGCTTGAAATCATTGTTCTTACCCTGTTAACCATGGTTACCTGCAAGGAAACACATGCAGCCATCATTGTTTTGCACACAAAGGGCTTCACAGGCAAGGATGTTGCTGCTAGTAAGATTGCACCCAAATCTACCATTTATCAGATCATCAAGAACTTCAAGGAGAGCGGTTCAATTGTTGTGAAGAAGGCGTCAGGGCGCCCAAGAAAGTCCAGCAAGTGCCAGGACCATCTCCTAAAGTTGATTCAGCTGCAGGATCGGGGCACCGCTAGTGCAGAGCTTGCTCAGGAATGACAGCAGGCAGGTGTGAGTGCATCTGCACGCACAGTGAGGCGAAGCCGTTGGGAGGATGGCCTGGTGTCAAGAAGGGCCGCAAAGAGGCCACTTCTCTCCAGGAAAAACATCATGGACAGACTGATATTCTGCCAAAGGTACAGGGATTGGACTGATGAGGACTGGGGTAAAGTCATTTTCTCTGATGAATCCCCTTTCAGATTGTTTTGGTTATCTCGAAGAAAGCTTGTCCGCAGAAGAAAAGGTGAGCGGTACCATCAGTCCTCTGTCTTGCCAATAGTAAAGCATCCTGAGACCAATCATGTGTGGGGTTTTTCATTCTCAGCCAAGGGAGTGGTTCACTCACAATTTTGCCTAAGAACACCGCCATTATTAAAGAATGGTACCAAAACATCCTCTAAGAGCAACTTCTAACCATCCAAGAACAGTTTGGTGACAAACTTTTCCAGCATGATGGGGCACCTTGCCATAAGGCAAAAGTGATAACTAAGTGGCTCGGGGAACAAAACATCAACATTTTGGGTCCATGGCCAGGAAACTCCCCAGACCTTAATCCCATTGAGAAAGTGTGGTCAATCCTCAAGAGGCGGGTGGACAAACAATAACCCACAAATTCTGACAAACTCAAAGCATTGATTATGCAAGAATGAGCTGCCATCAGTCAGGATGTGGCCCAGAAGTTAATTGACAGCATGCCAGGGTGAACAGCAGAGGGCTTGAAAAAGAAGGGTCAACACTGCAAATATTGAGTCTTTGCATGAACTCAATGTAATTGTCAATAAAATCTTCTGACACTTATGAAATGCCTGTAATTATACTTCAGTATACCATAGTAACATCTGATACAAAGATCCAAAAAGACTGAAGCAACACACTTTCTGAAAACCAATACTTGTGTCATTCTCAAACTTTTGGCCACGGCTGTACAGAAGGGTCAAACATTAACTACAGTATGGTAGATAATAAGTGATTAAGATCACTTCACACCACATGTTTTACTCATGTTTTTCTATTTAGTACTTTAAGATTTGTGTCTCCATAATGTAAGTTTTAAATAGCGTTTAATCACTTTAAAGTGATTTCTGGTTATTTTATGCATCATTGCAGTTGTTTTGTTTATATTTAGGGTCAGTTTGATTCCTTCTGTAGTTGTTTTGTGTCATTGTGGATATGTGTAGTCGTATTGTATCACCATTGGGTCATTTTGAGTCTTTATGTAGTTGTTTTGTATGTCTTTAAGGTAATTTGTGGTTATTTTGTATATCTGTAGGGGCATTTTGCATTTTTATAGTTGTTTTATACCCCTTTGTGGTCCTTTTGAAGTTGATTTGTATCTTTGTGGTCATGTTGTAGTTTTATATCTCTTCAGAGCAATTTTCAGTTTGTACGTTGTTTTCTATTTCTTTAGTCATTTAGCATTTTCTCAGTTGTTTTATGTCTATTTGTAGTTGTTTTTAAATCTTCGTGGTTATTTTGAGCCTGTAATTGTTTCTCTTTGTCATTTTCAGTCTGTGTATTTTCTTGTTTTGTCTCTGGTGGTTGCTTGCAGTGGCTTTGCTGTACATTACCTCCAAGGCGCAGAGACATAAGTGACATCTATCATCCTTTCAGACCGTAAGCATATTTCCAGTTTAAATGACACATACTGTGTTTTGATATCTGATTATACCATTAATGTTCATCACTATGAAGAATTAGATTTTATTGATCATCATATTAGGTACAGCATGTGCACCTGCAGTAGCACATTTATATCATTTCATAAATCATACTGTCATAAAAAAACTGCTTTACTTTTTCACACGTTTTCTAATCATACAACAGACTCCTTCCATTACACTGCAGCTTATTTCAAGTCCCCGGGCAACACTCTGCCCCTCTTCCTTGCCCTGTCCTTCTTCTTCTCCGTTTTGACCTTCTTGCTTTTCTGGATGTTCTTCTTTCTCTTGTCCTGCCGCTGCTGCATCTTTTCTACCACGTTGTCGCTGAGTGTGTCCCATTTCCTCTTCCTCTGTTCATGCCTCTTCTCCTTCTTCTTCAGCGCTGTGCGCAGCATGCCTTCGTCGTCTTTTATCTTGATGCCCTCTGCTTTATAAAGCAGGTTGGTCCACTTGATCTTCTTCTCCATCTCCTGGGCCTTCCCCTCATCTTTCTCCCTCAGCTTTTCCAGCTTTTCATTGCGAGCTTCCACGCGAGTGAGCAGCTGCTTGTAGTTCTTCCCCGTCAGCGGCGTGATCTGGCCCTTGACGCTCTGTTTCTTGTTCTTCTTCTTCTGCATTTTGTCTACGTAGCCGTCCTCCACCGTCTCCACCTTGTTGAAAATAATAGAGCTTTCACTTCTTTTGATTGCTGCGGGCTTCGGCTGCACCTCCTGTTTAACCTCAGGCACTTGCTCCTGGGCGCTATCTTCTGCCAGCTTTTTCAGCCGAAACTCCTTCCTCTTCCTCTTCTTGCGCTCTCGTTCCAGCTTCCGCTTTGCTCGCTTTGCCAGGACGGTGTCTGATAATGCATTCTTTGGGACTCCCTGGGAAAAGATTTGTGCAACCTCATTAGTGTACAACAAACAGTAAATTCCACATTTAAACCCTGTAGCATGTGGTGGTGCTACTTTCTCTCCTTAAATTTAGTCGGAAAAAATCAGGGCATGTGGAAATACACTACACTAGCCTGGATGGATGGGAGAGGTAACGTTCACATGCACAAAATAAGAAATTACTTTTTGTTAGAGTAGTAAACACTGGCAAATAAATCCTTTAATGGGAGCTTAAAGTGTGGGGATTTTCTAATTTTCCAAATGTTTTGTGGAGCCTGCACCATTAACAGATTATGTTCCTCTGGATATGTGTATTGTTCAAATTCTTTTGCAAACTTAGTGCGAAACTGATGTCCTGTTGACCGCCTCTGGTTCATCAAATCTACACCAACCAAGACAAACTGATGATAATGTGGAAGTTAAGATATTTAACTCTTGTATCTGTGGCCTGTAGCTGCACAATAACAGTTCTGGACGTAGCATGAGGATGACTATATATGATTTAACACTATTGTGTTTGCTGACTTTTTAAAATGGGTCAAATTCTTTGCAAGAGTACAATAAACATCCCATTGGACACATCGTCATAATGTTCCCAGAGGCTTTCTGGCACAGCATACACATACCTGCCCTCTGGACTCTTCAATCTTTTCATGCAGCCTCTTGCGTAGAACATCCACTGTCGAGAAGCTGGACTGGATATTAACTCCTTAAAACAAAAAGAAGAATAAAACGTCATTGTAGTTAACAGTTTTTACTTTGGCGCATGTACTGAACTGGCAAACACAATATTGAGTGTCGGTACCTTTCTGTTTCGGTGCCGTGGATCCATTTACGCCCTCAGCTTTGGAGTCACTCTGTTTTGCCTTGGCCACACCTTTCTGTGCCGCTGGAGAAAGGGACGGTTTCTGTTGGGGATGAGACGTCTTCTCGTTGGTGCCTCGTTCTTTGAAATTCTTCTTTTTGCACTTTTTCTTCTTTGCAGGACCACTGTCACTTTTACTTTTGAAATGAGCTACGCAAACAGAAGAAAACACAAACACAAAATTATGAAAAGTCAGAAGACACAAACTCGTTTGTTTCAGGCACACCGAGAACAGGAGTCATCAGGGGCTGACACATCCCCTCCAGCACCCACAAAACTTGAAAGAGCTGATAGTTTGGTGACATCACAGGTAACATGAGAGATCAAGTCATTCAGTGCCAGTGATAACAAGTTAATCGCTTCATATCCAAACCCTGTAAACAGAACACTGTGCGGTGTCTTTCTGTTGTCTATTGGGGGAAAAGTTCTGAGTGGAGAAGCAACTCTGAATGTTCAAACTTGTTGCTATAGAAATGCAGGAAAATAAAAGTTTCTTACCCCATTTGTATAATTCTAATCTTTTTTCTTGTGACCTCTTAATATGAATCAAAATGACCCCTTATCATTGGCTGAATTTCTAGATAATACAAGCATTAACAAGTCTGACTCGTCAGAATATCATAAACAAAGATTCCTTTTAACATAAAATAGGAGTCATTCTGCAGGGTAAAACTACAGTGTTTGAGGAATACTTTGTATCATTATCATTGTCTTCCAAGAAGATCCAATTTGTATTTGTCTGCATTAGTTAGATAGTTATTAAGCATTTAACAGTTTTCCATGAAACGCCTTGACCCCATGAACAACACATTACATTTGTATCTTGATCCACATCAGGGGGCGGATGCTGGACTTTTTTAATTATTTTCTTAAACATTGCAAGAGGAGTTGTTTTTAAAAATTTACCTTGATGTCTCAGAAAATAATGAATGGACGCTTGTTTAGGGGACTGATACTTATGAGTCTGCAGTTCAGTGCAGATACAAATAAAAAATCTAGAAACAAGGGCATTTACATCTGGAGGCATGCACTCTGCTAAGTGCCATTCTAGATACGATTGAAATGACCGTTGTCAGCAATATTCTTTAATGTCTTCTTGTTTTATCTAATACACAGATAGTCAGTTTATAAAGATATCAAATTGAGGGAATCTAGCAAATTCAAAATATTTTCCTGGATAAATATCACAAACAACATTTGCAAAGTATAACATTTACGTCGCTGTAATTATAACCTTTTTCTTAGATAAGGGACTATCTTAAATAGACTAGTACATTTTTTCTGAAGAAGGGCTAGTTAACATATTTAATAATTGATTGGCCTTATTTCTGACATTTGTCTTGACTATGTATTATCACCATAGACACTATATACATATTATCAAGAAGTGTAGCACCTCCTTTGGTCAACAGCAGGAATAATAAGATATTTGATGACGATATGAGATGTTTTGCTGAACCCACTCTAAAAGAAAGCACAAATGATTATACCCTGAAACCACAGTAGAGAAACGACAGCAGGCATTGGGACAGATTGTGTATAAATGGACTTTACCGAACGGCCTCTTCTTTGGTTCCTGGTCTCGTTGGGTGAACGTCCTACTGGCCAGTTTCTGGATGTACGAGTCCCTGGAGGCGAGATCCATGTCTGCGGATGAACCTTCGTTTGAGTTTGAATTCCGCTAAAACAAACCTGACTGTGACAGAAACACACTGAGAGGAAATATCAACACATTGCTCTACACACGTGGGTCCAACACTGCGGGGCGGGGCGTCGTTAAACCGGAAGTAGTAACACCAGATACAGTCCCCCATGAACAAGTCGGTTTTGTAACTTCGGTCTCGGGTCGCTGTTTGGATTTTCTCTTGCGCTGTGTTTTACTATTACGGTAAAGGTACTGGTAGTCGATATGTTTAGACTTCAGACTTTACATTTGAATAAAATTTGTAAACAGAATGTATATTTTAAGAAAACTATATTCTTGATAGTTGAATAGCGGTTACTAACCTTGTTTTCTCAGTTTGTGCACATCCTTTTTGGCCGCTCCCGGCACCTGTCCCTTAACTGCGCTAAGAAACGCGCATTAAAACCTGCTCCCAGTGTGACGGGGATGTTGTGGGAGTCTATCGTCGGTTGTCTTATTATTACTTTTGACCATTTTCCTGAACGTTCTGTTCCAGTATGGCTTCTCTGAAGTCAGTGCTGGCTCACTCCACCAGGGTCTTATCGATCTGCAGGAAACAGGTAAGCGTCACTTCTGTCTCTATCTGTCCCCAAAGACAGAGCAGTGTGAAAGTCATCCGGTTTCCTCTGCAGGCTTCAGATCAGTTAATGTTTGTGTGTTATTGCAGAATACTGTGATTTACATCAAGAGGACGTTGCTTCTGTCCAGACTGCCTCTCTTCAAACGTGCAGACGGTAAATATCGTTCAAAATTCGATCATCACAATGCTGCTGCTGGACAACAGCTTGGTTCCACATGTCCCCCCCCCCCAATTCGTGGAATTGAATAATGTCATCAAATGCAAAAGCGTTTGGAAATATATGTTAAAAACTTAAAAGCAGTGAACATTATGTAGGATACATTTATTATACATATAAGTGGATTTAGTTCGTGTAGAGGGATCTTCTATTAGTGTTACACCCTGATAGTTTTAATGATGTTGAATTTAAATTCCTTAAAAAACTCGACAGATATTTGGTACGGTACAATTGTTAATGAAGGTTTATTGTACTCGGCTGATAATGAAACAAATAGTTTGTATTTCCTTTTCGATTGGTAAAGACCTTGGAAACCAATCGGCACGTCATAGTTATGCAAACAGAAACAAGTGTATTCACTTAGTGGCAATGTTATTAGGTACACTTGAGCAGTGGATTACAGTCCAATACTGCTGCTCTGCCACGAATGTTCCTTTTATTTGATTGTTTTCTTTTAGCATTGAAGTCAGAGTAAGTTTATCGTGAAACACATGATACAGAGTTTCAGAACCTTTCTGCTCCCCACATGTATGTAACTTAGAAGGATAACAAATAGAAATGCCTCTCAGTGTAATGTAGATCAGTACATCCCTACCTTCAACTCATTCATCAAACTTCCACATTTCTGCCAATGTTTGCCAAGATTATCTAATAAGAGGAGACAGAAATAAATGGAGCGTTTTTTTTAGACTGAGCTTTTCAACATGAACAGTTTACATCAAGATCAGGTCCAAACCTTGTCATGTACCTACGACTCTTCTCTGATCATATCTGTGGGCAGCAATTTACAGGTGTAACAACCACAAACAACTAAGCATCCCTCCGGTGTAAATTACGTTCCATGTCATTTCCTGTCCTGTGGTTTGTGAATTTCCAGGCAGGCTCCTCGACTCGGTGCGACAGTCCAGCTCCGCAGCAGTGAAAGCAGAAAAAGGAGAGGACTCGTTCCTCAAATGGCTCCTGCTGCTCATCCCTGCCTCCGCGTTTGGGCTCGGCACATGGCAGGTACAGTCGTGTATTTATGATAACACTGCAGATGCTTGGCTTATTATTGTGGTTTGATGGAGTCTGATGCTGTTGTTTCTGTGAAAGGTGAAACGGCGTCAGCGGAAACTGCATCTGATTGACGAGCTGAAGAGACTCACTACTGCAGAACCCATCCCTCTTCCTCTGAGGTAAGTACGCCGGGGCTGCAACGAATGTTTTATATATATTTTAGGGAAATAAATGGCACCTATATATGTTAACTAGCTTGACATTAGACAAACATACTTTAAAAAACATCCATACAAAGTAGAGGACAGAGCCTGATGAATATGGATTTTGGGGATACTGATCTATTGGTCGGTATAAACATTTAAACAAACATTTGGCAAGTATTCCTAGGATGTCTGGCAAACTGATGAACTAGTTGGGCCCAAAGGGTAAAAAATGCAGTTTATGTCAGAAAATATTACAGCACATTGGAGCAATAAATCCAGATAAAAACTGTTAAGGATGAACCTATTTCTATGAACAGATATAGTCTCATATGTAAAGCAACGATCATAGCCATTGCTCTATACAGCTTCACAAAGGATTAAGGTACTCATGTAAGTTTTCCATGATGAACTACACTTGAAAGTTTTACATGCACACAACTTCCAAGAAGCAAGTGTAAACAGCAATAAACCCGTCTTGTGCTGCCCCCCGCCCCCCCCCCCCCCAGGATCTTTCAGTGTTGGGTTTTAGTGTGTGGAACATTTTTTATTTCTCTCCCTGGATCCCAGTCCGGATGAGCTGAATCAACTGGAGTACAGAAGAGTGAGAGTGCGAGGACAGTACGACCACTCCCAGGAGCTGTATGTTCTTCCCCGCTCGCCAGTGGACCCAGAGAAAGAGGCCAGGGAGGCAGGAGGGCTGTCTTCAAGCGCGGAGACCGGCGCTAACGTCATCACCCCGTTCCGCTGCACCGACCTCGGGTAAGAGCCGAGGCAGGAAACAGCATCACTGGGTTGACCCTAGAGTTCTAATAGTAACTGCATGGTAATCTCACACTACGGTCAAACAAGTGACTGACCTTCTCCACTCTCACCTGCAGCATCACCATCCTGGTGAACAGAGGATACGTGCCGAGACAGAAGATCAAACCAGAGACCAGAATGAAAGGACAGGTTAGTGTCTCAGAAGGGGTGAGACTGGTCTGTAGTGTTGAATCACACACTTGTGATGCCTCCGCGCCGGGGACCACCAGTGGCCGGAGGCTTCATGTTTGTCGGCATGTCCGTCCCATTCTGGTGAACGTGATATCTCAAGAACAACTTGAAGGAATTTCTTCAAATTTGGTTCAACTTGGACTCATGAATGATTTAGATTTTGGTGATCAAAGGTCAAAAGCCTAGGCCCATTTTTTTACTGTGAATGCGTTATCTCAAATGCTGAAAAGGAATCCGTTCACATTTGGCACATACATTGGCTATGACTCAAGGATCAACTGATGTGATTTTGGTTTCTGTCAGTTAATCACTGACAGACAAGGAATAAGTGTTTTATTCAACTAAGTGTGATAATGCGTCTGTGCAGGTGGAGGAGGAGATGGAAGTGGTCGGTGTGGTCCGCCTGACGGAGATTCGAAAACCCTTTGTTCCGAACAACGACGTCCAGAGAAACCACTGGCACTATCGAGACCTGGAGGCCATGTCCCGCGTCACAGGAGCTGAGCCCATCTTCATCGATGCTGAATATGGTAAAGTGTCATCTGCAAAGTCCATGATGCTCTTTGATTCAAACAATGAACTTCTCTACAAGTATCAATGCTTACTATGTGTGTTTATGAAGAATGTAAATGTGTTTCTTGTGTAGGGAGTACGATTCCTGGAGGACCAATCGGTGGTCAGACCAGAGTCACACTGAGGAATGAACACATGCAGTACATCATTACATGGTAGGTGGAGGCTTTTCTTATGGATTAACTACACTTTGATGCTGTTATATAAATCATATATTTTATATCTTCTTTTTAGGTATGGCCTGTGTGCGGCAACCTCCTACATGTGGTTTGCGAAGTTCATCAAGAAAATTGTGTGATATTGATTGCAGTGACAGTAAACAGGGATACTGTGTGAAATCCATGATTTGTAGTCTGCTCCAGCTTAAATGACTAACATGTAAATAGCTCTTGAAACATGAAAATAAATTAATGTAAAGTCATTAAATTGTCTCCTTTATGTGCCCATAACATGTCACCATCTAGTGTTCCACAGACAGTAGCTTTTTGTTAGAGGTAAACTACAATAGAGATGCCCTGGAAAAACGCCAATTTGATATGATTATTAAAATTAAGCAAAACTTGACTACACTGTTGAGTCAACTTTGTACTTCACCTTATTCAGTCTACCGAGTTGTCTGGCCTACTCCAGTTTCACTTTGATTTCCAGCTCTAAAATTTATTTCAGGGTCCACCTAGGTCTTTATAAATGGTCCGTGAATTTATGGCAGCTTTCCTTCTCTTGACAGCTCTAAGTGCTTCTCACTACAGCTTTGCCTCGGACACATCCAAAGAACGTGAAGCACTTTCCCTTACACTACCAATACAGCCAGCAGGGGCATTTTAGGGCTCAGTATCTAGAAAGTACACTTTTGCATTAGTGAATGCTTTTAGACCTTAGTTAACAAATCTGCCTCCTGGGCAACAGGTGCCAAGTAAGATTTATTCTCATCCATTCAGCAGAGCATGTTTAAAAAAAACAAAACAGATTTATCAAAGACTACCCCATCACCAGATGGTCATTCAAGTGCACTCACTTACACACCCCATCATTACTTAACACCTCTACTTGTATATTATCATTGTTTTTATTGGTCTCAGTTAAAAGTATTTCTAACGTCATGGTTGAACATGAATAATCTACAGAATCAACGTTCCTCAGTGAGCAATATTAGCGGGTACAATAACAAAGCAAGACAATTAGGACATACATATTTTTTATTCCAAACAATTTAACCAAGCTTGGTGGCCAGTTCTTTGGCCTTTGCCTTCTCCAGCTTAGCAATACGGGCGGTGGACTTGGGGCCCATGATGCCACCTCCCCAGTGACGACGGATCTGGAACAAAAGTTTGCATCGTTATACTTGTGCCATTTGGTTTGATGTGAATTATTGCTTTCACATTTCAGTGAATGAAGGATTCTTACCTCCTCGTATCTGTCATTGTAGTTGGTCTTGATGGCTTCCACAAGCTTGGCAAGTGCACCTTTATCCTCACTAGGAAGAACAAAACAGTCAACACTTATTTAAAGAGCACAGCAAGGTAGTAATGAGTCAATGTTGATAAAATTAACACATAACTGTAACAGATTATCAAGGCTGAGGTTACTAAAGTACAATTAAAACACTGTAAAACACGTAAGTATGTATGTTTTGTTTGTGGTCATTGCTCAGGGTTAAAAAGCTCGTAAGTTTGATCAACAAAGAGGATTCAGTCGAAGAAATTCAGACATCATTGCAAACGACCACTAAAAACTAATCGGAAAATTCAACAAAGCTCAGATATAAAAACTTGGATACTTACGGGTTAGTTTGTGTGAAGGCAACTGAAGTGCATGTCTTTCTGTGCACCAGTCTGCCCAGTCTAGCCTTGCCCTTGATAATGCAGTATGGGACTCCCATCTTGCGGCACAGAGCTGGCAGGAAGACAACGAGCTACAGAAGCAGGGGAACCAGAGAACATGTTAACTTTTTCAAAGATAGATCACTTAAGTCTAAGCAAAATATCCCTCAAATAAGTTTGGATTGTGGTCATTGCTCAGGGTTAAAAAGCTCGTAAGTTTGATCAACAAAGAGGATTCAGTCGAAGAAATTCAGACATCATTGCTAACGACCACTTTCTACACTTGTATGTAGCCAATACTGGGCTCCACTGCTGCCTTGACACGTTACAACAAACTTACCTCAATTGGATCCACATCGTGGGCGATGATCACCAGCTGGGCCTTCTTGCTCTCCACCAGGGAGGTGACAGTGTTGACACCTGTTACAGGGGAAATTCATTTAAAATCTAATTGGCCAGACAATCACAGAGATTTGTCGTTTAGGCCAATGCTCAGGGTTAAAAAGCTCAAAACCATCATGAGTTTCAGGTGAAGAAATTCTTGTCATCACTGCATTCAGGACAAGGTCAATATGCTGCTGCTCCTCCTTATAGCTCACCTGCACGGATAACAGGGGGCCTCTTGGTTGGGGTATCTCCCTTTCCAGCAGCCTTCTGCTCAGCGCGGGCCAGCAGCCTCTGCCTCTTCTCCTGCTTGGTCTCTGGCCTGTACTTGTGGGCCAGCTTGAACAGCTGTGTGGCTGAGAAGAAACATAGAACAAACGTTTCAATACATAAAGCTGCATAATGTTACCTGAAGTTCAGTCTAAAGAAGGTTAAAATATTCAAGTAGCTGCATCAGCGATCTTGGTGATTGGTCAGCACGACATCAGATAGCAAATATTCTTTACATCAGTTGCAAAGCTACAATAGTACTTTAGTGGTGGTGAAATACTTGACAGGAGCAACGTTGAGAGGAACTGCTTACCAGTCTGACGGTCCAGAGCCTGGGTGAACTGGTTGATTGCTGGGGGAACCTTGAGACGCTTGTAGAGGATGGCGCGCTGCCTCTGAAGGCGGACGTAGCGAGGCCATTTCACAAAGCGGGTCAAATCACGCTTGGGCTGAATATCCTGGCCTGTGGTGAAAGACAAAACGCTTTTTAGTATTTGACATCAAACCGAAGCAGGTCAATTTAAAATCTTAAGTGCATCAGCGATCTTGGTGGGTTGTCTACATTGTAGTTAAGATAGCAAATATTATTGACATCATCTGCACCATATCGAGCCACCTCGTGTAACTTTTGGGGCCACTCACCAATGCCATAGTTCTTGGGCCTCTTCTCGAACAGGGGGTTGACAACCTTCCTGGCCTCGTGTTTCTTGGCCACCGAAGGGGCGGGTGCCACCTTCTTCCCCTTTGCCTTCTTTCCCTTAGGCTGCAGAGAAGAAGAAGAAAAAAAAAAAAGTGTTAAGATAAATTGTAAGTACAGTCTAAAAACATTACCTGCAGCTAAAATGTATATACTATTGTGGAGGCATCCATTTAAACGTATTAAAAGCAAGGCAGCATCCCGAGGCCATTGTGATGTCACATTGACTGCTTGCACCAACTTCAAGCATGGCCAGACTAAACATGCAAGTTAGCTTCCTCCTGTGAGTACTCTTCACTCAAACTATTTCCAAAGCCAACGCGACATTTTAATGTGAAATGCGGTTGTCAGTTCTGTAGCATCAGTTAAATAAGTTAGCAAAAGCCGCTAAAAAAAAAATCTCCGTGCTAGTCAAGCTACACTGTTGGTGCATACGTGCCATACAAACGAGGCTTCAGATGTAGCAGCAAGCTAAGCTGCCACCATTGCATTTACATTACACAAATGTACACTCGTATCTACTATGATATGAGACTAGATACCGGACACCACTACAACGTGGAGTATATCCGAGCTATGGCTGCCGAGTGAAGTATATCCACAAGCATTAGCATCGCTCAGGCCCTCAACCAACACCACCCGGTAATTGAACCGGACACACAAACACAAGATGACGATAAAGGTCCCCCACTACTTCCTCTGGGTCAATTCAACCACGTTTAAATATCATAAGAGTTTAACGACAAGTGAGAAACGCAAATGATCAAAGCGAGAACTAAAGAGCTCGAATCCAGCGTGTTCACAAACCTTAGCATTAGCATCTCGCTAGCACCCATAGCGCTTCTCGTACCGGCTCCACTTGAGTCAGTCAATCCAGAGTTTTTACCCCAAAACACCACAACACACATGCTAAATATCGACATGACAGTGACTAGCGGACTTCAGAGAATCCGTGGCTACATGTCGCAGTTTGAGAACAGGCACGGGAGCGAGGATGAAGACAGATAGAAAAAGAAAGGTTGGGTCTGAGTAGCGCAGCTGTGTACCCACCATGTCGGTTCAGGCAGAAAGGAAGTCCTAGGCATTCTGGGTAGGCTAAATACCGCGAGGCTTGCAGCGTGGTCACGTGTCCTCAGAATCCCTGTAGTCACACTTATAGGACAGAGTTTACACTAATAATGTAATAAAAATAATCTTTAGGGATTTGTTTTATTCAGCACCTTCCTAAATTAGTTTTATTTGTATTAATATCCAGAATGGTTTATTTTATTTTGATGATTCATTATTGTTATCAAATTATTATTAATCAGCTACAACGCATTATTGTATTTATATCATTTCCCTGTGTTCTGATGGCTAAACTTTATATTTGTTTTCATGTCTCCGTGCTATTCAATGTTGAATAACGTTTTAAAAGGTTAAACATTGCCATCACCTTTTAAAATAGTTGTCACTATTGTAAATATAAAGAATATTATAAAGCATACTACATATGTGTTTATTTACAACGTTTTGCAGAAACCCTCTCCTGGTGCTTATAATTAACTATAACTATCAAACTGCATGAAATAGATACAACAGTGAAATGCTCTTTACAAATGAAGACATCTTTATTAACAGTCTTTTCATGTCACGTGAGTACAAACAAATTATAATAATCACTCAAAATAACAAGAAGTTTGTAATTTTACTTCATTAAAATAAGACAAATGTAAACAGATGATTTTATCCTGTAATGGAGTATTTTTCCAATGTGGTCTGAATAATTCTTGGCATACTGCATTTATAGTTATACATTGTAAGTACTGTAATATCCTGTTATCATCTACACAATAAATTAATTGTAAGTGTATTCAGTACACAATACACTTTTATATACTCGTATTTTAATCTATTTAAACATCTATTGTTCAATTAGCTTCTCATAGTCTTACTTCCAATGTTTTTTTTAATATATTAAAAAAAGTAATCTCCGTTTGCTCTATGTTTATCTGGTTACACATTTATAATTTGTTTGTAATGAAGTCATCTACTATTGCTGCATATATATCCTGTCACTTACGGTAACATGCTTTCAAATTTGTGTTATACGTCTGTTGCATTTAATATAGTTCGCCGCTCTTAAAGCCCTGGGGACCAGTTTGAACGATGCACAATAAAGCGTCACTTCCGTAAACATCTTTCTATCTATCTATCTATCTATCTATCTATCTATCTATCTATCTATCTATCTATCTATCTATCTATCTATCTATCTATCTATCTATCTATCTATCTATCTATCTATCTATCTGTACGTAGCACATTATAAACAGATGTATAATTAGTAAGATGGATTTCTCCCTTGGCTCTGTTATTGGTAGTGGGCTGGATCTGTGACGCTGACGTTCGTTTCTCCTCCTCCAGCCTTGCGTCGCGCCGTGCTGTGCCGTGCCGTGCTGCTGTGGATGGGAGGGGGGAGTTGTTTGGGGATGGTGGGCCGGAGCTTTCGCGTTCCCTCTCGGCTCAGCTCGTCGGTTCCTCGCTAGCATCCGATCCGCGGCCGGCATGGCTCGTGTGGCGGCGGAATGAAGAGCTTGCGGTGATCGCTGCTCGTCTTCGGTAAACACGAGTCGCTCCCGGCTGCTGCTGAGATCGAACCCACCGTGGGGCCTTCCCCTCTGCAGAGCTGTCACAGTCTGTGTGTGGGGACTTTGTTGTGCTGCTACCGTGGAAAAAGATGAACGCTCTATGCCATCTTCATGTTGTGAGCTAGAGATGAAGGGCACGAGGTGTCTCGCTAATTTGTGTTGACATCACGAGATTAGCATTAGCTACAACGCCTTGACTCCTAGAGTCACTACAGCATTGTTATTACTGCCCTGTCATATTAGCAGAGAGGGAATAGCTATGGCTGAGCAAGACATTTGTCCCCACCTGGACTCCATAGGGGAGGTAACCAAAGACGACCTGCTCCAGAAGTCCAAGGTGGGTTTTCATTCATTTACTGTCAACACAATAGTGCACAATGTCACAGATGCACAGTGCAGCCACATACACTTAAGAGCAACCATGTAAGCTGGAGTTGTTTTTGTTTATGCATCTACAGCGTTAAGCATTCTGGTTTGTGTGTGTGCACTTATAATAACATATTCTATTCTTATCTGCCCGTGTTCTCTTTCTATTGCTGCAGGGGACCTGCCAGTCGTGTGGAGCGGGTGGCCCGAACCTGTGGGCCTGTCTGCAGGTAACGTCAAGTCCTGCATCCTCTTCTGAATGGTTTGAATTTATCCTTTCAAAAGCTGATTGTCGGTTTAGCTGGTGCACCTTGTCAGACAGACGATGGCGATTGCCAGTGCAACTAGAATGGCAGTCGGTGGATACCTCCCCCAGAGACGTCAGTCCTCTGAGTGTAGTTTTCTCTCAAGATCTATGAATTATATCTCAAGAAACTCACAGATCTGATATCCACGCATCTCAAAACCATTGACATTGTCTCAGCTACTCATTGGTGGTAGTTGCAGGCTATTTGCTTCCTACAACTGCTGGGAAAGAATACCCTCCTATAAGAATATTTAAAATCCACTAGATCAGGAGTTTCATTTTGATCCGAACCAAAATGTACACACTCACCGACATCACCAACCCGTCTAATATATCTGAATTTTCCCATCAAGATTCACACATAGTTTCTTTGGGAAATCAACCAAAACGTTTAGAAAAAACAACAACATCTGCCCTCTGATCTGGGAAAAATCTTCCCCGACTCATACTGCATCCTTCCACAAAATTCCGTGGTAATTCATCCAGTAGTTTTTGCATAATTGTGCAAACTAACAAAGAAAAGCAGATGAAAGCATAACCTCCTTGGCGGAGGTAACTTCTGCTGCAACATTACTAACACATTTCAGATAGGGGGGGCCAGGTGTTTGCTTAATAATTAATGACGATAAAGGAAGTATTATTATAATTTTTTTTAAGATGCATATTCAGATAGATATACAGGTAGAGGAGAGAATTCAAAAGCCATGAGATTCTGATTCTAATATGTTTTTCCTCTGCAGAATGATTGCCCTTACGTTGGTTGTGGAGAGTCCTACTCTGACCACAGCACCCTGCACGCACAGGTAACAAACACCTGTGCCGCTGGTCAATATGGCAAAGTACTAAGGTCGGAAGATTCTGCTATATGATCGTACGTGCGTGTTTCCTTCAGGCTAAACGGCACAATCTGACGGTGAACCTGACCACGTTCAGAATCTGGTGTTACGTTTGCGAGCGGGAGGTGTTTCTGGAGCACAGGCCCGCCCCTGCTCCCCACCACTGCAAAGCCACGGAGCAGGTACGACTCCCACGAGGTCACATCACCTCATGTGGTTTCTGTCCCTGTTCTGCTGGCGCTTTTTCATATTCACACAACCTGATTTTTTTCTTTTACTCACCTTCATAATTATAGTATCTTTTTAATCGTTTTCCCAGGAAGCACCTCCTCAGCCAGTAGGTCACCCACTGAAAGCCGTTCCAATCGCTGTGGCAGAAGACGAGGGTTCGGAGTCAGAGGAGGATGAGCTGAAACCCAGAGGTACAGCAAATCTGTTGTCATAATTTTGTCCCCCTAAACAATAGTCTACATCTTTAGGTCATAGCTGCCATATGTCATAATTACATTTATTTGAATAGCCACCACATTGTTCTCTTTAATCCAGACCACAAGTCATAATTATATTTAGCTGTCCCCCTAGAATCTGGGGTTAATATCTAACTGCCTAACACCTTTGCCATTGCTGTTGTTTGTAGGCTTGACAGGAATGAAAAATATTGGAAACTCTTGCTACATGAATGCAGCCCTCCAGGCCCTGTCCAACTGGTGAGGTCACTTCCTCTCATTACCACGGATGTAGGTCTCCCTTTCTATGTTTCTATTCATTCATGTTTTCCTTCTGTTCCCTCGCCAGTCCTCCTCTCACTCAGTTCTTCCTGGACTGCAGTGGACTTGTCCGCACCGACAAGAAGCCTGCTCTCTGTAAGAGCTACCAGAAACTCATCTCAGAGCTCTGGCATAAAAAACGGTAAGAATCACGCTCTTTTTAAAGTGGCAGGAACAACGGCTATCCACTGAGACTGTTATCTGTCATTCAATCATTCACATGAAATGATCTGTAATATACCGTCTCTCATGGCTGCTTCGCTCTCAGGCCCAGCTATGTAGTCCCCACCAGTCTGTCTCATGGCATCAAACTCGTAAACCCCATGTTTCGTGGTTACGCTCAGCAGGTAGGGGCAAGCACCCAGCAGGTAACTACACCTGGTCACACTCAACATCTTAACACTGTCTCGTCTTTTGTTTTTAAACTGTGAACCCGTTTGCTGCTCGCACATTGACCTAAAATGACTGAAATGTTTGTTCTTGTCACCAAAAGGTTCGACTTGCGTTGTTTACTTGTTTGCATGTTTGAAGGGGTGTTGTCTCTGTTGAATTAAGGATAGACAAAGTCCTATTTCTTCTGTAATAATGACATAACAACACTATGCAAAGCCTCTTACGGAGTATGTTGGAAAAACAATTGAATCTTTAAGGAAAAGTCGGACAGTAACACCGAGTGATTCATAGAAATGATAGCAGCCATTAAAGAGAGTCCAGTCAGTGCAGGCTGTAACTGGTTCATTCACTTTCTGTGTTATTAACAAGTCGGGGATGTAATTGTAAAGATAACACAAAGGCTGTTGGTTAGGATGTTCTTATTGTTAATTCATCAGAGAGCTACACTTAATGTTATCATTCCTAAGTGCATAAATGTGCACTAAGGTCTGCATAATGTATTATCAGGAATTCTAGAGGGTTTGGGCCTTTTGTGGATCTAGAAATGTTTATCTGCCGTGTGGAGCCCTGTGTGAATATTTCCTCTTATAGCATAAATTACTAATGGATAGTGCTATTATGGATATTCACATTGGTATAAAAAATATACTTTAATCGTAAATGAGGCCTCTATTGATAAATAGCATAGGAAAAAACTTAATGACCTCATTATTTGGACAAATATAGATTAAAAGGTGTCTTAAGATATCCACTGATAGACAAATACAATGTTATCAATGTTATTGGGATAACAGGTCAAAATGTCCCCATGTTCTTTCCATGACCAACTAAAATGTGTACTAACAGTATTTAAGCCCTTAAAAGTGTATCTCTTGAACAATGTTTCACTTTAGTATTATTTTTTGCATATTTCTAATTCAATCAGCCTGTTATGAGATCAAGTGTACAGACATTTATCTGTTACTCATTCCTATTCTCTGCTAAACTCCTGTCTCTGTGTATGTACAGTAGCCTTGTTATACATCCTCCTGTTGACTTAATGTCCCGTGCTTGTCTTGCTGCAGGACACTCAGGAGTTCCTGCGCTGTCTGATGGACCAGCTACACGAGGAGCTGAAGGAGCCTCTGACGGAGTGCAGCATGAGCGGCGAAGAAGGCGACGGGGAGGACAGAAGAGACGGCGACCGCTCCCCGTCGGAGGACGACTTCCTGTCTTGCGACTCTGGCTCCAGCAGCGACCGGGGGGAGGGAGGAGGTAACTGTGAAGGGGAGCTGCTCGTGCAGGACGAGTGCGACGGGGTCAGGCTGCCGGAGGCCGGCGTCAGTCCCGGCGGGTCCATCTCGGAGAAGGAGAGGCTGAAGGAACGAAGGGTGTCCGGCTCGTCCCTCCGTGGAGGCTCGCAAGAGATGGACGAGGACGCTGATGTGGATACAGCGGCTGTGGAGGAGGTTCCTGAGACGGGGGAGGAGGAGGGGACGCCGAGCGCTGAGGTTCAAAACCAAGAGAACAACCAGACGTTAAACACTCCGCAAGTGCAAGCCCCGAGCAGCAACACCTCAGGTATAAGAATCCGATTGTGTACAAACTAAACTTTACAAAGCCGCGCTCACATTTGACTTGAGGATATGATATATTATATTCATCTGACACCTTTTGTAGAGCCAGACAATGAAGCGTCCATGGCCCAGCCGCAGTCCACTCCCTGCAGTCCTGTGCGGACACTTCAGGAGCTGCACACCAAACTGTCCTCCAGTCCACCTCGCTCCAGCCCGCACCGCTCTGCAGGACCACTGTACTCGTTCAAAAAAGGTGAGGAAACGTCCTGGGGTCCGATAGACACAGCTCTGCTTTGAATATCTATATGGATATATGTACACAGTTCCATATGTGAGTTTCTGTGATACACATATTGGCAGCCGTGAGAGACTTTTGAGAGTCAAGGCAGCAAATGTGATCCACAACATAGCAGTTTTGGACTCAGCGGATCGATTGTCTTCAAATTACACACAAGAGTTTATGAATACCAGACTGTATAACTATGAGAATGATAATGTGGCATCTTTCACAACACAAGGTGCTTTACAAGTTAAAAATGAAGCGTTGTGGTCAAACAATTTGGAAAAAAAGCAATTTGTAGAACATTAGAGCACAAACGAAAGAGTAAGAATGTTTGAAATGATACAAGAGTGAAAATACAATATAAACATGATAAAGTGATTAAAACTGCCAGTAAGAGTAGAGCTTAGATAAAAAGTTAATAATTATGATGAATAATGAGTTGAAGGTGAATACAGAAGATAAGTGGTTTCCTATCACGTAGTAATAATATACACAGTCTTTCTGTTGCTTGCCTTTGTTTTAAGCACTTTGTCAGCTGGTCCCAGTCAAATAATGTCAACCTTACTAAGTCCGCCCCTCCCTGCTGTGACGGGTCTTCCAGCTCAGCTGCTGCTCAGTGCCAGGAAGAAGAAACAGTCCCACTATCGCAGTGTGATCTCCGACATCTTCGATGGCTCTATCCTCAGTCTGGTCCAGTGTTTAACCTGTGACAGGGTGAGCTGTGCTTCCCATGTTTAAACACCAGGGGAAGCTACTCCCATCACCACACTATATTACTTCTGCTATGTATCTGGTGGCGACAAAACTACGCCATGTGTAATTATACAGTCCTTAGTACACGATTTTAGTGATTAAAGTGAATGAGTTACATTTAATTGAATTGTTTATTGTACATAAATGCATTGCTCCTATTAGGACATGCTGTGTAAACCACATCTCTGAATGAATGACAGGTGTCTAACACAGTGGAAACCTTCCAAGACTTGTCCCTACCTATTCCTGGTAAAGAGGATTTGGCCAAACTCCACTCGTCCATCCACCAAAACCTTCCGGTCAAGACGGGGGTGTGTCCCGACACCTATGGCTCGCAGGGCTGGGTCACCTTCATCATGGACTCCATACGACGGTCAGTGGAGCATGTTTAGCCGATGCGGTCGGGCATTTCCCCCTAAATTCAAATTGTATACATATTGCACCAAATTATTTAAATATGTAAATATCAGTTTTGTTCATTGCAGATCCAATTAATTGTTCCCTGAGAAATGTGGTGAAAACCTCAAAAATCACTCAAAGTCGCAATGTAAAAAAAAATTCCCTGATCCGCACCAAACTTTAATATCCAGTTGTTTTTGCATAATCTAGCTCAATAACAAATACATCTATTCAAACACAGCCTCCTTGGTGGAGTTAATTAGCATGGAGTTGTTGTGCATTAGTCTGACACTGTATGATTTATACTTTCTACTTTGTCTGCAGGGTTCTGACAAGTGGAATCTTGACTCAGTGTTAATAAGACTATGTGAGGTGGTGGAGGACACACTTAAAGGCACAAGAGCTGCCACGTGTGATGCTCCACACATGATGCATGCAAGGGCTTGTAGAGCTGTCCTTGATTTTGCTTGCAGCACTTCTCCTGGATTTGGCAAATGAAGATATGACGTCAGATGTGTTTCTTTTAATAAACCACCCTTCAATCTGATCAGGACTTGACGTGGAACCTGAGTTTTGCAGCAGGGTGCTTACTTGTACTTGAGTTGTCCGAGCTTAGTCCCTTCACCTTTCCTTAGATTAAATTGGCAATCCTGCTGCTCATTACCAGCCTGCAGGAGGTCTGAGACTCGGGCCGGGACTGATTGCTCTCAGTGATTAAGTAGAAGGAGCAGGGCTTTGAAAGTGATTGATCCAGTGCTTCCAGACAAGATTGAGAGTGCTGAGTCATCAGATGACCCAACAGGAATGACGTTGCATTTTCAAGCACTGTAGAGGGTTTTGAAAGTAGAGTTAAAATCAAGCAGTTCATGTTTTGTTCACTGTTTCTTTGTTATTTTGCAGGATAATGCAAAAACTACTGCACCGATTTCCAGGGGTAATTGTGTGCAGGGGTGGGACATTACCCAAGAAAGATGTTGGAAATGTTAAGATGCTGGAGCGGATCCAGGAATGTCGAGATAGTGCGTTAGATCTGGTGGAGGTACCATACCTTTTAATGATGGGTATCTCCGGAAAAAATCTGTTAGTTTGCACATACCTGGACAGTGTCTGCTTCTTTTGTCGTCATAGATAGCAGGAGGCACGCAGAGACAAGCTTTGGCTTTGGCATGAGCCCTTTTCTCATATTCCAGCAGTTCCCAGAAATCAAATATGAAAAGCTTCATCACAACAGTGTTTCCCTCTGTGAGTTCAGTGTTTTCTGAGGCACTGCAGTATTCTGGGCTGCCCGGTTATGAGGAGCAAATGCCTCTGTGGAAGTAGCAGTGTCAGTGCTGCAGTTCTTCAGCTCCTGGGTAATGTGGGCAGTTAATAAACATGATGATTAATGTCCGTCCTGGACTTTAGTGCTGCTCTTATTTATACTATTTATTTCTTTGAGTCTGATCTATTGTAGTAGTTACTTGTCAAAAGGGGGAGACAGAAAAAAAGCTTTACAACAACCACTGTATATCCCCACGTCCCCTCCCATACCATCCCACCCACATCATAGATTGATAATAAATGAAAATAACAAAATGAGATAAATGTTATTATTATTATACATCTGAAATAAGAAAATGGGATTACAGTATACATAATAACAAGATAATAATATTATAATAACAACAATAATAATATTAACAGTAAAACTCTTCTGCTTACACATTTAATATCAATAATGAAATTAATAGAGAACTAGAATGGGACTCAATAGAGTGTTTCCCTCTGCCAAGGCCCAACAGTCTCCTTATGAAACCATATTTATATTCACTGGATCTGTAATTTTATTCCGATCTGCCTCAAATCTTACACAGTAATAAATACCAGCCTCCTTTTCATCAAGATGAATTACTACCTGAGGAATCAACAAAAATGGTACTTATGTCAAATCTCACAATGTTAGTAGAAAGTGATAGAAAAATTCCTGGATCTGCCCTTGATCAGGATCTGCTCCAAAATGGAACGTGTTCTTCCTCATGCTCCACCACCATCTTTTTTTCCGTAATCCTGCTTTCAATCAAACAAATGCAGACAAGAAAAATAATCTCCTCTGCGGTTAGACTGTTTTTTCGTGCCCTCGAGCTAGATGTTTTGGTTTCAAACCCACAACTTCACTCTGGTTCAGTCCTACTTATCCCATCAGCCTTATCAGTCCAGGCAACATGGCATATTAATTACTACATAATGCTGACCCATGAGGAGGTCGTATTGTCAATATGATCGCTGTCATGATACACAGTGAGGACGCCCTGGGGCTATATATTTATATACGCTACATGTGTTTGTATTTGAACAGGTTTGTAGTCTCGTGTATCCCCACTTGGTTCTGGGGGCCCATGGTGACACTAGAGGACTGCCTCGCTGCCTTCTTTGCTGCAGATGAACTCAAAGGTAAACATCAATATAAACTATTCTATAATAATGTATGATTTTGAGGAAACTGTCAGAATTAACATTACCATTCATTATTTTCTCAGGGGACAACATGTACAGCTGTGAGAGGTGTAAAAAGTGAGTGTGTGTAGTAAAAAAAAACATTGAGACCTTAACAACAAGGGCACTTTTCATTTACAATCATTTACATGGTCTGTTGTTTTCCACAGGTTGAGAAACGGTGTCAAATATTGCAAAGTGCTGCGACTTCCAGAGGTAGGGATTTTCTTCTTCTTCATTTTATCATATCTCTCTCTCGTTCGAGGTCACAAAGAATTCCTGACTGTTTTTGTTCCCGCGTTACTTTGTCTCCGTTTGCAGATTCTGTGCATTCACCTGAAACGCTTCCGGCACGAGGTCATGTACTCGTTCAAGATCAACAGTCACGTGTCCTTCCCATTGGAGGGCCTCGACATGCAACCCTTCCTGGCGAAAGAGAGTCCATCTCAAGTCACCACTTACGATCTGCTGTCAGTCATTTGTCACCACGGCACGGCAGGAAGTACGCGTAGCTTTCTTTACCACAGATAAAGCACATAGGCTTGACATATGCTTGATCTTAATCCGCTTTGGTTTTTATCTGTGCAGGGTCTTTCTTTACTCTTCTCCTCTCTTGCCCCGTTTTCTGCAGGTGGACACTACATAGCTTACTGTCAGAATGTGATTAATGGACAGTGGTATGAGTTCGACGATCAGTATGTCACAGAGGTCCATGAGACGGTGGTGCAGAATGCAGAGGCCTATGTGCTGTTCTACAGGTGAGCATCGGGAGACCCTGTGATTAGAGACCTGGTAATACCATCTCTCCTGAGTGATCTGATGACAACTTGTCAGCACTAGGTCCAGGTCTGAACGCACCAAATGTCCCCTGAGATCCGATCTGGCCTGGGACACATGTGGCCATATTTAAAAGACGGCCCACTCAGCTGACGTCCTCTGACCTGCTACAGTTCAAACCTATTTTTAAGCTTCTCAGTGTCCATATATTGATTTGTTTGTTGCCACTGCCACAATAACACTGTTCAACACATACGATATAATGACAGATGCTTTTTCTTTCTTCATAGCCTCGGCATTCTTTCATCCTCCTGATTCCGCTCTACCTCTTTCTCTTTATTTCTCTCTCTCTTTTTCGTGCCAGTACATGCACACACTATCTGTGTCTCGAGTCAGAAGCCGCATCCTTTGAAGGACTTGGTCTACACAGTCCACATCGGCTACAGCCTTGATTGGCAGTGTAGACCGCGTCGGCTAAACCGAAATGAGTTGGTCTGGTCCTCTTATTGGGTTACCTGTTTGCCCCGCCCTTACACCCATTGTTTAGCAACAGAGCTATGAAGGAGAAAGTTATTTGGTTGATTACTGTTTGCTGCTCTGATGAGTACTTGCATTTAAATACAAATTCTTTAGACTTTTTCACCTCACTTACTACCCCCATTACCAAAAACAACTGAGGCCTATCTCACAAATGCACACTCACATGTATAAATTACAACAAAAGTAACAAATATCAGGTATGGCAAAGAAAATACTTCAAAGAAAGAACCCAACTTTGCAGAGTAAAGCGTGTCTTCATGTCTGATTTGACTTTTGCATACGTTTTGCCCTCAGACTTTTCTCACACCAACACATACACACAATGAAGCACAATTAATCATGGGGCAGGTTGGGCCGGTACGGTTCCCCCCCCGCCGGAGCCTCCGTTGTGGAGAAGGACACGTTTGTCGGGCTCGTTTGAAGGAGCCTTCAAGGATGCATTTTAACGCTGGTGGGAACAGACCACTGGTGATCGGATCCCTCAGGACGGATGATAAAACCAGGTCTGAACGGGACATTTACCCTGAATCCACTCTGACTGAATTCATTTCTCGACACGTGCAGGAAGAGCAGCGAGGAGTCGGTGAGAGAGCGGCAGAAGGTGGTGGCTCTGGCCAACATGAAGGAGCCCAGCCTGCTGCAGTTTTACATCTCCAGGGAATGGCTTAACAAGTTCAACACCTTCGCCGAACCAGGCCCCATCAGCAACCACACGTTTCTCTGTCAGCATGGCGGTGAGCGGCTGGTTGTGTCTTTTCTCTTCAAGATCTTTTCTGTCATCCTAATCCTGCCTTAACACACTGACAAAACAGGCTTACAGTGCATGTTTATTAAACGCCACTGCTTTTTATTGATAAACTTCAGCTCTGTGAAAACAGTTCGGTGGATGTTTGTCAAGTCTGAGAAAACAACTGACAAACGGGCACAAAGCAAGTACGATAAATCCGTTAGTCACAATAACAGTAATTATGTTACTTGACAGGTTACCCAGCAGGAAAAGAAATAGGTCACATTACTTGTTCTACTTTCTGGCTCCGTCAAAGGTGACTTGAAACAACTGTGAATCCGTCTGCTCCACACATCACAGAAAAGAAAACAAGCCACTGTTTGTTTTAACAAGCCTCCGACTTGCGATGAGGAAGCATTTACTTTCAGCCTCTTCACACTTCCCCGCCTGTGTGCTAAGCTAACAGGTCCTGCAGCTGTCTGTCTCCTGTGTGTTAGGAATGGAAACTGGTTTAATATCCCACACAAATTACTATTCACATTTAATTTTGACTAAGTAAAGTTTAAATTAAGCTTTTACATCTTTGAAGGGTTTGCAAATGGGCTGTAGTTGTGACCGACATGTTCCCAGTTCAGACTTTAGATGTTGGCAGATATTTCCTTTTATTCAGTATTACCGTACAGTTACAGTGTCAACCTCCAGACTACCAAAATAAAGAAGGACAAAAAGATATTAACGCGTTCAACTGGGTATCCATGTTTCCATCACAGGAAGCCAGATAAATCCTGTGTCCTCTGCAGAGTAATTTGACCTGGGAGTGAAGCCCGATTGTGTTTATTCCCATCTAGGACAAAAAACTGGTGTCAGTGGGTGTTAGTGTATTTGTCGACCAGTGGAAAAGGATCGTAAGTCGCCCCCAGTCCCACAGATTGTGCACAGGTGGACATTTTTTAAGGGAAATTTCTGGCTTCTCTTGATGTTTCAGCTTCCAGGACAGATAATTATTGTTCTCTACCCGAAAGACAAAGCACTCAGTTGTGTTATTCCCTCAATAATCTAAACCAAACTACCTCACTGGTTGTTTCTTTTGGATTCGTAGAGTTATTGGCTGGTTTTTATGTCTTGACTGGAAACAATCCCTCATTGCTTTATTGGTTTTGTAAGTTATAGACATCACTGTTTAACAAGACAGCTGGGACGAGGCAGGGGATTTTTGTAGAAGGAATAAAAATGCACTGTTGGCGTGAGCGTTCTCTCTGGTCTCCATTTACAGACCAGGAAAAAAGTCATTGATTCATCCCCTAACTCTGAAAATTGTTTTTCTCTGTCCAGGGATCCCTCCTAATAAATACAACTACATTGACGACCTGGTTGTGATAGTTCCTCAGAATGTGTGGGAGTACCTTTACAACAGGTAAATATTGCAGCATGCTACCATTTTAGTGAACGACAAAATGCATCAAAGGAATTTGTTTGAGAGTTGTACATACATTTCAATAAAGTGAAACTAAAGCGCAAACTATATATATTTGTCAGCTAAATAATGTTTAGATTGCAACTGTTATTTAGCTTTCTGTTATTGTAAAATGTTATTTTCCTTAAACTGGTGTTTTTTTTAATTGGAGATTCATACTTTTATATTTGACTTGATTGCATAATGCTTTAAAGTTGTTTCGAATTGGTTTTACCCACTTGCATGGACACAAGTTCCCGGTGGTCAAATACTTGAACACTCCAAAATTCTCGGTGTGAAAAAACTTTTATTTCAAATGCTTTTGGGAATTTAAAGATGAGATATCAGTTAATGAGGCTTTAAATCTATCCAAACTTTTAAAGTGAAGATTATAAATCTGACTCCTCTTTTTTCACAATATGTCGTGAAGACCAGTAAGATTTCAGCTGTCAGCTGGAATACCACCAAGTTGGAGCATACAAAAATGTCAAAATGATGAGATCGTCTATTTCAATCTGATTAACACGATACTCGTTTTATCACCGCTGCAGACATATGTAACAGTATTATACATTTTAAACTTTTTTCTTTAAAAGAACACACTTCAAACTGAACTTATGAATCTTTACCACAAAGTTACTGATGAAACATTGATTAGAAATCGTCAAAATGAAGAGAAAACCTGTAAAACAATGACCGAGTTCAGATCTGGTTGTAAGATCCGTCCTGAGTGATCAGATTACAAGTTGTCAGTGCCAAGTTCAGGTCTGAACACACCTGAATGTGTCCCGAGATCTGATCACTCAGACCATATTCTGAGGTTGTCTGGGTTTCCTGGGCCACATATGAAGGACGGCCCACTCAGCTGACGCCCTCTGACCTGCCACGGTTTAAACACATTCTCAGTGTCCATACTTCGATTTGTCTGTAGCCACAATAACAGCACTGACCAACTAATAATGACTCACAATTTTCTAACAGTAGTCAAATCTTGCTTCATTGTAGATCTGCAGCCCATTGATTCATTCAGCCCCTCCTGTCTCGCTCTTTTTCTCTCCCTCTTTCTATCTCTTGCTCGCTTGTACGCACACACACACACACACACACACACACAGGATAAACTCAGACTGGATTAAATCATTTGCTGTTGGCGAACACCAATGAAATTCATGACTATTTGCATATAGAGCGAGGAGGTGAAATCCTATGACATGTGGTCACAGGAGTAACATTCAGGAGGCCTTCTGATACCAGGTCTGAACAGACAGACTTAACACTGTCGACTTGCGATCGAATCTCTCAGGACAGATGCAAAGGCTCCAACAGGGCCAGATATTCAGTTGTGCGTTTTCATCGGGTGCTTACTCTCACGCTTTATTAATTTGAGTCAAGCGGTCTGTTGTCGTGCCTTTCTGCTAAATGTTTGTGTGTGTTTGTGTGTGTGCAGTTTCGGAGGCGGCCCCGCAGTCAACCACCTGTACATGTGTGCCATCTGCCAGGTGGAGATCGAAGCTCTGGCTAAACGCAGGAAAATGGAAATCGACACCTTCATCAAGGTGACGGCTTGTATTTCTTTTTTTAACCTATTGCGCAAATATGTCAGTATACTTTGTTTTGGGTGTTGATGAGCAGTTTTCACTGTTTTCCTGCAGCTGAACAAAGAGTTCCAGGCTGAAGAGGCTCCGACAGTGATCCTGTGTATCAGCATGCAGTGGTTTCGAGAGTGGGAGAACTTTGTGAAGGGCAAAGACAATGGTATGATCCCGCAGCTACACACATTTAGGTTGTTTGTCTTTTGTTAGTTACAACACATTTGACATGATATTTTGTTTTGGTTTCAGAGCCGCCTGGTCCCATCGACAACAGTAAAATCGGCGTCATGAAGAGCGGACACATACAACTAAAGCAAGGTAAACCTCAGCATCGATCACGGAGGCTGAAAAGGTGGAAACGTCACAAAACAGGTGGTTCTTTAAATGTTTTGAACATGTTTCTCTCCTCAGGTGCAGACTATGGTCAGATCTCAGAGGGGACGTGGCAGTACCTGTTGGGTATTTATGGCGGCGGCCCTGAGATCGCGGTGAGACAGACGGTGGCCCCTGCCGGCCCCGAGAGCCTCCACGGCGAGAGGAAAATCGAGGCAGAGACCAGAGCACTTTGAGATATAAAGAGAGGTTGGAACCTTTTCTTAAACGGGCAACCCTGCAGTAAGTGCTATCTTGGCACTGACTGCATACACACATACCTGCACACAATCACACGTTTTAATGTACTATGGGTAATGTGTAACATTTCACTGGAAGCAGTGGTCCTGGAGCGTGCAGACAGTCCTGGAACCTGCATCATTTCCACCCACTTTGTTAAAGTCAGCTGCATGAGCTCAGAGATTCCTCTCTGGCCTGCAGAGAGCGCGATATCTACAAGATCAGGCCAAGAATAATAGAGGAGGAATATCCAGTTGATAAACAGCTATAAATTAAATCTTGACTGTGCGAGCTGAGGGCACATGAAAGGTCTGTTTTGTTCTCAACCTGTTTCTCAACTCTCACTTATCCCCAGGTCTTCTGATTCCCCGTTTCACTCCTGCCCTCACAAGACGCTGAGGAATTTGCACCCTGGTGAAGAAGCCTTGCTGTGAGCACTTTGTAAATGTAGCAACATATTACGCCGAGTCTGTGTGTCGCAGGGAGGTGATAAAGGCACTTAACTATCACATAGTTTATTTATTGGACAACTCCGATCCTCGATGTTAAAAAGGTGTCGTAATAATCGTATCAGCATCCCTGGCTGTGTGTGGTAGCTATGGTGTTTCAGTGGCTGCTGTATAGCGACTATAGGCGTCATGTACTGCTCAGCTGGCGGTGGTGGGCCGACAGCCGCCGGCGTCGTGAGCCACAACGACGAGGAGGACAGAGCTGCAGCGGGATGTTCTGGTTTTTCATGACTCCTCCTCTAGTCGTCGGAAACAGCAACAACCAGTAGACGTTAACAAGCTTTATGTTGTTTGCCTGTTTACTAGTTGCATAGGAACGTGAGAGATATTGCATAAATCCTACTCTTGCACCTCCAACCTTAAGTAGACAAACACTGAGCCCTCAGGAATGAAAGACTTCTGTTTGTTTCAGCCAGCGAAATGACCAGGTTAATGGAGTCTTAAAGGTAAAATACCACAGTGGGTTTGTTTGCATGAATGGAGTCTAAAAACACATATTTAGGGTCATTTATATTTGAACAGCTTCAAAATTCATGCAACTGCAAACTCCACCTTTTGGACCAGTAAGGATATTTCACTGACACCAGTGGTTTGGCGGGACAATAACAAATTGAATTGTTCAAAAGTATGGAAATATTGACTATTTCTATTCAGTTTATATCAGTACTATCCAGAAATCAAACTTAGCAACATGTAGATATCGTTTAAAACACTACAGTGGAGAAATACCAAATTTATTAAAAGACTGATTTAAGAAAGAGAGATTGCAGAAAGAAAATTATGTATCTGGTGCAATAACGAAGGAGTGTAAAGAGAACGTCTATAACAGGCTTCTCTGATAGTGAGTTTACACAATGAGGTTGAAGGATTTATTGCGGCGTGATTAACACTATTAGAGGATATAAATCCAAATTGACCAGGAATGCAGTGTCCATTTAAACCAAGAGGGGGCAGTATTAAGTGAGATGAGAGAAATAATCTCACAAAATAATTAGCACAACATGCACAAACTCATACCTGTAAAAGCGGTGAGGTAATTTATGGTACTATTTTTTTTTGTCAAATATATTTATTTATTGTTGAACATATATTGTTTCCACTTTATCAGACGAATGAAGCTGTTTCCTGTGGAAGGGGGTTGTTTACTAGAAGGTTTTTGCTCTGTAAAGTATTTATGCGTCTCCAATTTATCACTGCTGATTCTGCATTTGACTATTCCGTGTAAAAATACACCTGTTTTCACTGTGTAACACACCATGGTTTCCTTATTCAAGATTCTGTTGTAAAGACACGTCCATCCAAAGAGCAAGTGAAGAAACACGAGGATCCCCAAATCACAGAGCTTAGTTTCGAGCAAATCTTACACCTTTAATGTTTCTTATGTTATGTGTTGTACATTTTTACATAATTTGCGACAGTTCTAGCCTCTCCCAACAGTTACTGGCAGCAAGTATGTTCTAATCTGACATCTTCATTCACTACACATTGAGTAGATTGTCTAATCAGTGCTAGAATACATTCAAACTAAAGTAAAATCTGGGAGAAATGTTGAGTCAGTCCAAGTCAAGTTAAATTAACCTGGTCCTCCACTGTATCACTGTAGATAAATCACATGCTTGCCTTGTGACCCATGGAAAATAAAATCCATCAATCATGTAGTCAGATAAAACTTTGCCTTTCCATGTTCCATATGTACTTAAGTACCAATTTTGAAATCTTAAACTAAAACAAAAACCTCTAGAAGTCAGAGATCCACTTGGACAAATGCTGCTATTGAGAAATTACCAGTCAAAATTAACACAAGACTATTTGATATACAAAAGTGAAAGATGGGTAAATATGAGAATTCACATTGTACATAATAGTACTTTAGCTGCCATGCAGTATTCACGTGATACAGTGGTCAAATTATTTCACTTTTGATCCACTGATTTTGTTGCAGAATTAGAAGAATTAAATCTGAACTATAACCTGAAAGATAAAGGATACGATGAAGTAAAAACTGATGATCTGCAGTACAGCCACTCTACCTTGGAACACAGTGCCTTCAAGCCCTTCCACACCCACAATGCACTTGCACAGGTCTTGGTGACTTCATATGAATTCCCCGCATAGCTCTGCTCGGCTTCAGCCTTAGCGGGTCTCAGCCACATAAAGTGAAAACATCTGTTTGCGTTCGGAGTCCTCAGTAAATCTTCATCCACCTTCACACAAGAAAGTACAGAAGTGTACTGCATTCACAAAATAAATAAAAAGGCTTCTCATAATTGTGGGTTAGTAAATGAAGTTATGACTAAACTATCTCGTAATTATTAGGAAAGATGTCATACATTTCCAAACACGTAATTTCTGTTCATCAGTGTGCAGGAGTGGGCTCAAGACTTGTAAATTGTGTTAGATAAGGAAGCAAATTGCTATTTAATCTGGTTTTCATCAAAAAACACAATTATTATTTCAATTTTGACCCATTTGTCTTAATTACGAGACCAGTTTCTTGTAATTTTGGAATATTTTCTTGTAATTTTTGGGGGGGCACTCCTGTCGTCTTTAGATGTTTATACGCTGTCGCACAAAGAAGTTTAAAAACAGAGTGTGGAAGCTATTTGAAAGAGTCGTGCTAGCTGTTTCCCTTTGTTTACAGCATTTATGCTAAGCTAACCAACTTTAGTTCCACATTTACTACTACATGTGAAAGAAGTACTGATCCCCTCATCTAACCCTGCAGGAAACTATAGAAGAGACTACTAATCTTAAAATATTGGGTATATATCTACCATTGCCAATCAAGCTCTCTTTGGAGCCCCACCTATGCTAGGGACCAAAACTTTGTCACAAACTGGACAAAAAAAACCTTATTCAAATGGGCCTTAAAAGCCCAAAGAATCAATGTTGTTTAAATGTAATTTATCATCTGTAGTATTTGATTTTCTGCAATTTTGTTCGGGAATATTCACCAATAAAGCACAATATTTTTTGACATGTAAGAATCCATTTGTTGCTCAGTGGCTTAAATTTGACCCGTGGCCCTAAGAGGGTAAATCCATCTATACCAGGGAGGAAAATCTAAATATTCTGCCCTGAATAAATTTTTGTCCCTTAATTTATAACCTTATATTTGTGTTTATGGCCTCATTAAATCTTCATTCACCTTAACTCTAGAAAGTACAGAAGTGCATTGCATTCGCAAAAGAAATTAAAAAATGTCTCATAATGTGGGCTAGTAAGTCAAGCTATGACTAATCTGTCTCGTATTATTAGGAAAGATGTCATACATTTCCAAACTCGTAATTTTAAGAAATCAGTTGCCACTAGTTGGCCTCAGGACTTTTGAGTCATCTGGTTTTACGATATCTTCAGTATCAGATAAATTCACAGGAAGCTGTCAGTACATCCAGTGTTACATAAGGAAGCAAATTGCCATACAATCTTGTTTTCATCAAAAAACGTAAAGATTAATTACCTTTGAGTCATTTCTCTAATTAGGAGACCAGCTTCTCGTAATCATGGAATCTTTTCATGTAATTATCAGATCGTAAATTGTATTTATGATAAACAGTAGCCATAGTTACAAGAAAATGCCACCAACATGTTTTTCTTACGTGAATGCAATTCACTTCTGTAAGAAAGAAAGCTATTTCACCCTGTGCAAATTAATCTCATATTCAAAAGAGGCGACATTGAGCACGAACATTCAATTTGAACAATGTAGACATGAGCTCAGAGGTGTAAAAAGATGTAGAAGTTGTAAGGAAATAGCTTGATATTGTGGAAATGATAGGCTTATTCACTTTTTTTGGTTTGATGAGCCTCAGGTCTATAACCATAAACCATAAAATGTATTATTGCATAAAACTACTTAATTCAGGGGACAGAACAGACTTGTGTAACATATTGAATCTGATAAAATCTCCACAAGCTCAGCAGATAAGGATCATTATCAGAAGCCAATTAAAAGAACATCCCTGTGGCAGTATATCCAAGCAGGTGTGAATCAAAATATTTGAGGTGTTTTAATAGACTTTCCACCGCAGATTTTTTGACTTGTCATAGCAGAAAAAGCACGGGTGTGGCGAACACTGGTAACAATCCAAATACTAAATTTAACTGTCAGCTGAATTAAATGGTTCAGCTGGGCTCTCAAACCAGACACACATCACCATTCAAGTTATAAATCCAGCTTTTACAGAGCAACGTTACCATTTGGAGTCGTGGCCAAATGGCAAATGCTGGTCCAACATTACCGCTCTTTTAGCTCTGTTTTTGGTCTCCACCAACTCCTAAGAGAAATATAATGCCATGAGAGTGATGAGAATGAAGCCCATTGAAGCTGCGGGTAAATTTATATTCAGGTGTCAATTGTGTTCATCCCTCGAAGCGACCCCTGTCAGATTATACGTTCGATTCCACTATTATAAAACATTGATCAGACGCGCTTTGAGTTTAAAGCTGACGGCTGTGTTGCAGCCCAGCTAGCATTAATCTGGGCAGCAGGGCGAACGTTCGGACCATCTCCCGGACATCTCAGGTGAGGACTTTGAATACACAGATGTCACAGAACAACCCAAAGTCTGTGGTTGAGCCTCAGACAGAGGCTCAACCACAGACTTTGAATCTTTGAATTACCGAGGACCAAAATACTTGAAAAGATGATTGGAAAGCCGCTTCATTAATATTGTTAATTTCTCCTGAAAATGTCAAACATCTGTCCATGTTCTGTCAATGAATCTTAATCACAAAAAATATTTATTTGTCTTAAGTTTGATCTTTTGTCTCTCCCCACATGTCCAAACTATATCTACAATGATAATATGAATACTGTGGGTATATGTGTGTGACGGGTGGATACCTTCTGTGAGAATAGGTGCAATGAAAAAGAAAATACAAATCTTTGTGCAATCTTCGCCTTCGCGCTCATCAGAGATACTGGACAGCTATCAACAGGGCTGGCAGTAAAACCTGGGGCGACGCAGCTTATTATGTTGCAGTGTTACGAAGTGTCGAATGGTAATTACTTTTCCCACCTGTGAGTGTGTTTACCTGTGTTACGGCACGTAGCTATGCGTGTGGGATTTCCATTGCGCTGGAAGGTTCAGACATCTCTGTGGTTGGACAGAGTAGAATCAGGCGTGCACACAGCACAACAGGGTTTCACTGGCTCGTGTTCTCATCCTCACAGAGTGTGTGGTAGTTGTGGTCATGATATCGGTGAGGCTTTCAAACAACATGGGATTTAAGTGGTTGACCTCAATTCAATGGGATGTCTTAATGTCTGTGTAACTGATGTAATTAATCATGACTGGTTAAATTATTAAAATTGCCTGATCTTTGACTTGGTAGTTTTTTTTTCTTTACTTTGTTGAAAAAGAACTAGATACAAAAAGCGAAAATGGAGGAATAAAGAAAATAAACTTTTTTTAGGGGCCCTCCTGTCGTCTTTAGATGTTTATACGCTGTCGCACAAATAATCAGATAAGATACTCAATGCCGGTATCATGTTTGGTAAATCTGATGCTGGAGCCGGGAACCAGTTAACCGAGCATAGCGAGTGTAAACAGGGAAACTATAAACCTGGTTCTGTCCAAAACTGAGAGACCTATTTTTGTTTCTGTCTGTATAAAAAACAAATTGTGGAAACTTTCTGAAAGAGTCGTAATAGCTGTTTCCCTTTGTTTACAGCATTTATGCTAGGCCAGCCAACTTTAGTTCCACATTTACTACTACATGTGAAAGAAGTACTGATCTTCTCATCTAAATCTGCAGGGAACTATAAGAGACTACTAATCATTTTAAAATATTGGGTATATATCTGCCATGCCAATCAAGCTCTCTTTTTGGAGCACCACCCAGGATAAGGACATATGCAGGGCCTTGTTCCTATGGGCCCCAAAAGCCCCAGGATCATTCTTTAAATGTAATTTATCTCCAATAATTTGATTTGCTGCAGTTATGTTGTGGAATATTCACCAATAGAGTACAACATTTACTGACATGTAAGATCCTTATATTGCTAAGTAGCTTATATTTGCCCTGTGGTCTCAAGAGGGTGAATCTATCCATACTAGTCCTAATAAACTGAATATTCTGCCCTGTGTAGATTTTTAAACCTTAAATGATAACCTTGTGTTATATTTTCATCCCTGTCCATTTGTCTGTTAGATGGTATGTTTATAACCAAGAGTACATAAAAATAATTTTACAGATTTCCGAGAAACTTGGTGGAAGGATCCGATAAAGCTCATGTAAGAACCCATTCAATTTTGGTACTGATCTGTATAAGGGAGCGGGATTTTTTTTTATCACATTCATTAACATAGCAAGATGGGCCATTTTTCAAAAGAAGTTAATAAACTTCCGGCCCTATTCAGGGGACAGTTGGGCCTTGGTAGTGGAATGGGCTGTACCATTTTTTATACAGTACAATACAACAACAAAAATACTGGACCATTTATTAAGTTCTAACAGAGTTAATACAGATTTAAGCATCATCTCGACTGCCAGAGAGACTTGACCTGTTCTTATCTGAGAAAGAGGGAGAGAGTCTGCTGCTGTGATGTCATCTCGAGTCCCATATGTATGCTGGGCTGTATCCAGCCCAGACAGAGAAGCAGACCGAGAGCAAAACACACCTAGCTGCCGGGAGGAGATGAGGCACATACTGAGCGTCCTCGCAGACAGGAGAGCAGAACCGCAGAACAATTCAGGTAAGAAACCCAAATAAAAACTGTGTTAGGGGAATGACTTTAACTTGCACACACACACACACACACATGCATCTGCAGCATCGGTCCACCTCTCATCACTCAAAACAGGGGCATGTTTCCTGCACTGCGTGTGTGTGATGCAAACACACAGCGTGGGCTCTGTCATGTATTTCTGACATGAAGATTACACTGAAGCCGGGGGTGCGTACTTTAACGTTCTGCAGGATGTGATTTGGAATAGACAGCAGAGATATTGATCAATGCTGAAATATCTCATCGCGGTCGATGTTCACACCATTGAATAATAAATCAGCAGATTGTGAATCCAGGATAGCAGGAGGGGTCTGAGGCTGGTGTAAATGGGGGTCGCCTCTGCTGTGTGTGTGTGTGTGTGTGTGTGTGTGTGCACTGGGATGGGATGGGTGTGGCAAGTAGCAGCAGACCACTGGTCCTCCTCATCCTCATCATAAACTCATTCTTACTAATTTCTCTCTGTGCACTTGCTTTACATGGTGAAGGTCAGATGATAGATTCAGCAGGGCGGGCGGTTGTGAGCTGTGTTTATTAATTGCAGTAATTACTAAATGTCCAGGGAAATGTGTTTGTAGATATGAGAACAACCTCTCATTAAGGAATGAACCTCTATTACTGTATTGCACATGTGGACTCATAGTGTGCACACATATACACAGTTGGATCATTATTAGCTGAAATAACAGTGTTGTTGTTTTTACTGCCGCAGCTGTAAGTACAAAATGGATTCTGTCTGTTTTACATATACATTTTTAATATTCCAAATTACCAACACTAGAGTGGATCCCCTCTGTTTTACCTCAGAGGAGCACTGGTTCCATGCTGTGTTCAGAAAGCTCAAATGTTTGCCAGAGAACATCTATTTTTAAGCCTTTCAAAAGGTTGTCAGCTCTTGTATTATTTTTAGAATGTTTTCCTTGCTGTGAGGAATCCTTGTCGATGAGCAAAGAGAAGCTTTGAAGTTAAAATCTGTGTCTGATCTAGCCTGATGTTTGATATATTTGATATATTTCTAATATATTTATGTTAAAAAACAAATCATTCCTTTCCATCTATTCGACCTTGTATACCTTTTTATTGATAATTTAATTTGATCTCTATTAAAAGTTGTATTGATTTTATTAACATTTTGCCGTCGTTTTTTTTATTTTGTTCGGTTTCAAATTATTTTACCATTTTCATTTGTCTCATCTTATTATCATCCATGTTTTCTGCGAACTGAATTTTACTGACCTGTATGAAAGATGCTATGCAAATGAAAATTGATTGAATTTTATTGATCATTAAAAGAAAACATTTTGTCCTGATAAGTGACAATGGAATCTCTTTATTAATCTGCCACTAACTAACTTCCCATCTATTTCTCTCCGTAGGCTTTTATTATAAATACTCTGCTGCTTTGTTTGAACAAGCTGAAGCGAGGATAAACAGCATGGCAGAGGAAGTAATTGATTAATCACAGTGATATGGAACCTTATGAAGAGACTCTATGTTGATGACTCTTCAGTTTAGTCAGAGGAGCAAGTCACCATTTGAATCGTCACCTGGACTGGGAGTGGATTCGCTGGAAAACCCGTAGCTCTCCTCGCTCTGTGAACTCTTGTCTCTGACGATCTCTGCAACAGCATGCTCCTGTAAATATTTACATGCCGTGTCTGACAGCTGGGGGGGGGAAATGGAGACGACCTCAAAACTCCTCCCGACCCTTTTAACTCATGCTGGTAAGGCCCTACAGGCAGGGCTGGATGCTCCGGCGGTTGTGTTGTTTTGGTTGTGTTAAACACAGGACAGAACTTGATACATAGATTTACTATTTTGTTTTATGATGCTTTGTGCAGCCCGTCCCTTTCCCCTGTTCGCAAAACTTTTATAGGAAACCCTCACAGGCGTTTGTATGCACTCTTTAAACATGTTAAAATATATTGAAACACTAAACATGTTTTGTTGCCATAAATATTTAGAGTAATGACAATATCCTTTATTTAAATTGTACTTTGAAACAGAAGTTTAAAAAGTAAAACAAACAAACAGTGAAGACACAGTGCCATTACAAAACAGATTACACACAGTACAATAAAGTAGCTACATAATATTACATGTTTGCAAAATATTCTGACTATACATAATCTTTTTTGCCTTATATTTCGATAGAGCCTGTGAATATATGAAAAGTACTGAGTGTGGTGCTGTTTTAACAATGTATGAAACAGAAGTAATTGGTATGAACTGTGATATCTTGCAGATATACTCCACAATATATTATAAATGTACTGGAATATTCCAGGTACATGAAATTACTATATTTAAGTAAATGTAATTTTGTATTACATGTCACCTATTATTATATACGTGTGTATTACTATGTCTCTTGCTTCCTGTCCTCACCAGCAAAATGCACTAATGAAGCTGGTTGATTTAGTGAGGATGAGTATCCACTCTGATGCCTGTGTGAGTGTGTAGAGAAACTGTGCATCCCTGTGTAATCTGTCTCCCTTGCATACACACACACACCATGGGCTGCGCCATGTGTTCCCAGCTGGTGGACATGTGGACTGTGACAGTGAGACGGACAGGCCACAGGGCCACGGAGCTCACTGCCTTCCCACGCATGCAGCAAGGAGGCTACCACAGAGTGACCGGCCTCCACTACATGTCGTCCTTCTCCGACGCTGAGGACTGCTGTGACGACACCAGCTCGGGCAGCTCCCTCACCTTGGACTGGCAGGGTCAGGGGCCGACGGCTGACCCCTGACATAAGACATGTTGGATTATAACGTGTAAATAAACATGATGTAAATACACTGGGCATGTGGAATCATTTTAGAATATAGGTCAAGATAGTGAATATCCCTTGTACGTCTGAAGGTCAACCACCAGCAGATGTTAAGGACATAACCTCAGTAGTGCACCTTAGCGTCCTCAAGTGTTGTGGCCTTGTGATCAATAATACAGGCTGAACCTGAGGGTAAATCTGACTGGCTACTGACTTGTATGGCAGCCATGTTGCTGCTCAGTAGATCATACGTCATTACTTCTATATAACTAAAAACTGTCCCATTTTAAAACATAGGACAAGATAGAGAATGTTCTTTGAATGTTCTATCTTCTGCACAAATTAATTCCTACCACCAGTGGATATTAAATGCAATGAAGTAGGATGTGAGGGATGTTGTTTTTCTCAACATTAGAAAAACGTAATCTTGTTAAAGGGAGAGTCCTGTATTCAAAGTCTGTCTTACTTAAGCAGAGATAGAAAGCTATAATCCAAGAGTTATACTTTAGTACAGCTTTGCAGTATTGATACTTGAGTATTAATTCTACAGTGTACTCCACTACATTTATCTACAGATTAAAATTTTGCATAAAACACATAAAAGGCTTGTACAATTCAGTTTTACAATTAAAAATGGCTCTACTGAACCAACTATAATATTAGACAATAATGTATACATCTATAAGTAATAAAATACTATAAGTAGTGTCTCCAAATACTTCTTCCACAAGTGTGCTTGAGTAGGTTATTAAGCCTTTTCAGCATATAATATATGCTGATATATAAAATCATATATGGTTACATATCATGTTATTGGATCATTGTAACTGATGCAGTGATGTTGAAGTACCATATTACTGTTGTAGTGGGTTTAGGTTACTTGATATACAGTAAAGTAGTACCATCTATAATAATGGGACATATTAGAAATTTTACACTTATGACTACATGATATCATGAACAATTATATGCTTATTTGTTTTATGTGTAAAATCTGGATCTGCATGATATAAGTCGGACAACAACTGTGTTTACTGTAAAGTAAATATATTTTGTCTTTACTGTAAAGTAGTTATTGTTGAACAACCTGATTCTCAAAATATATATTTTTTTCTGTGTAAAATAATAGACTGAAAACGAACCACTTAGTATGAGGTATTATTACTTATTACTTCTGAAATATAGTGGAGTAGCATTAAAAAACAGTAAACTGTATCTTAGTACAGTATGTAGGTAAAAAAAAACTACATTATACCTCTGCTGGCATAACAAAATCTTTTTCTCTTATCGTACAGTATAAAATAATGTTGTGATGAAACACTGATGAGCAGAATCATGGCAATATCAGACTTATGACTGAGATGAAAATGTCCCTTGTTTTGCAATGACCCCCCAAGGCCCATATTTTGTCAGCAGGGTTTGAAAACATTTTCCCAGTCTGACCATCATAGTCAACGTGAAAGATGTGCTGGCTCCTGAAGTCAAATAGTCAGTCTCTGACTCAGACCACAGGTTCACGCCAGGGAAAGTTATTTCTTAGCCAACTTAAAAGACAGAGGGTGTGGCAGACTGTGGCACGGCTCCGTTTTGTGTATTATAGTAAGAAGACACTAAATTAAAAATACATTACTGTAGTCTAATCTATTGATAGTAATATTAATAGTTAAATATTAACATTATTTATTCAGTTCAATGAATGATTCATAAAACTATAATATAACATCAATAAATAGATTCTATTATTCTAAATAGCCTGCAGCTATGGATTGGTTATGAGAAAATGGGCTCCTGCAAACAGACATTTGAGACACAGCACATCCTCTCAGTGGCGTGGCTACATTTGTTGTTACCTTCTTCATCCTGTTTATTTTTCCCATTTTCATATAATTGTGTGTGTCTGTGGTCACTGTGAGTGTTGTTTTGCATTTTGTCAGGGTTGTGTCATCTTTATAGTATTTGTGTGCCTCTTTGAGGTGGTCATTTTATTGGCTTCAAAACAAGGAATGTCAACAGCCTCATCTGACTCCTTGGTGGGGTGAAGAACCCTCCGGCTGAGAAACATCATAAAGATTTATATCTTGAACAAACAGAAACCTTGAATATGGCGATAATTTATTTAACATGAGACTCACGTGCAAAGGTAAAATGTAACTTTACTCAGGAACCATTTTATACAGCAGGCTTCAACTCCACTACACTTTAGAGAGTTATATCTAACTTTTACTCCACTGTTCATCTGGCAACCAGTGGTGTTGCTACAGGGTATAGGCAAAGCAAGCAATTACTTAGGGCTCCGAGCTAAGAGTTGACCCCCGAGAATGGCTGATTAAAATTTTTTTGTTCGGTTCAATAAAGGGCTCCCTGGTCTATTTTTCTTATGGCCCCCATGATGTCTTGAAATGCTTCCTTGGGCAACTACAATTACATTTGAGATGATTTACGAAGAAAATCGGACAAAATGCCAAGTAGTTTCAATTTGCTTCAAATGTATCAGCCACAATAACACAATGCTACACACACACAAGTTATATGGGAAAATGTGTTGTATTTCTGACATGTTGCTACTGTCCCATGCAGAGTTGGGGTCGAAATCTGACTTCTTCCACGCAAATAAACATAGAAAATGATAAGCCATGTGTCATCATCTTCAATAATGTGGGTAATTAGCAGAAATAAAGAAGTTATATATATATATATATAAATCTGGTTGCTTGAGTCCAAATAGTGTTTGAGAAGTGTTGCAACCGCCTCCGCTTTCCTTTTCTTTTACTTTCTCACAAAGGCCACTAAACAGTTAAGCGACGCCTCAGGGGATCAAGTTTGGAGTGGCAGACAAAAATGCAGAAAGAAACATGGATTGCAAATTTCCATCTCCTCTGATTAACCTGCCATCATCGCTGAGTGGCTGCTGACGTCAGTGACGCTACACAAAAAGCCTGCGCTCAGAGGCACTCTCACTTTCTGAAGCTTTTACGCACGAACCAGCGCACCAGCCCCGGAGCTGCTCCCTCCTCAACTCACTTTGGATCCACCGCATCTCAACAGCAATGGCAGTCATGATAAGAAACGAGGTTTTCTCCTGCTTTGTTTTCTACGGAGTGCTGCTGGTGGTCAAAATGTACATCTTGGCGATTATAACGGGGCAAGTCAGGCTGCGTAAAAAGGTGAGTCCAGGATTCAGATGGAAACAAGGAAACCAGCAGGGAAAAGTCATATTGCAGCATTAATATCAACTTATTCTGTGTTTTTTTCCCGCTGATCGAGTTTTGTTTTCGTTCTTTCCTGAAAGGCTTTTGCCAACCCCGAGGACTCGCTGAGACATGGAGGTTTACAGTTTTACAGAGAGGACCCATATGTGGAGAGATGCCGGAGGTGAGAGCAGAAAGACATGCTTTTATTTTCTAACTAAAAAACTTGCATACGTTGTGGAGCTTTCAGACCCAAAAACAAACTATTACTCACCACAAGAAGCATCCTAAATATTGTCCAACCCTCAGTGTCTACATTAGGATGCTGTCCTCATGGTTATTATTCAATATGTGTGATTACATAACTCATTTATTCCTCAGTCTGTCAAACAGTTTGATCTCTAAGAATACCGCAGTGTCCCTGTGTGGAGAGATAATAAGGATTGCACAGCAGCAGTGTATTATATCATCATTTGATCAATACCTTATGTTATTTAAGCTTTTGGGAAGTTCCTTGGCTTGCTACATTATATTATTAAACAAACGCATGTGTCAAATAATATAAAAATAATGGAGAAAAAAACAAAGAGACGTACAGATGTCACTGTAATACTTTGCTTTCTTCTGGGGAACAGTGTTCATGTTTCCTTTGCAAGGCTTCAGTCAGACAATGTGTTTTCCTCCAGTGATATTCAACAAGAGTTGGCAGCCTTTAGCGCTCTTGCTTTGTTTGAACTTGTCACTATCCGTGACGTTAAAGAAACAGATGTTTTTCTGCTTTTAAACTTCTAAACTTTCCCCTCTGCTTTCCTCATCTGTCTGTCATGGATCACCCATGGAACATGTGATGGGAAATGCATTGGCAGGCATTGACACATTTTTGGTGTTTTATTTGTTTTTCCTTGGGCTACTCCGACACTACGCGCTCAAATAACCTGCCAACCTAATCACTTCTTTTGTAATGTACACTTCCCAGAAAAATATAATTCCCCATTTGAACCCAATGGGAGGAGAGGAAGCGAGAGAACAGAGTGGCAGTTCTGCCAAAAAAAAGAAAGTCACACTGCTGTAGAACACGGTTCAATTGAGATGAACAGGTCTGAACTAAACTGATGAGTCACCCCAGTGATAAATCACAGTATTCCATGTTGGTTAAGGCCTCTTCCCTCTTTCAGACCCTCAAATTCCCTAGAAAACCAAGATAATCCAAATAACGAGAAACCGAAGTAGAGGAAGAATCCTTTGTCGTACTTTGTAAAATCAGATGTGTGACCGAATCCTTCCTCTCCTACAGAGCTCATGTTAACGACATGGAGAACATCTTCCCCTTCCTCTTCCTGGGCGCCATCTACTCCCTGACCGGCCCCTCACTGGCTGTGGCCCGCCTCCACTTCCTCGTCTTCTTCATGTGCCGCGTGCTGCACAGTGTTGCCTACCTGCTGGCCCTACAAGCACCGACCCGCTCCATAGCCTACACCTTCGCACAGATACCTTGTGTCTCCATGGCCCTGCAGATTGTAATGGCGGTTGCAGCTTATGCTTGAACATCCATCGTTGAAGGCTTGGGGTTGTGGCTCGTAAGATCTGTGGCCTGTGTCAGCAAAGAAAAGCAGGAGGCGGATACTGAGCAGACTCCTGGGAGGGAGATCGTAAAAAGACAAGAATTCCAGCGAGAGTGCAATACACCGCGAGGTGTGTGTGATCAAGCCTATACCGAGTTTTGTGAGATGTTGTCAGTATTGTTGTTGTGAGAATGTTTTAAAAGTTCAGTGAAGTTGACATTTTGTAGTGTACTCGTGTATTTAAAATGCAAATGAAGGTTGTTGCTCATCTTGTTTTTTCTGAAACCAGCTTTCGTTGACTTGACGATGGAATTTAAAACTCACAGTTGCCGACATTTGGCTCAAACTACTCGGGAATTTTTTCCAGCACTGCATTGCACAATGTGTTGATCCCCCACTCCCTTTTTTTTGTGTGTTTACACACAACACAGACCAACATTCAGGTGGTGTCCTATCTAAGGTGGCCTCGTCGGTTTTCCTGTGTGGATATTCCATCTGTTGGGTTAACATTTGTTTGCATTGCTACATTCAACAAGGCATAATGGATCCTGGCATGATGACGTACGAGGTGCTGACAGACTTTAATACCACTCAGTCGAATAGTTTTCAAGTAAATGCTTTCAACTGTGGGTCTCTTTAAGAGCCTTTAAAGGAGAAGGAAAGGTAAACTAACACTGTTTGTACTGAGACATGTATCTGACAAGAACCTGCAGAGAAAGAAGAACACGAGTGTCATGTGAAAGAGCTCATCTGTGAAAACTGTTTAAAAAAAGTATTGTAATCATAATTTATTATTCAGCGTACATTTTGAAAGGGAATAAATCAAACCGAGCTGACCCATCCTTTACTTGAACACAATTAGTCCAGTATTTGAATCATTTTAGCAGATGGATCACTGTTTACTTTGCCTGGCCGTGCAGAGACAGTGGTCTGTATTGTTAAGGGGACAGGGGGCCCCACTTTCCCTGTTAGTGTGAGATGATCCAGAGGTCTGAGGCAGGCCTCCAGCATTCCTCCTCTTATTATGTAAGACCTTTTGGCCGTGCTGCTCTCTTTTTTCATATCCTGAGGGGCTGGACGGTGCCGGGAAGCCACAGGCTCTATGCTTTCATGCGTTCATGCTCAATGTGGCTACAGTTAAGTCAGTGTGTGTCACCCGCCCGCATTATGAGCAAGATGTTTGTACATTTTCACTTGTATTTGTTTCCCAAGCTGCATTGCCAGTAATCTCATGCACAGTGACTTTCCCTCCAGTGACGATGACTAAACCTGGCATCAAAGAGCAGCAAAGTCTTGTGATCATAGTTTTTATTCTCTGTACAAAAGAAATAGAACAGACCCAGGGAACGTGGGATGGCCGCTTTCTTTTTTTGAATGAATGAGCCTTAACAATACATATGATCTGCGTGACACCTAAAGCTAATAACAAGCCAGCAACGCAGGTGTGTCCATATACATGACTGGAGTGGTCGTAGCAACCTGCCTCTACCTCCAGGGCTTTAAAGCAACAAGGCACATGTCCTTCATCCTATACGACTCCACCTCTCCTGTGTTTCACACCCACAGGAAGTGACTCACACTCAGTGGTGGCATGTAAGTACATTTACCTTTTACTGGACTTCGGTAAATTTTTCACGTACCTGTACAGTACTTTCCTTAAGTAGGTTTATTTTGGGGAACTCTCTTTTACTCCACTACATAGCACACTTACAATATAAGCAAGTATTTACTCACTTCTATCCAAGGAGAAAAGTGAATGTGGTACTTTTACTCTTGCTTGAGTTCACTTTTTGTTATTTACATTACATTGCATTACATTACCTACTTGAGTTCTTCACAAATACACACACACACACACACACACACACACACACACACACACACACACACACACACACACACACACACACGTGTCTCCATGATGGTGGACGACATAACATAGGCTTGAATTGATTTTTCTGACACCAACCTTAACCATAGTTACTAATTGCCAAAACCTTACCCTAACCCTAACCCTAACCCTAAACCTAACACTAACACTAATCTTATCCTTAACCTTACCTTACCTTACCTTAACCTAAACCTCACCATAACGAAACAGTACAAATATCTCCACCTAAATATTTAATAATTTTCATTATGGGGACTTGATTTTTGTCCCCATAAGGAAGACAAAAAAAAAATTACAAAAAAGAAATTACATATCACAACTTGTTTAATGAGCTGACTGGAAAATGGGACTAGATTAAAAACGTTTTCTCTACACCATAGCTGGTTCTAACTCTGACAGAAACAATGTTTTTCTTCCCCCTGCTAGGGAATCAGTTTATGTTGGACGGATGGTGTGTTCCTGTTTTCTCAGAGGGTGTCACTGTGTCTGTCTCCTTCAACCAGGGTTAGGGTTACAGTGAGCAGCAGAGATTTAAAAGGCACCAAACATACTGCACTTACATCATTATGTATCCCCACCTTGTGGCCACACACAGAAAGTACTAATCAACACACAGTTAGCGCCAGTTTTCAACTACGAAGAACAAATCCTGTGCGTCATCAAATCCGAACCTCTCATTAACCTGCATTGAAGCACAGGGCTACTTATAAGACCTTTGACTTTGTGTAATTATTGTAAATATCACAGTGTTTCAGACTCAGACACACTTTGACTTTGGGAGGTATTAAAGCCTGTAGGTAATGAGACGGTGTTTCTTTATCATGGGAAAATCACGGCACTCAAAGTGATAAAAGCTTTGATAAACTGAAATATCTGTCAAAAATGAATCCACCTTTGACCTCAGGAGCTCGGCATCGATTATCTTTCTGTCATACACTGATTCAATGAAGCTGTCAGCCTGAGAAAAAGCTTTAGGCTAGTGTAATAGGAATTTTGTATTCGTGGACGTGATGTTGCATGAGCAGACGTGTATGTGGAAGATTGACCAGATTGGTTATCTAAAAGGGCAACTTTAGGTTTACGATTATTGCTCAGAGACTTATACTTTATGGCCTCTTGAAGCCTTAACTTTATGGTGTCTCTTTGAAAATGGTTGGGATCTCACATCTGGGGTCTCACTCGAGGGGTCTACTAGAGAGACATGACGGCAAGATAGCTCCAACCCTGATAAGACATCAGGAGGGTAATAAATACATTTACATACCCAATGGGAGGGGGCTGTGGGTTATAAGAACACAACTCTCAGGTCTGCTTATTTGTACATTTCATTCAGGTGATGTGTACTGTGAGTCCCTCGGAGTAGTGTGAGTGAATTTAGGTTAAAGACCAGTCGAGCTACTGCATTCTGAATGAGCTACAGAGGTCGGATGGCACTAGCAGGTAGACCTGCCAGGAGGGAGGTACAATAGTCCAGGCGGGAGATCATCAGGGCCTGGACCAGAACCTGCGCCGCCTTCTGAGCTGAGAAGGGGGCGTATTCTCCTGATATTGTGCAACATGTATCTACAGGAACGTGTTGTTGCAGTAATGTTGGCAGTAAGGGAGAGTTGGCTGTCAAGTGGGAGGAAAAGTAGTTCGGTGTTGTCAAGGTTGATTTTCAGGTGGTGTGCAGACCTCCACTGAGAGATGTCAGTCAGACAGGCAGAGATTCGTGCTGCTACCTCTGTTTCAGATTGGGGAAAAGAGAGGATTAGTTGGGTGTCGTCTGAGTAGCAGTGATAGGAAAAAGCCATGTGAGCTGAGAGAGTTGGTGTACAGAGAGAAGGGAAGAGGACCCAGGACATAACCTTGAGGGACCCCAGTAGTGAGAGGACAAGGTTCGGACACAGATCCACTCCAAGTTCGAGGTCAGTGCGGTCTTTGAGATAGGATGCAAGCCAGGAGAGAGCAGAGCCTCAGACACCCAGATCCTGAAGGGAGGAAATAAGGATCTGCCGGTTCACTGTGTCAAATGCAGCAGAAAGCAGGACTCAGAAATAAAGAAATAAAAGAGAAGTCAGACTAATGTAATGATCGTTAACCAAACTTCACGGGCTGATATAAGATCATTTTTTGCTTTTTTGTTTTAGGACACTTGCACTTTAAATTTTTTTAAACGAAAACATCAGACAGTTTAAATTTCATAAATATTTATTACATATCAATGAACATAATCAACTACTTTCACAGCAGTGGTCTACAGCACTTGTTTAAAATAAATGCTCAAATAATATTAATAAGAATAATCATAATAATAATAATATAGTTCAGTTTCATTTGAGGCCACATTTGATACACAAACATTTACAAGTAGTACTTGGCATTAAAAACGATGGCAATACAATATTTTAAGACACTTGGTGTTTTTTTTGTTCATTTTCTTTCATTTTGATATCACAGAGAGGTTCAGCAACAGTCTAAACAGTAAATATAGGTTCAAATACAAAAAAAATAAGGAAACCAAAAAATACAAATAAACAAACAAACCAAACAAACAGTGAAAATGCCAAGGGGAGGTAGAAACAAGGGCAGAAATAGAGGAGAAAACGGAAATAAGAGAAACAGTGTTTCCCCCCATCACTCACCGAGAGCAATAACGTTTCCTTAAAGTACATTTCCTTAAAAGAAACCAAAATAAACCTACACTCCCTTCATCATCATCATCATCATCATCATCATCTTCCCTTTTAAGTTTTCTGAGTTCGTCAAAGTGTTGGACGGTTCACACTGACACAGGCAGGAGGAGAACATTGGAAACAATGAGGAGGTAAAAAGGGAGGATGGAAGGAGGCTCATGCAGGATGTGAAGGCTGCTGTGATGTGAAACAGCCACATGGAGGCGCTCTCATACAGACAGGTAGCATGTAGGGAGGACCACTGCTCCCATGCTTGTTTACCCTCTAAGCTTTCTGATGTGGTTTTAATGACTTTCTGTTATTTACTCAAATATATAGAGTTTCATCTTTAGATTCAGACACACACGGCCGATTCAACGCTCTCAGTGGAGAAAGCGTGTATCTGTATGAGTGATCTGAGACCGAGCCACTTCTGAGGTGATTTCAGGGAACTGTTTACATGTGACTGGTCTGGCTGCAGTGCTGTTTGCACAAACAGAGCCACATGAGAGTTAAAACCTCTAAAAACCCTGGTAATAATGGCTTTAGTCACTTTTAACTGCATGATTTTATAATTCCTTTCACTTTAAAGAGGCCCTCCACTGGTTATGTTTAACTGCCATGGCAAGCACTACTCTGCCTGTGGAAACAAAGTCAGATAATGTTTTCTGTGGTTACCATCGGAGTTTTTTTTTTCTTCTTCTCTTAATTAAAGAAAAGAAAATAACCGTAATAAAGGGCTTAGGGTTATCTGAGTTTGGGCTCGAGACTTGTGCCGGGCTGACGTCACATCGTTTAAAATCGTAATTAGGAGCGGCCTGGAGGCGAAAAGGTTCACGTCAGTCATAGATAACAGGAGTCTGACGCTGGTATCTCTTTAATTTAGTGATAAAAATAAGATCCAGAGTAGTTTTAATGGGTCCATAAAGTTTGTTGGTTTCACTTGGTAACAAACTGCTACAAATAAGAAGCCCAACAAAAGCTGTTTATCTGGTGACACTAAACGATTTTTTCTGAAGGGAAAAGCACCATATAATAACATTTAAATAATGAGGTGTGAGCACTTCCAGGTCAGAATAAAGGATGTTTTCTTAATTTCTGCCAACAACCTGTGAGTGGAACATCATGGAAAGATTTGGTAATATGAGTAAACAATTGATTGTGTAAGGACTCAAATACAGTTTATTGACAAGATAACTCTATGTCCTTTAAATTTGGGGGTTAATAACACAACAGTGGTCCTTTAGCTGATGTGAGTCATCCTTATTTATTCTCTTTACAGATACTTGTGTACTTATGTATTAATAAATGACAAGTCTGATATATTGGAACTTTGAGACAAACCGTCGTATGTGGATGAATTTGATCTCCAGTCAGAAATCCCTAATTACGATAACTGGATGCAGGACTTTCTTTTAACAGAAAGCCTGTGTTACAAACTGGTAAGAAAGAATTGGGAAAGAAGTGGGCGTTGAGAAGGCAGAGGAGGTCAAGGGAACGAATCTACTGAGGGGTATTATGGGAAATGTGGGACCCATTTATTACAAAAAGTCATCATATTTCTAGTCTGTGCTGCTCTTTTAATCTCTTTAATCTGTCTCATCCAACTTTATTAAAATTAAATACTTGCACTAAACTTGTTTCATGACTTTGATTTTGAATGAATGATGACCAGGTCGGAAGTCCAAACCAGGATCTGAACAAAAACCTGTATAATGAATCAAATGTCTGGTTATTGATCAGTGATTTTAACTAAGTGTCTGTGTTGGGTTTAAGGACACGTTTAGCTACTTGTCAAAGGATTAATGGTTAAAATGGGGAAATGAAAAAGCACAGATGTCGGCAGAATTGGCCAATAGCTGGACACCAGTGGTTCCAGCTGTGAGTTGATGTTTTACAGGACGTCTAGAATCAAAACAGCAGGTCTAAGATTTTAAATTACAGAAAATATTTATTCTAAATGCCTGGTCCTATGGAGTGCTGATCCCAAATAAGGTTATTTTCTTAATTGTACATGCTTCTCAGTCTTAGTTACCAATTCTAGTTTTTAATTCTAGTTAATTAGTAATGATTAATATTGGCTCATTTTTTTATTTTCCAACAAAGTTTTACTTTTGCCATTATCAGATCTTTTAGATTTTAGTCTAAAGCTTATTCCCTTCCTGTGCCTTTTTGTCGTGTCAGGTTTTGTTTTGCTTCACGCTCTTATTTTTGGTATCATGTTGCAGACCTCATGATTACCAAAGAAGCCAATTGTTGGCTCAGAATACTCAAAGGCGGCTCATGCAGATTTGATGTCGCCTCCTTCTTATGAGGGCGTGAAATGTTTAGCACATGTGACTTTGCGAGCGTACCTCCGGTATCGTGAATGAAAGGAGCTGTGGGTCACAGTAGTAAACTAACGTTGACTACAATCATGGCTGCTACTGTCAGACACCAGAGTGCGGTGGCTGTTCGAGGTGTAGTTCAGTGAAGGATGATGGGAAATGGCACTTGTGAGAGACTTTGCCTCCAGCCCTGTCTACCTGTGTGCTGTGACTGAGGAGAAGAATAAGGACTAACATGTGCAGACGGCATAAAACATCATACTTTTACTAAATATGGGAATAAAACGGATTTTTATAATATATCTATAAATATGCATCACAGGCATGACAAGCACACATGCCTGTCACTGTGTATGCATTTCCATGTATAAACAGATGTACACACACACATATGCATATCTTACAACATTTGAAAGTGGATTGGAAATAATCACATAATATACAACACATATTAAGCTCTAGCAACTTCCGAGGGCATTGTGAACGCGAGGGCTTTAGCCGTGCCTCAATGTGTAGATTTACATTCAGTTTGAGGTTCGGGAGCAAACCGTTTACATTGTCTCGAAAAACATTGCAGAACTCTGAATAAACCACGGCATCTGACATGACCTCATCGCCTCTTTGGGTATTTTTCGTGCGGGGCAACACAAACACCCAACACGCAGCGGCTGAGGGACAGCTCACGAAGACTGACAGGCTCACGGACACAGCTTCTAACTCCCAATGCACCCATCTTGTCCAATGACTGGTGAGACCGTAGATATAAAACAAACAAACCAACAAACCAACAAAAAAAACAAGACAAGAACAAAGGATTCAAAACGATAAACAATAAAAAATAATGGTGACAGAACAGGAGTGGGTGGGCCGAGAAGTGCACGATGGGATTGTCTTCACTTTAGGTCCAGGACATCTTCTTCAAAGGATGTGGAGAGGGCAAACGCGCTGGCGAGAGGCGGGCTCTCCCCCAGCAGCAGCGCCTTCTCCGGCTCAGCCTCCGAACTGGACGAACCATGCAGCTGGGCGTCCAGGTCTGCGTCAAAAGACTCTGACTCTAACCTGCTGTGCACAGAAAGGTAGAACTCAAGCTCAAATACCACATAACAGATTAAATGTGCGGCTGCTGCGGAATCTGTCTCTGTCACCTGTCGCTGTTTGTCGACGTCAGTGCTCGCGCTTTGGGCTCCTCCTCCGTGTTCTTCTTGCTCATCTTCCTCTGTTTGACCGTTCCACTGTCCGACTTCCCACTTGGCTCCTCTGTCAAGCCTTCATTGGTGTCACGTAACAGAAAATGGACACTACTTGAAGGAATATTACAACATTTGGGAAATGCAAAGCTGCAGCCAGCTCGCTTGGTTTATGCCGGCTGGACACTAGAGGATTATCTGACATATTTTTGGGCTAGAATACAGCCTAAATTGCAGGGTCGTTGCCGATTTGAGGCTAGTCTGAACATATTATCTGGCCAAATGATACTGTAGTGCGAGGGGTTCACAGACATAACCTTAATATCACTGATTTCGAAACGTAAATATCAATATAACAATTGGAAATAAGGGGGTATCGTGTTGTATGACAAGAACAGTGATTGGGTGGTTGATCAGAAACCCATAATAGCCCCTCTACAGAGTTAATAATACTTTTTCCAGGAGCAGTTGGACGGTAGAAAACGAGAACACATTTTTGGAATTGTGACAACACTATAGAGTCACAATAAAAATATGAATTGTTAACTGTTAATAAAACAGTTATATATATTTTACTTTTTGGCATTGTGTTAATCCTCTCGTGTGGAGCAGGTATGAGTGTAAAGACTAAACACAGTTCTCAAAGGACAAAACCCCCAGATGTATTTTCGTGCTTGTTCAGCAGCAGTGACCTAAACGAGTTCCCTGTGCTTCCTGGTCAAGGATTAACAAAGCATCACACGCTGATAAGTGACCTTTGGCAGTGCTCCTCCGTTACCTTTTGAGCTAGTGGAGTCTGATCAGACTCCTTATGCTAAGCTAAGATAGCCTGGCTGCTGGTTTTAGCCATACATTTAGCATACTGACAACGGGTTACATATGTATTGTAGAGTTAGAATAGAGTTTTTGAGTTTACCAAGCAGCTCCTTCCTCGTGCGGCTGGCTATCTCTTTGATTTCCATGCGTGAGAGGGACAGTGAGTGTGTTGCAGAGATGAGGGGAGTCGGTTGCACCATGGCGGGAGCCGGCGCCGTCATAACCTTGTTGACCAGCGGGGACTTGAGGGGTCTCTCAATGCTGCGGCCGACCAAGTTACACAGAGGGATCTTGAACATTTGCTTACATGCTGCTTCACCTGAGAATAAGAGAAGGTTGGGAAAAGGAGGACGCAGGGGAGGAGAGTCAGGAAAGTACAGGACAAGGACAAGGCAGATCATGAGAAAAGACATGAAACCAGAAATAAACAGAACAGAGATGGGCGTAGGAAGAGACAGAAAGGAAGAGGAATGTGAGGCAGTGAATGAGGAATGTATGAAACTCCTTGAATGAAGCACCAAATCGTTTTTTTCATGTCTCAGCCCATTGGCTACAAAAATGCATATGTGCATTTAAAGCCTCCCATATCTTTTGACGCTAGGTATTTGATTTTTATTATTTTTGGTCAAAATGACTATGGCATGGTAATGGTGTTAGGAGCAATGACAATTTTAATTGTTTGACATTTTGGAAAAATTTGCTTAGTTGCCTTCTTGCTCAGCGTTAGATGAGATCGATACCAGTCTCATGCCTGTATGATAAAAATGGAGCTAGCTGGTGGTAAGCTTAAAGGGAAAAAGCTAAACTAGGTAAGTGGATTCCAGCTAACAACCTACCAGCTTATAATAGAGTGGACTAGCTCACAGACATGAGTGGTGGTATCAGTCCTATCATCTAACTCTCAGGCACAAAGTGAATAAACTTATTTTCCAGAACATTGAACAATTCCTCTCAGTGGTGCATTTAAGGACCTTGCCACGTTTGGCTGAATAAAGCGTTGCTGTATTGTCAGAAAATCTAATTTACAGAGACAACGGCAGGCAAACCTTTTGTCTATGTCAAAATCTGAATGTGGAGAGGTCATGTCAATAATTAAGAAAAAGTCCTTAACTGCATCAACGGAAGAGGTTTTTAAAACACACGTGATTGCAACAGCACGATCTTACCACATGTGGCAACATGTGGTGTGATTATGGTGTGATTTGCAAAACAGTCACTGTAGTTTGTATAAAATATATGGGATTGGTAGGTTATGAATTAAAATATGCAGAACGTCCTAAATCCCAAATCTCTCTCGCACTCGCACTCATATTGCGTTTTAACAAGATTGGGAGGTGACAAACTGATGCAATACAAACTCCTGTATTCAAATAAAGACTAACGTGATTAATAGTCCTATTTACTGAAACAGCATGGGATCTTAAAGTTAATCAGCCGTAATATAACTGTTAACTCTTAGCCAGTTAGAGCACGCCATCTATTCTGCAGAGACGCTAAGTGCTTAAAGTCTGTGTGGGACAAATTAAATGGATGTTTGGAGTTTGACAAAGGGGACACACTGCTAGCGATGCTGCAGCGTGCCAACCTGCAGTGCCCAATTGTGCCATCCGGGAGCAGTATTGCAGTTTGGCAGCGGCAGACTGCTCTGCCGAGACCGGCCGGTGGCGACAACATGGATGAGACCGAGTCAATGTGGAGGCTCTGCGCTGCACAGAGAGCACCGTCTCATCTGAAATGTCAGCGGGTGAAGAGGTGAATGAGGAGCCGTGGAGGAGAACAGAGGGTCAGTGCTGTTGTTTGACAGGTACACTGTGTTAGTGTTGTTACCCATCCAGCCCCCTGCACCCGGTGCTGGCAAAACAGGGCAACACTGAAAGCAAAATGCAGCAGGAGCATGCAGTTATTTGGAATATACAACCACAAGCGATCGATATATATATATTCCACGTGTGTTTTCTGGACCAGGGGAAGTGTCATGCTCCGTCACACTTGCAAAAAAACGAAAAATAAATCTGAATGTGGGGTGTTCGGGCACTAAGTGAAGTTGAATTCTCCTGGACAGCATGTTTGAGCCAGCGGAGGCAGGCGGCGTCTTGCAGCCACATCGGTAACAGCATCTCGTTGGCGTTACTGATGCCATTACATCAGATGAACCCCCCCCACCCAGAGGAGAGCAGACACAGCAGGTGCACAGGCAGTCGGAGGATGGGGATTTTTGTCAGCACCCCTTCCACCCCTCTTTCCCCCCCCCCCCCCACTGCATCTTCTGCTACACCACCCCCGCCCCCCACCCAGCCTCACCGTCGGATTGTGGCACCGCTGCTTGGACAAGCACTTTGGATCGAAGCGAGGGCTGACAAAAGTCTCCATGGCGACAGTGCAATCTGTAAATCATGCTGCGGCAGACGTGTCTTCTTCTTCTTCCCTTTTTCCTTCCCCCCCCCCCCTTCTCTCCCCACCTCCTGCTTGTACACAACCCCTCCCTTCCCCCCCTCATACCTTTCCTGCGTCTCATCCTCCTCTTATTCAGAACATCCCCCGTTATCTCCTGCGCCTCACTTTTATTTATTTTTTCAACTCCCCCCCCCCCCTCTCATTCTCTAAGACACACGGGGGGGTGGGGGGAGAGTGGGGAAGACATAATGTTCACTTAACATTCAACCAACGTTTAAGTCAACATGCCGCCTTGGAACAGACAGGGTGACAGACTCTGCGAGCACGTGCATGTGAGTGGGGCAGCGGTATGAGCGTTTTCATGAGCTGAGGACGAGAACCCTGCAGTACCTTCGGCATCCTTAGACATGTACAGGGAAAGCTTGGTACCATAGGGGATCCGTATTGAATCTGAACCAGGGATGAAGAAGAGGGTTACACAAACTGAACACACACACGCACAACCACACACAGTACATACAATTTAGGCGCACACAGCAGGTGATCGGGTCCCCGCCATGCACAATCATATGCTGAAAACAGGAGGGAAAATGAGAATCCCTCCGAGAGAAAATGATTGCCCGGACCAGCCTAAAAGCATAAAGCCCTTCCTCAGCTAATTGCAGCAGCGACAGCCAGACCTTCCCTCCTGTTAGCCTTAATGGGACCTGTAAATACCCCCCCCCCCCTCTGGAAAAGACCGCCGTGAGGGTGCAGCAGCCGCTAGACAAGCAGGACATTTAAATAATTTCTTTCCTCAAGCTTTGTCCCTCGCTGCAGCCGTCTGAATAACATGGATGTGTTGGAGGAAGACATGGTGTCCTTCCTGTTACAGCTACAGAGACTAACGAAGCTGACTTTGCCGTCGGCCATCGGCCATCGTTCTGGTGGCTCTCGCCGAATGACAAACCTGCACTGACAACAGCTGAGCATCACTAGCACACCTCAGTTTCAGATCTGAAGAGGTCAGTGGTGGGGGAGGGGGGAGGGGGGACCCGGTATGGTCAAATCTACAATGAAAGACAGGGGGGAGTGGATGTGGGCTGGAGGGTGGACGGGAGGGGGGGGGGGGGGGGGGGTTATTGATCCTTTTTTTTTTTTTTTTTTTTGAACTTAAGTTTTTATTGAACTTTTTTCAGGCATGGTACATGACAAATTAAACATCTTATCAAATTAAACATCATTCTTTATACAGGAAAAACACAGCAAAAAAATAAAAAAAATAAAAAAATAAAAATAAAAACAATAAAACAATAAAACCAGGGTCCTAGTGGGGATCATTATTTACCTTTATGTAATTCCAAAACCTGTCCCAAGGAGTCACCCCCTCCTCCCTGTCATCACTCAATCTACTAAGCATACATTCATAGGATGCAGTTTCAGTCATTGCACATACCCATTCTTTCACATGTGGAATTTCTGGCGCCTTCCAATGTCTTAAAATAACTCGGCAGGCTGTTGTTGTACCCACCGAAATTACAGAAAAATTACATTTGGTTATGTTGGGTAATTGAGACTTGTCCCCCAGTAAACAGAGCTCTGGACTTAGGGGAATTTCTGTTCCAAGCCAGTTACTTAAAATATTTAGAATCTGAGTCCAGAAAGGTCTAATCAAGACGCATTCCCACATACAGTGAAGGAAAGTACCAGTTTCCTCCTTGCATTTCCAGCACAGATCATCACCCAATAGTTTCATCCTATACAGTCTGGATGGTGTGAAATAGAATTTATGTAATACCTTATATTGTGTAAGTTTTCCCCTTGCCTCTCTCACATATTTACCACAATCAGCCACAATTACTGCCCATCTATCACTATTAATCTCTCCACCAAGGTCCCTCTGCCAAATCATCTTTAACTGGTTAGAGTCATTGCCGAGGGAAGAATTAGCAATTTTATAAAATTGTGAGGCTTTTCGTTTTCTGAGTGGAAGTTTCATATAATCGCTCATCATATTATCGGTAATATTGTATGGCTTTGAGGTAATGCAACTCCTCATTTGCAAAAATTTCCAAAAATGATCCTTTCCCACCAAATCAAATTTCTGCAACAGCTTATCATATGACAAAAACACTCCATCTTCAAATAGATCATTAATGGTGTTTAAGCCTCTAGCGTGCCACTGTTTCCAATACACGGGTTTCTTCCCAATGCAGACATCGGGATTATCCCACAATGATGAATATCTTTGTAGAGTATGTGTAAGTTTAAACATTTTATGTACTTTACCCCAAACCTCCCTTGAATGTAAAAGTATTGGATTTGTAATGTTGGACCTTCTTTGTGACAATGCTTCTATAGGTTGGAAAGGCGAGCATATCTCCTTTTCTACCTTCATCCAAGCTGTCTCACCCTCTGCAGCCTGCCAGTACCTTGCTATTTTAGCCATCTCAAAAGCTAAATAATACAATCTAAGATCTGGCAGGCCAAGCCCTCCCTTCTCTCTATGTGCACACAACTTTGGGTTATTGATCCTTAATCATCCTTGAAAGCATGCTCTGCCTTGGAGGTTATGTATTGTGTCCCTTGAATGGCGGCGGCGGTGGGGCTGGGTCATTAGTCGGTTCCTCGTTCTGTAATTTGCGGTTAATAAGAATTTAAAAAAGATGATGCCTCTGCATGCTTCGACCCTCCAGCTACAAATCTCATTCAAGCAAGTGCCTGTCAATTGCGACTGTAGGCCCCCAGTCATTTTTAATATTGCATCAAAATCAATTTGTTGATCGATCACTGCAGATGTTTCGTTGCTTTAATTTTATTTTGTCATGTTATGATAAAACTGTCTGGTTATTAAAGTTATAGCAAAAAGAAAGGAGACTCGTTTCCCCCGACGAGTAGCCAGCTAAGAATACTTTAAAATCTTTCATAAGGCTCATGTCAGATAGAAAGATGAGGAAATAGTCATTGGAGATATAAATAATATTAAATATCACCAAAAATTCATATCAGGGAAAGTAATGTTAAATCTGGGGGGGGGGGGGGGGGGGAGTGGCTGTGGCTTAAATAAACCCTTCTGCTGAGACAAGTTAATGTAAATAGAACTCGAGCTCTGGGCGAACAGAACATCCAAAGTCAAACAGGTCTGCGGGCAACTCTGACATTTCAAAGACCTGTAACGTCGAGGCACTAAGATCCTCCTCCTCTGCTGCTGTCGCTTTGCAGGGCTTACCGTCACCGAGCGGCGAGGGGAACACGGGCATCTCGTAGCCGGTGGGCGTCTGCGGGGAACTCTGGGAGCTGGTATCTCTTGAGCTGCAGTTGGAGGCCGAGCTGACCGGAGCCGACGAAACGAAATAGATGTCGGACTGAGGGCGGAAAAACAGACGGACACAGAGAGAGAGAGAGAGAGCGAGAGAGAGAGAGAGAGAGAGAGAGAGGAAATGAGATCCTTCCAGGAAATATTAAGAGGACGGGGACAGAAATGATGGAGGCAGCGGGTGAAAGATGAAAAATAAAAATGAAAAAACAAAGAGATTGGATGAGAGCAGAGAAAGGAAAAAAGTATTCATATGATGTCAGGTGCACTGCGGGTCTGTTTTAAATTATCTACCTGTATGAATTACGAGTGTATTATTGCTTTGTAGCCATGCATATCACCAGCCATATTTCCCACTGGGGTAATAAAGATTGATTGAAATGAGGGAGCTGAGACAGCTACTTCTAGAACGCAGTGTGGCCTGAAAACTCTGAAAACACTCACAACCTGGAAGAGTGAACCTAATGCCTTACTACTACACAATAATCCGACCTCTGACCAGTGCTTAAGATAGAATTAAAAATTAAAATGAACTAAATAAACAACCTGAAAAGAAAGTGTATGTGATAAGTGTCGACCGTACTGACCCGTGAAGCAGCCAACTGCAGCTCTGGAACCACTGCGGTGTACACCAGGTTGCCATTCACCACCAGTCGGATCTCGATGGAGTCCGTTGTGAAGGCCAGGATGTAAGGAAAAGCGCAAACTGCAAAGAGCACACAAACGTATGATACCACAAGCCACGAATAGACGTTACAACCAATCACTGATCCCGTTACTCTGGGGGCAGCGGGCAGCATGTTGGGGCTTCAGGTGGAGATATTAGATATCAGGGCTCATTTCTTTTACCATGCGACTCTAACGTTTCTCCAAACAAAACACACTTTTTTTTTTTATTCATATGAATGCAGATAAAATGAAAAAGCCAATAGCTGATGCATTTCAGTTTCTGACTCTGTACAACAGGTAACTGTTATAATGAGCTCGACAAGTAGAAGCTACTGTAAATATATGTGTCACAGCAGGGCTCATTATTGGATGCACAGTAGCCCAGAGCAGCAGCATGTTGTTTTCAGCAGGCTTAGGATTTCATGTTTTGTACCAATTGTGTTTTCCTCATTTCATCATGTCCTGCATTAATTAAACCTAGTACAAAAGCACACACGCACGCACACACAGACACAGACACACACACACACACACTAATCAGACAAGCCAACTGGATGCTTGTGGCTACACATGGTGTTCCCATGGCAACAGCCAGCTCTGGCCAGGCCAGCAGCATGGGCAGGGTGGGGTTCAATAGTTGTTGCCGTGGTAACCTACCAATAGCGTTGGGCATCTGGTTCCAGCTGAAGTGGAAGTCCGAGGTGTTGGACTGGATCATGGGCGTGGAGCCGTTAAACGGACACACTTTCTTATAATAACAACTATCTGTAAAACACAGATGGGAAACAAATTCAACTTTCAAATGAATTATTGTAGTTCCTTCTGTTTACTATTGTTTGTATCATCTGCACGTTGGAAAAGGATTGAAAACACCACTTTGTTGTTTAGCTAGACTAACGCTAAAGTAGAATGACTCTGACCCTAAATATTCTAGAGCTTTGGGTGAAAAAACAATGAAGGTTCAAGCGTTGACATTAAGAGACCTGAATCAGACAACATCTGAACTGTTCAGAGATAAAAGGGAGACTCACAGTTGTAACACAACAGCAGACCCGCCTCGCCGTCTTCATACACATCGATGGCTGCTACGAAATTTACCTGCAGGCAGAGAGGAGTCAGTTTAGTGGAATCGTTTCAGCAGGATTCAAAGGTCGGATGTGAGACACTGTTTTTAACAAGTGATGTCAGGTCACATACGATTAAAGTAAAGGGTAACCTTCAGGGCAGGGGGCGCTGCAACAGGGTCGGCAAAGCAGGCGACTGCCTGGGGCCCAGAGCTGAGAGGAGGCCCCTTTAAATTCTGTGACCGGCTATTGACAAGTCGACTGCAACGACACCACGCTCAGAAACGCCCTTACGAGACCCCACACTTTGCTACATTTAAATGACTTTAAATCACTTGTTCATGCACTGTCTTTATAATTTTATCAATAAACTAATGGCTCAAAAATTTGAATGATGAGGTCTGGTGTAATGTTTCTTGGGCGGGGGAGTTGGTTGAGTGTGGTTTGAGGTAGGGCCCCTAGGTTCCTTTTACCGGTCTCTTTCTTTTAGTTTTGAGCTAATCCTGCTCACAAACAAATGCAGAGGAAAACATAAAGTCCTTCGCTGAAATAATAATGTGTTAACTGATTTGTTGTATTATTATAATTGTTATTGCTGTTTCTGTGGAATGAGAAATGGTCCTAGCAGAGTAAGACTGTTTATTAGAGCAGCTGTTCATCCCCCAGCAGCCTCATCCCTCACGTCTCCTCCCAGCTGCTCTCTGTAAATGACAACGTGTTGATTCACCAAAGCAGCCTGCTCATCAGAGAGGTAAATAAAGCGACTAAATGGGTCAACTGAAGGTCTCTATCCTGCTCAACCGCAGAGCACGTCGACATGAAAGCAAGTGAATAAAATGGACGATGAATAGAAAAAGGGAAAACCAGGAGCGTTTTGTATGCGCGTGCAAGTGAGCCTCACCCTGTTGGCGTCTACGTGATGTAGCCGGTAGGCATCTCCAGTGCTCTCATTGATCAGGTCAAACTGGTGTTTGTAGGCCACACAGATCATGTTGTCATTTTCCCCCGTCGGCCCGTCCACCAGCGCCATCACCATCGGAGGGTCACACAGACAGATCTCCTAATGGGCGGATGGTACACACACACACACACACACACACGTTAGTTTAATTACTTTAACAGACACATATGTACATTTGTCTGTACATAATGTTCTCATAGCTTTCGGACAGGAGTCTTTAAAGTCAGGGCCGTACTTAAAACAAACAAAAAAAAACACAGCGAGTTAATAATAATAAAAGCTCTACTCCTGATATGAAAATATTATTTTTATTTTTCCTGTTTTTTCGGATGGGATGGCATTATAAAGTCGGCTGAATCAGCTATTAGCCAGTCCTTATTTCAGATACTGTGGCAGATATAATACTTTAAAACCAACTAAATTCTGTTCTCATGCTTTTTGTCACCTTTGACCTCACTCCAGATGGAAATATGTATTTTAAAGAAATGTAAAATTTAGTGAGAAATTATCTTTAAAAGCGAGATCTAATTCTTTTGTTCCTTCTTTTCATTATTTTCTCCTTTGTCATTGGTTGTACCCGTATGTACTGGAACTCCTCCACTGGCGAGTCCGGTCCCACGGAGACGGCGCTGAGGCCCTCGAAGCGCGGCTGTTTCCTGGTGATGAGGAGGAGTTTGTTCCTGATGGCTGCTACTATCCTCAGCTCGGAGCCGTGGTGGGTGTTGATGGAGTACAAATGACAGCCTGGGACAAAGAGGAGGAGGATGAGGGTGAGAGAGCGCGGGAGGTACATTGGACATGTGTTGTGCTGTAGGTGTTGTTCCCTGGCATCCTCCCACAGATCGATGCTTCCACAAACAGCTGGCATCACACCACCAGCCGTGGAAACGACTTTCATTGAGGTCACAATATCCTGCTTCAGGCTGAGTACGTGTGTTTTGTGTTCTTGTCAAATATAAATAAACTTGTCAGGCACCATTTGCATTCGAATATCAAACTTGTTGCGCGGGAACTCGTCTTGATGTGGTTTGTTGAGATTTGATTTAAAATATATGAAAAACAAAAGTGGGAAATGATTTTCCAAACATCTATTCAGAGGTAACTAAATGGATTTTCATATTTCATGATAAAAAAAACACAAATAACATTTATCCTATAACATTTTGTGCCTGTGTTTATATTCTTATGATGCCAAAATCAAGTGGGTTAAAGACCCACCTGCAAAGTCAAATGTTTAACTGACTGGTCGTGTTGAGCAGTTGCGAGCGTGACATTTTCAGACTGAATAAACGCTATAGAATCAGTTGTCGTTTTCCTTTGTTGTGAACTTGCTGTTGTCGTTATCAACAACATCACTCGTTCATCATTCCCAGTCACCGCAGCAGCAGAGCACTGATTTCCTGCTTATTCAGAATGTATTAATATTGAACACATCGTGTGTCCCTATCGTACCATCTCCAACACTGCACTTCCTTGGGCGCTTAACAATACGAGAGCCATGTGTGAAGCGGATAAGATGAACGGTTCTCAACAAGATATGTGGAATCATTAGATATATGATAGGAGGGGGTATTTAATGACCAGTATATAAACAAGAGAAATGAGCAAAACCTGTTTCAAAGATAAAATGTGAACCCGACATTTGTTTTCAAACCCTGAATTAAAGCAGGATTCTTGAGCATACAGGACATTTTTCTTTAGTGTTGCAGGGATTCCTTTGCAGCGTGCGCCTCCTGCTGTACCTTTAGTTTTCTCCAGTTTATTTTCCCGACTGTCACACTTGCTCCTGACGAGCTGCTTCTCCTCCAGGCCTCTCTTGAGCGTGTTGAGTCTGAACACATAGACCCGAGCGTCCTTCCCTGGGAATAAACACAGAGCCACATTGTTGCTGTCCTGCATTAAGGTTCACTTGTTTTTGCTTTGAGCCTCCACCCACGAGACGCCAGACAATGCGAGGCGGATTACGATGTGGCTTCTCAGGGCTCGTGCTCCCAGAAATTTAAATCCCTGCCACAGACACACATGCAGGGCCGTGACAAATGTTTCCGCCTCTATCACATCATCGCTATCAAAACCGAGTCAATCCTATTTGTCAATAGCCGGGTTAGCTAATCATCAGCAGGGTAATGGATTACATGCTCTTTTGGTCGGAGCAAACATGCGACAAATTGTACAGATGTGTGTTACTACACAGCAACCTGCTGTGTATACAGTTTGTGTCTTTTCTGGCCTTTTCACGTCTGCAGGTTTAATTTTTGTTGGTCTGCACAATTGCACATCTATCGTTAAAGCCCGCTGCACTCACAGTCCAGCCCTTCCCCGAGGATAAACACACACACACACACACACACACACAAACACACAATCTCTGAAACACAAATACGCACACACACTTGACAGGGGATTGGTTCTCTATAGGTCAGCTTCCTTAGATCACAGCGGGTGATCAATGTGTTCACTGGACCAGCGGAGGTGGAAAGGGTAAGTAGGTACTCGACAACACAGAGAGTGATGACAGAGATGAAATGAGAGGGATGACGAGAGAGAAAGATGTGCTGTAAATACAAACTGGATAGGGAGAATGAGCGGATGACAGAGGACGGTGGCGTGCGGAGGAATTCTGTGATGATGCAGCGAGGAGGCGCTGAGCTCCTGGTCGTCTGAGTCCTACCTTTGTCGGCCCTGGTGATGAGCAGGTCCTGAGGCTCGAGAACGTGCATCTGCTTCACCACCATGGTTTTGTCGAACACCTGCACCGGAGGCAGAGCCTGCGTCTCTGAAACACAATGCATACGTAAACAAAAAGACGAGTAAAATCTGATAACTACCGGTTGAAATATATGTAAAGTAAATCCTCTGAGCAGGAAAAGGAACGGGAGTATTGATCGCACACTCACCAGCGTTGGATGAAGCTGGATCTGGGCCTGAAACATGGACAACATCATTATCATCATCATGTTAGCTGTTGGCCGTGGCATTCTGCTGAGCACAGTATCGAATGGATATGGATGGGTGGCTCTATTTTAGAGGATATGGGGCGATATTGATTAGGATGACCTCACCATCCAGCAGCATGACCCCCGCTGTGTCGGTGGCGCCCAGCAGAGACTGACCCCAGGAGTCAGCGCACACCATCTCATAGGGGAACGTGCTGCAGAACGACTGGGACTCCCATGGCTGCGGCGGATAAAGACACAGAGACATGTGTGGGTGTGCAATTAGAAATATGATCCAGCTGTTTTGACAGAATATAACAAGCCGCAAGATTACAAATTATGATTAATATATTAAATATCCTGTTTGTTGGTTTGTTTGTTTATTTATTTGTTGTAAACTAGATTAAGCAAAAGCCACGGGAACAATAAGACTCCAGGACATTTTGTTGATCTGGATCAGGGGGCAGGTCCAACATAATCGTCATTTTCACTAACCAGAATGGCACTCAGAAAAGCACATACGTCCGCCAAAGCACAACAGACCCCTTAAATTAAATCAAGTCGCACACAATCATAGATATCTGTTCCCTAAATGTGCCAGATTATTTCCGTCAAGCTCCACAAACTATTTTCTGGGAAATCTGTTAAAATTGTCAAAATAAAACGTCCTATTTTGCAAGGTTCAAGAAGATGAAACGAAATTCCTGGAGTTGCCACAAAATCCCGCTTATAAACAAATTTAATAACTTGTTCAGATGAAACATTTCTCGCAGTGAAATGTCTCAAAGACCCACAAAGACTTTTCACCTCTTTTCTGCACAGGCCTGTGGTAACAAGACTGGTGGGGGCATCTCCTCTCACAATGGTCTTCAGCTTCAGGGCCTATAGAGAGCAAACGGCATCAGGTTAAACACCAAACTCAGATATAATGTAGGCAAAATATAAAAATAGTCCAGTAAAAGTAAAGCCCTGTATTCAATTCCAACCAGTGGAGTATCAAAAGACACCCTTGCGTCACACAGCATACATCAACATATGGAATATTATCAGACTGTAAATATCAATGCATCGACTTTTAGGGTCAGAGGATAAATCTGTGGTCATGAGATGATTCATGGGGAAGGAAAGAAGAAGAACAAAAATTCTGCTTTACAAATGAACCCTAATTATCTCTGCTTGTTCTTCTTCATCGATCATTTTACTCCTTTTAAAAAATCATTTAAAAAAAGACTATTTGAGCTGTTAAATTATGTATGCAAGCACAATATTTTAAGTAAATGTGCTGCTGGCTTACACAGCATGTAGCACTTGAGACTGCATGCATTTTCCAGATTCACCTATAAAACTCCATATGAAATAATGTCACAGTTATTAAATAATGTCTGGACAAGCCTTTTAAATCTCTGACCCTGTGCAGGATTAATGAGTTTGCGCTGCATGTGAATCATGCATATAAATGCATCACTCGGAGGACGGCAGCGAAATGAGCCCACTGAATTATGCACCTTTTTTATTCCATCACTAATATCTAACTGGCCTGTCATTAATGTTTCCTGGTTTCCATGCTTATTTAGGCCGTGACGACTGGGACAGCTCACTGGGGCGGAAGAGCTAAACTAAATTAAAGGAAAATATTTTGCACAAATGTCAAATCAGGAAGCATCTGATCAGATGACAAATTCCAATCCAAGCTACGCTGTCAGCCCTTTCAATTTACAAATCTGCATAAACAGGCAATCGGGAGATAATGAAATCAATACCAGGCCACAGCACAATGGCTTCGCTGTGCTGCGTGCCTTCACCATCCTTCAGAACATAACCACAATAAATACATATTCAAACTTATCAGGCATTGCACGAGAGACATGAAATCCCAGCGTGTAATGTTGTTGCGTCTCATGGCGAGCGAACAGTCGGTTGAGCTGAGGACAAACGCCTCGTCTCTACAAAACTGGATAATCAATTGGTGGACACGTCTACCTTCCTTTGTTATCCGCACAATGTGTTTACGAGCAGAGAGCGACGGAAACAAGAGGAAAAGTAGAAAAAACAAAAGGGTGACACAAAGAAGTACAAGGGGTTGGTAAATGAAGTCGGCAGACAAATGAAAAGAGAGACAGAATTTCTTTACAGGCATAAAAACGTGTCTATAGAGCTCATTTCTTAAATGGTGCATACTTTGATGACCTATAGTCTATGTCTCCTATATCTCCTGTCAGTGTTGTTGAGAAAGAGCATTTCCTTATTTTGTGTACTTGTTTTTTTCACAGACACTTTTCATTCCACATCCATCAGCCTTAATTTGGGTAAATTTACAGAGAAAAGGACAGGCCGCAGACCTCCTCTCTGTCGGGGAACATTTTGGTAATTGTGGCCGTTACGAGTTGTCACAACACCAGGTCAGACATTTTCAGTTTTATCTGCCAAACACCATGAAACTAATAATTTCCAAAATGCCAGAGATCAGGTAGGTTCAACACTACAGACGACAACATTGGCTTTTTTCATGTCTGTGAGTGTTTCAAATCAGGGGCTGCATCCTTCGGAGACTGAGGCAGACTGGACTGTACCATTTCGAAGGGTTTCAAAGAGGTAATGGTGCCAGCAAACAGTGAGACGTCCAACGCTTGAGTGTCAAGCATCAACTCAACTGAACAGTGCACGTGCTAAAATACCCAAGGGGCATTAAAACCATCTTGTCTTGTCCAACTTCAGCTCTATTACCAGGCAACAACAATAAGGGGCGGGACAATGATGAATGATACCTGTTCAAATCTTCTCCACAACAGAAAACCTGCATCACATTTCCAATGCACAACAACCATCTATCTAATTCACATTCTGTTATTTGAGCAGAAATTATATATCTTCCTAGACAGTGTGGACATTTCTATATTTTACACCAAGTCTTCTAGTTCCTAGTTATAACATAAGGAAATATTCATCGGAACAAAAAAGGAGTTGCTAAATAATTTACACTTTTATATGGGTCTTGTTTTTTCATTTTGGGTAACAATCAGTATTTGCTTTTACATTTGCCTGTCCAGGGACTGAAGACGCAAATAAGCTGAATGCCTAACTGATTTTTATCTTCCGTAAATCAGGTGGATATGGATTTTCATGTGGATATTATACTGTGGAGAATCAACACAGACATGGCTTTCTTTTTTCCTGATATGTTTTTTCAACTTTACATTAGTGTTCCCAAGTTAAAACTATGCATGGTTCTACACATCCCTCTTCATTTTTTTAATCCTTTCTGTCCGCCTCACTTTTACTTTCTCAGGTAGATTTCCTTACTCAGATCTGTGTCCAGCCGCTGTAAAGCAGGTGAGAGAGGATCTGAGTTAAAAGGCTTGATACAATCCTCAGGGTCACCTTCACTTATTGCTGGGTGTGCAAAGCAACCACCTTAAGGAGCAGCAGTGAGACATTATCTTTCTTATTTCTTGCCCTGGGTTTTCCCTCTCAGGCTAGAGTCATACTGCTTCACCTTATTGCTGGACCTTGTTGGGTCAATATGATGCCTGATATGACACCACTCAGGGCTATCCATTGTATTTTGTGGGTTAAAATAAAACAATATTGTCCTAAAAAGGTCTAGAACTGAACATGAGCAAAAAAAAACATGCTCCTTGTATCAAAGATGCAAGAAAAATGATCTTCAAGGGGTAATCAAATATAGTGAAAGGAATATGTATACATATATTATTAATGTATAAAGGAAGATAAAACAACAAGGTTACAATATACAGGTTTTCCTGGCATCTCTGGTATTTGTTAGACCTTTATTACACAAATACAACAAGCAGTTTAATTTGTTAGTTCCGCAAAATAACTTCATTGTGTTCATGTATAATAGAGAATGTCACGGGGCAATGAATGAATGACATCAATACATCTTTTTGGATGTATCTTGGTTTCTTAGGTGATCGGATGCATTTGTCCATATATGTCATTTGTGTGTGCTAATGTGTGTGTGGGGCCATACCAACCTTTGTCAGTGTGTATCCTAGTTTCAAGGTGTTAATGCATCTGTTCATCTGAGCGTTTCTAGCTGCCTACTGCAGAGCTCTGGTTGTTTGTTGTTCATGCGTTTATGTGTGTGTGTGTGTGTTTGTGTGTGTTTGTGTGTGTGTGCTTGAGTGCATTTTGTTTACCTGCCCTATCCTGACAAATTCAGCCTGCCGTGCCTCCTCCTTCTTGCGTGCTGATTTTGGAGACTCGGGCAGGACGTCGCTGAATGACCGTCGATTTAACATGTTCTGGGGAGAAAAAGGAACCTAAACATGGAACCATCGACAGCCCACATGTTGCACACACATGCACACGCACACACAGACACACAAAGGAAAAGAGAGAAGAGAGGGGTCTTAGAAACTGACCCTGGCGAGGGGGTTAAAACAGCAGCAATGAAACGCAGGGAGAATTTAGTCGTGTTAGGAGCAGCAACAGTGAAAGGAGGGAAAAGCAAGATAAGTAAGAACACGGCTGGTGTGAGGAGGGAGAGCCCCGATGAGAAAGTCAGCATTGCAGTAGTATCCAGTCGGAATGGTGCAGTGTGCAGAGGGCTGCAGTGGAATACGGCAGAACGCAGCTACAGTCGTTGCCAGTGAGAGAAGTGACAAGTTGGAGATGGAGAACTGCAGTGTGCGCTAGTGTACGTACATATTAGAAAAAAAGCACACACATCTAGGAATGGACAAGAGCTGCCGTGGAGGGCAGGAACAAAGGTGTACCTTGTGCAGGTCAGGCATGAGGTCTTGGTAGAGCGAGCGGATCAACATATCGAGGGTCCGCTGACGCTTCTGGGCAAACGTTGGCGTCTCCAGTGTGGCTTTCTCTCCATTGATTACTGCCGGAGATGAGGAAACGTTAGTTTCAGAAAGAGACGCAGATTCAGTGAACATGTTGTGACGCGGTTTTCTTACATTTGACTAATAAAAAGTCCCTGAATTCTTGGTGATCAGTAAATACAGATGGAGATGGGAGAGGGGGTCCAAACAGTGGAACGCTCTCCTCTGAGAAAATCTTCAACCTGTGATAGAGACAGTACGGTGACAGTAAATCCCACAGTACGGTAGAGTCAAGTCAGCACCATTTTCAAATCAAGGAGAAACTATTAAAACGACTTAATGAGCAGAATTAAAGACGTTTTTAGGTCACAAGGGTGAAAAGACGTCTGAATGAAAAACCATCATGAATGAATCGAAGGCAATCACCATGAAACAAGGCCACTCACCTGTAACTGTCATTCTGGCTATTATACCTAACTAATGCAAAAATATCTGGAGGAAGAAGTAAAGGAAACATCGATCGTGTAGGAGACGCAACAGCAGCCGCACAGTTCATCAGAATAACAGGGCTGACGTGGTCTCTGCTCATTAGGGAGAAGATCCTCTTAGCTGACGCTGATGGTCACCACTTCATTTCTCTGACAGCGGTTGTCCGTGTGAAGGATACGGGTGAAGTGCGATCGGATCATCGATGGTTTGAAGGATGACGATGCGTCATCCCCTTCCTGGAATACGATGGTGACAATGTCATTTCCAATGTGTCTCTTTCTTTCCACCTGCCAGAGAGGAAAGAGCACAGATGAGAAAAAAAGAAGAAAAAAAAAAGGCTACTCAACCTCGGTACTCTGTGATTCATGTGGCAGGGATCGTCTGCGTACGTGGATTTACTGATGTTATAATCACACAAGGGCAAGGGAACAAACCTCAAACACAACATTCATCAATTTTCACCTTAAAAAGTTGTTAAGGGGAACTAATTAGCACCCTCATGTTTTTTTTACACCTGATGAATTAAGGGCTGGAGTTACACGGAGCATCTTTCAGATATAACGATACCATCGGAAACTGTGAATTGCCGTGAATCTGAGTTATCACTTCAACATGTTTCACGCAATTTGTGACAATCAGTGGCGCGAGGCAGCTTTTAAATATTGTAACTACCTCTATGAACTGTGTGTAGCACCGATGCTGCGTCTCCGACTTATAATTGTGATGATAAGTGGAACAAGTCTGAGGCCGGAACCATGAACTGTAAATAAAGATGGACGATGCGTCTCCACTTCCTCCCACTATCCAGATATAAAGCTAAAATATCTCGGATAAGCACGCTGCCATTTAGAGCTTGGGCTTGACAGATCGCGAGTCAGTCTCAGCTGTCAATCATAACGTTTAACCCCCGTTTTTATAGGAACATACCGGGAAAATTTGCACAACAATCATCAGGGTGATAAGAAGTACATAAAATGACAGGTACCAGCTGAAGCATGCTTGCATCACTGTTTTAACACTTCCAACCAATGCAAACTGTTAAGGGAAAGATCTGGATGCAAAATGCTCCCGGTAGTTGGAACTTTGTTTAGTCGTGGGACTGTAGTTTTAAGTGGGTGTCTCTGGGCTTTTTCACTGAAACAGCAGCCTGTAGTATGTGGGACTGACACAGAAGAGAAAGAATCTACAGTTAAGTTCCAGGCCACAGAACAAGAGGTGCTACGACGATGGGGACGTTGTGTGCATGTGCATGAGTTTGGAGGAGGGTGTCATTCAAACAGCACACATGTTCAGAGCACTCCGACCGTAAACACGTTGAGGAGCGGGGATGTTTTCCGCTCTTTTATCTCACAACTTCAGAGCAGCAGCAACATCAAGCACATCTTTATAAGTCTCACCGGTTTGTTTCAAATTTTTTTAATATATTCTCCTTGCCACATATACTGCAAAAGACATCTCACCAACAGATATACTGGTTGTCATGATATGTAACATGGATATTCAGGGTCCCCAATGGATGAATCCATACAAACTGTGCGACCCTATCTGAGAAAGAAACAAATGAACCTGGCTTTCCCTTTAATTTGCTCTGGATAGTCATGGTTCTCACAGGGTGAATCCTTAAGTTTTAAGTGACTCTCTTTTCTCCCCTTTTATTTCTAGCACCACCATCCAGTCATAATTTCCACTTACAGACTAGGACAATGTATAAAACATTTTCTTTGAATTTGAATACACTTATTCCTGATTCCTAGAGGATGAACCCTTTCCTTTTTGGATACTGTGAGCTGTCTCTGAGGGGCCCAAGCGGGTACAACCTAGCTTAAATGCCAACTTTGCACACAAGTTTTCACTATCTAAGAGACTAACTGCTCTGAGATCATCTGCACATTCATATTCCAAAGACAATAAATCCTTTTCCAAGATCCATTCCACTGTATTTAGCCCAACTACTGGTACGAGTATAGAACCTGTCCCCTTACATCCAAATGTTTTGACTCGTGGTGGAGGACTTTAACAGTAGAACTCCACAAGGCAAACTGAATTGACACTGCAGAGAAACTCCGATGTGAACTACAGTCATCTTCTTCCATGTTACTGCAGTTCCTGTCACTCAGGTGGACGGTAGACGAGCGACCGACCAGCAGCCACACTTGAAATGCTCTACAAGCACAGACTGCTCGGAATTATTGACAGCCAGAATGTCTTTTTATATCTTAGGGAGAAATCCACTTATCACTTACCACTTGTCAGATCTGGTGAGCACCGGGCCTTTTTAAATCATACTCAATAATATTGACATTGCCGAACAGAGCTCCGCAGTACAGCAACGATCTTTCATCCTTTCTTCTCTTTTCTCCCCGAAGCGACGACATTGACTGACATTGCACAAGATTTGCTACCAGTGACCGATTTGTATCTAAACTTTTAACAATTCCTCAAACACAGGTGGTAAAGAGCCAACACTGAGTTTAATAAGTCAATGCTGATATTTAGTGCATAAAGTTTAATATTTATTAAGTTCACCATCTTTGTTTAGCATGTCCGCATGATCCAATTTGAACAAGATTTGTGCTAATTTGCACACAATGATAAGCAAAATTAAGGCTAAAGGGAATTTTGATGGAATTTGGTTTTCACATATTTGACAAAGTTCAATTCAAACCTGATGCTGGTGCTTGATGAGATAAAAAGTTAAATGAATTGCCAAAAGTATAATAATTATCCATACAATAAATGGACCAAATGTCACAGGAATCCAACCAATAATATGTAATGTTGAGGTAAGTCAGGGATCACCAAGCCATGAGAACACATCCCCTGGGGATTGTGAATGTATTTACAAAATGTCATGCCAACGATAGCTGTCAATAAAACGTAATCTTCATCTAAACAAAGACTTAAATAGAAAATGGAAAATGAAAACAATAAATGTGCCAATAGAAAAGATGGCACCGCTCCACAGCCACTGACCTGCTGTTTGTTCTCTTTGGAGTAGGGTAACATGGTGGACACATGGAACATTAGCTCATGGCCCTGATACACTGTGTAGATGGACTTCATTCCTGTAGTGTCATCTGCAGGTACAAAGATACAAACAAGACAACGACAAAGAGTTAAAATTGGCATATTCCAATAACCTTTTTTATTTGTATTTATTTGAAATGCTGACAACAATTATTATTGCAATTCTGCAGACGTGCGCTCACTCACTCTTGGTGTCGAGCCCTCCGCGGTATCCTGCCCATCCCTGCAGCGTAATGTTTTCACCAAGCAGATTGAGAAACTTATCAAAGCTCTCGCTCCCCGTCTCTGAAACACACAAGGTGGCTTTATCTTCGGCTGTGCTGCTGTTTTTATTGTAAAGGGATATTTTACCATTTTGGAAAGAAATATTTATCTATATATTATGTGACTTGGAGAAGATCGAGAAGATTCAAAAACATGAATAACGCTCTTGTCTCTTTATTCAATATTCAGTTGGAGCTAGCAGCCAGGCTAGCATTTAAAACCAAAGCTTCCTATTGGACATGGATATGCAAGATTGGAATGAACCTCCTCATCTACAGTAACTCTTGGCAAGAAAGAGAAAAAACACATTTTCCAAAATGTCAAAATATCCCTGCAATGGGTTTGAGCATAGAAAGAAAGTTGAGAATAAGGACAGTTACCGTTGCTGAACATCTCGTCATCCGTGAGCTGTCCGTCTTTGGCATACAGGACACCAAATTTGAAGTTGACAGAACCCTAAAAAATAGTTGATTGGTTTTAAAGTAATCAACAATTTATAAATTTGTTTTCACAGAGGTTCCCCAGAAATAAGTCTAAACATAGATCTCGACTTAATAACAGACTTAATAGACTTAAATATATTTGTTGTGCAATTACATCAGCGGCGTAGTAAAGACGGTGTAATATTAGAAAGGAAAACTCTAGTTCCTACAAAATCTAAGAGAACATTTGTGGCAGTTGACCATGTTACTGGGCTCTCACCACAGCAGCCAGAGACAAACCATTCAGATTTTAACATTCTTTTATTGTCTTTTAAAGTTCCAGTGTAGGCGAAAGGGATCTATTGACAAACTGTTTTCACAAGTGTGTTTAATTGGTTTTATTTAGCCTAGAATGGGCCCTTTATATTGAAATACTTTATATATACATAGGGAGGGGGGGGAGCTCCTTTCTTGTAGGAGCCCAGACTGGAAAAAATAAACACCTTTTCAGTTTTTATGTAAACTTAAGGTTTCCTGTTTGGAAGGGAAGAAGGTGAGGGATATTCAGCTGCCCTAACCCTAACACCTTATGTCTTTAATTCTACACACTGCAACTTTAACACACACGTCAGCAAACGTAAATTAAAATAAACTAAAAGGTCTTTGCAGCTCAGTGTCTCTCCAATGTGTCTCAGTGTCTCTGTCCTCTGTGTCTCAGTGTCTCTCTGTGACTTCACTCATGTCCTGTGTGTCTGGGTCTCTCGTGAGGCAGCTCAGCAGCTGCCTTTTAAAGCTGAGGACCAATCAGCTAACAGCTCTCACTTGCGCTGACTGATCCTCTGGTTCAGGTGAAGGTGCTCTCCCTCAGCCACCTCACCTCCACAACATTATTTTCCCAGATAAAAACACAACAATGTGGGTATCTGTTATGATATGTAGCCGTGTGAAGACGACTGGGAACCTAACACCTGACAAAAGAAGTGGTTTCCAACCCTAATAAATGAAAATGATACTTAAAAACATTTAATCTAACACATTTAATCAGTGTCATTCCATACCTCCTGTTCCTCCAGCACCAGCAGGTCCTGAAGAAAGAACAAGACATTCATATTGTTGTTATAATCTCCACTGACTAGCACTGCAGGTGGAGATTTGTTATCATATAGGTTAGGTGCTGCTGGGCAGACTTGGCATGAAACAGACCAGTGCTAACATTTCACCAGGAGCAGGTTGACGCTCTCACCTTCTGAATCTCAGGGTTGAGGATCTCCCTGGGGCCTTTCTCAAACCTGTCCATGTTCATTGCACTGGGAATAGGGACAGTGGGAGGAGGAAGAGGAGGAGTGAGGGAAGTAGTGATGAAAACAGATAGCAGGTGTTTAGGGATTAATGGCAGACGAACAGCCCAAAGGGGCTCTCACGGAGAGATGACACCTGACAGAGGGGATTTCTCCTCCTGCTTGTACTCATTCAGAGATGGAGCGGTGACACTGCTCGGCCTGAGGAATGTATAATCTCATGTTTCTTATTTCATCCGGTAACAGTCAAACTATTGCTGAAGATCTGACTGACCAGAAAATATGTCTTTTTAAAACATACATATCTGAGATTGTGTTTACCTATGATAGTTAGAAGCTATTCAAATGTATCTTCCCACCCTCTTCACAATAAATAAAAAAAGATATATACAACAATAGGGCGGAAAGGGCCTAGATTTATTTATTATGAATGGCAAGATTAAGTCTGATACATATATTGTAGGGAGTGAAGTGTGTCAGTGTGGAGCTCCAGGCTGCACTTCTCACCTGAGGATGGACTTGACCGATAGTGTTTTGGTCGGGCTGTACGGGAGGCTGATCTTCAGAGTTCCCTGACAAGGATGACATAGATCAGGGATTATGGACTGTTTGCACTGAGGGCTTCAATGGCCTTTTCCTTGAGGAGTGACTCACGATCAAAACATGGGTCTCAAGAGTGACTTGTGGGGCTGTGGACGTGGGATCTTAAAGGTTTACCCAGCCACAAACCTGCTGCGGATTTCATGCGACCTCAGTAATACCCTGAGGGATATTCAGAGCGCACAACGTATTTTTCAATTAGCGAAAACAAATGAAATCAGGGAAGTTCAAGCCAAACAAAGTTGTTCTGTTCAACGACAACAACATCCTGTACCGGTTCCAGAGTCTGACAGAAACAAGACAAATCAATGTGATCAGGCAGCGGAGGTGCAGCACCCTAATCAGGTTCCAGATGAGTCTGGTGACCAAAATTAGATCCGAGCTATGAAGCTGAGTCACCGCACAACCGACACACAACAATGCACACGTTCCTCCCTCACAAACACACCTACACACGCAGTGACTCAAATTGGAGTAGCATAGTCCCTCAAGATGACATTTTGTGCATTGCTTATATTTAGATCGCAGAAGAAATACCACCCACGCTGCGGCTGAAGATGCTCACATTCAAGATTAATCTGTGCCCCCGAGAAAAAGAAGTTTCAGTACCTGCCTTTCTGATATGGGATGATCCTATGGGGGAGTCAAGTAAAGTAATTATGTTTATTTTCTACTGAACTTAATATCATATGGTAGTTTTACTATACATGAGTGTCAGACTAGCCGCTATGTGTGTATAAGGCAAATGTGGGGAATTTTGATCAGAGTATCAGCTGCGCTATTGACGAAGCATTTCAGGAGCTTGAGTATTTTCTGTGGGGGAGGGGAGCTCACTTTCCCACAGACTTTGGACTTTTTTACTTTGAAGAGCTTTTACATTCACAAACAACGTCATAAAACAAAAGAGGAAAAGGTCAACACGAAATGAGCATCATCTCCTTTAAAAGTTACCTTTCAGATTACAATTTTACATAATATGATAAAAAAAATGATTTCATGGTTCTGAGGATTTTTTATTTGGGAGCCACTACTCCGACTGCACTTCAGGCCTCTTGTCATGTTTCAGATGTGCAATTTGTCCGTAGCTCCACCGAATAAATATTTCCTTTCTTATCTCCTCAGATGGATATCTGAACAGTTTTGAGGTAAAGCTAGGTCAAATCATCCATTATTCAATTTAGAAATGAAATAGCACAGAGTACTGGGAATCACTCACCATCTTTCTCCAGAGGATGGCTCTGTACTGAGGAACCCGCTGGTTGTTCTGGTCTGAGAGGACGACTGACAGGTAGAAGGGATTCTTGTCTGCATCTGTACCCACATAGTTCTGGTGGACTGAAGGGGAAAGAAATAATATAATATTATTATGTCAAATTACAAACATACACTGGATATTGAACATGTAGTTGATTTCTATATGTTCATGTTCTAAATGACAAATGTATATCCTCCCAGGTATTTAACTCTCCCTTTCATTCCCTTGCTGTCTTTCTCTTCTTTTGTCTTCCACCCCACTCTTCCATTATTTCCTGTCTTCCCTTTTATTCATCCCCCTATGTCCAGTTCTCTGTGTGTGTGTGTGACACTGGCACAAAGAAAGATTGCCTGACGACACCACAGCAGAGTCACACATTCGTGCCACAGCCTCCTTGGTTGACAGGGTAACATCTTTGGAAACAATGCCTGAACGGACCCGCCAACCCAATTAGACGCAGGACGTCTGCCTGCAGAACTCCTCTTCCTTTGTCTAATTCTGTCTTTTCCTCCAATGTTCCCTCGTTTCCACAATCTCATTTCCTTCACTCCATTCGGTTTCCAGCTCTGTTTATTTCCCATTAGCTCTTTTTTTATGCTGCAGGAAAGAAATGACTTTGTGAGCTTGAGTTGCGTTTATATGTTTATTCGTTTAGCCGGCTTGAGTTTATACTCCGTGTGAGAAATCTCATTCTCAGTGTCTACACTCCGGAATTAGGGTTAGGGTTGATGCAAGAGAACAGATGAACAAGGGGGTTATGTTTTCATCTGAATTTGATTGTAAATTAGCAGGATTACGCATTAACAACTGGATGAATCACCATGAAGCTTGGTGGGAGGATGCGGTATTGGTTGGGGTAGATCCCAGCATGGTAGGCCAAACAATCCCCTAAAATTCAATGAAGCTGCACCTAATTTCACACACTTATCTAAATGTGCCCTTTTAATCCCGATCCATGAACTATTCCCTAGGAAATCAGTCACATTGTAAAAAAAAAAAGAAGGCTTTTCTCAGAACCAATTGAATTTTGGTCTGGACCTGGGTCAGGGGGTTGATACAGGATTTTTTTTCCTACATTGCAAAATATGTCGTTTAATATAATTCATTCACGTCTTGATGAAAAAATTTATCAGGCACGTCTCGGAAATGAGAGTGTGCAATTTGATGAAGCAGATCCCGATAAAATACGGATTTAGTGACTGATCTTTGCCTTATTATTCCGATGTCAAATCATTGGGTGTCTGTGAAGATCCCCAGTCATCCATCCATTGTATTGGATGCTTAATCAGAAAGGATATTCTCGTGTTAGAATAACTGGCCTGGAGTGCATAACGTGTTGTGTCGTGAGTTGCAGTCGCTCCGCTCAGGCTGCGAGAGACAGATGGCTCAGCTGCAGTCCAACAGGTTGAGCCAAGAGCCGGGACACAGCTCATTGTGAACTGCCCATGCCGTACAGCATGATCACAACATGACCCCAGCTAAAAGGGGGCATTTCTTTTCTTCCCCTTGTCGACTTTTTGCAGCCAAACTTTGCCTCACAGTTATCTGCGTCGATCTCAGCTTCTGTCCTTTATCCCCGCCTGTCTGCTTCCTGGTTTGAGCCAGAGCAGGTCAACACGGACAGTCAAGATGTTAACGACAGCAGTGAAATGATGGAATGACCATTTCTATGTCTTTAATGATCTCTGGCTTCTCTCAATGGTTTCAGAAGCTCCCAGTCAGACCTTACATGTGTTATCTGTTAGAGGCAAGCCTTTGCTCCCTGTGTTGAGGCTGCGTGTCCTCCACGGGCGTCCTCCCTTGGTGGCGTGTGGGATTAGTGTGTAGTTGAGACTCTCAGTGGGGATATGACTGGATGCTAACAAGTCCTGGCCTTGAATGAAGAGCTGCGCGGCATGAGGACGAGGCTGACCTCATAAGATACGAAGCATCCTGTGAAACGGGGGAATGCATTCAGCTGATGTTGTACTTCTGCAGCAACTGACGGGTGGCTTACTCGCTCTCGCTCGACCTCAGCCCCTAAATGTCTCTCTCTATCTCACACTAACGCCGTGTGGGAGCACCAACAGAGCACAGCGGAGCAGGACTGACCTTTTCCCAGGAAGTATTTGAAGAACCATCTGGTGTGGTACTCTGGATTCTCCAGATGGACATCGGTTCTCCTCCAGGTTCCTGGAGTGTAGTCCGAAGTCTGACAAAAACAAACACAAACACACTCAGACACAAACACACACCACGTTGTCATCAGGATGGTCAGTCATGATACGGAGCAGGGAAGCAGACACACACAGAGCACAGACACACTGAGCCGTGGTGTGACTTTTTACAGTGTGGATGAACCTTTTGTCTTTTATAATCTGCCACCCTAGAAACTGCAATTATGCAAGACAAAGGGATGGGATGGAATCACATGAAGATGCGATGTTGCAATAAACATGAAACATAGCTGAGAACATTATTCCCGGGAGCTTTTTCAGCATGATATTGGCAGGACCCTGGTGTTATGGGAATTCAACATTACGTTTTACGGACATAGGACAGGAAGCTGGCAGTCGGCCATGTTGTCACAAAGCTGTTAAATGTTGTCAGTCTACAGTGAGTGAGGACGATGATGCAGCAGTTGTAGTTGGTGGCGAGATATTTAGAAGAACTTAGTTGACCTCAGTGGGAACACATTACACTATCTGTTCAGCATTTATAAGTCTGGCTGGGCACTATGGCTAAAAATAAATATCAAGAACAATTTCTTTAAATCAGTCGGTATCGATAAATATCACAATACATTCTACATTATTTTATCTTTATGTAGGTTCATGTTAAGAACCTACATATCCTGTGAAGACATTTTATATTAGTACAGCCGTGTTTTATTTTATAGTCATTAATTAAGGATTCATACTGTCGGTAATTGGAAAGCACTAGCAGAGTTACAGTGTTATAATATGCTTTTTAAATGTTTATATACAACCTTTGAATGCTGAATAGGAGGATGTTACAGTAAAGGCTTACCATCTACATTATTTAAGAACAGATTCAGTATCATGAGCAGCAGGTCGATGAATATTGATGCATTTATCAATATAAAATACAGGTTAAGTGTCTTATAGACGGTGATAATGAGGGTCTAGATGAGATCATTACATCTGTGGCAGACACGTCATCAGAGGTTCTTCTTCAAAATAAACTGTATGCTATCCATATTTTTAAATGATATACTGTATATGCATCATGTAATATCATAACTCTGGCCAGTTTACAAGTTTTGAAATGAATGCAGCTCATTAAGTAAAGCAGTATTTAGCATTTTCCCCTTTTTTGTTTGTCACTTGTTGAATAAAAACTGTTAGAACCTAAAACTTTTGGTAACAGGTGGAAGATATCTGAACATGGGCCTCAAACCAGCAATTTTTTTTTTTTATTTAAAAAATGTAAATCCAGAGACGGCAAAATATTTATTGAGGAAAAAATAGAGATGTGGAGAACATATTCAAACAATTGCTCGTCCTTTTAACATGATTTGGGTTTTTTCCAATCTTAAATAATTCTCTACGAATAATACAAGGTCAAGAATCACCATCAGTTACTCAAGTGTCCTATGTAATAATAATACCTCACTTTATGATTAATGTAGCTGAATACAGATAACACTCAGTAATCTTCAGTTAAATACATTATAAATGTAACCATCGAAATTCTGTATGATTTACATAGATACAAGAGGAAAAAGTATAATTGCATCATTTTTGTTTCTGTCCATAAACTTAAATTGATTTCCCAAATGCAATTACGCTTGAATATGTTTAACCAATTTTAAAAAATGGAACAAAAAATCCCTCATGCATCATTGACTGCATAAATGGGTGTTGTTCATCTGTTACCTCGCTAAGTGAATGGGTATTGGGCATGTGTGCACAAAAGTGTATTATACTAAATTGTGTACCTCATCCGATGAGCCATTCTCCACCCTGAAGCGTCCTGCCCTCTGAATAGCCCCATCTGCGTCACTGGAAATCAGCTGAGAGGAGAGACACAGAGACACACACAGAGACGGAGACACGTTTAAAATCATGACAGATCATGACTTGTGGCAGACAGTAATAAGCAGGTCATAAATACATTAGAGGTGGCTGTCATCGCGGACAGAAAAGGAACCATGGCGGACACATCACCTCTGTGTGACAACAGTGGCCCCGAGTCCTCTCCACGAACAATCCCTTCCCCTTTGTGGATTATCAACATCTCCAGAGTCCTCTAATCAACAATAATTAAGTCTGTGATGATAGGTCCAACCTCCCTCTGATTGAAAGAATCCTTTTTCATGTTCTTTTTAATCTGCCACCTGCTACTTATCGCTCCAGTTTGCTGACTCCTGCTGACTCACCTCTTTCTTCTGAGAGAGGAGACGTTACGAGAGTGAAATGGTTCCAGCTAATGATAGTGAGCAATGTGAGGGAAACACAGGAGGTGGAAAACAGAATATATACTGTGGAAGAACATGCAGCCTAAAGAAATGCTTTTCCCCACTGGCTTCCTTGCTGAAAGGAGAACTAAGTGCCAGCTCTTTACATTTGTGGGCTCCACAACACTCTCCGTTACTATGTGTCCATAGTGTTCCCTATAAAACAATAATTACCTCAGCCAAGGAAGGTAAGTTGTCTGCTGGGGCTGTTTGTTGGTTTATTTGTTAGCAGGATTACGGAAAAACTTCCACAGTGATTTCCACCAGCTTTGGTGGAGCGATGGGGTCTCGGCTTGGGAAGAAGCCACTGAATTGAAGATGTGGATTAAAGGGTCAGTCCAGAATTTATTGTTCACTTTCTTAACATGTATCAGGGAATTTTTGTCAATCTTTATAAGTTTTCAAGGAATAATGCAGAGAACTTGAGATTTGACTGTTTAGAACATGTTTTAGAACAGCTGTATCATAAAGGTTCACCAGGATTGCAGCTGTGGCCACGTAGAGCTGTCACCCAGTTCTCATCAGTGTTGTAAATATTTAGTTGACATGCTCTGCTACAGGCAACATCTATTGCACTTCTTTACTTCCTGGAGAGGCATCTACATAAAGCAGAGGATGTTTTTGTGCCCTATGAGGCAAATGTGAAGTAAGTTGATGTAAAACTAGCGTCTGTACATCCAGCATGTTACATATTGATTCCTCGAACACAATTTAAGGAGTCAAGTGTTTGGTCAGTCAGTGTTGCTCATCTGACTCTGAGTGATTTACGATCTTCCTCTCATCCTAATGGACAAAACCAGGTTCACACTATTACTATTCACATCCTCCTTTCCTTTTTCACACCCAACACAGTGACTGATGTTGTGTTGCCAGGCAACAAAACAAAGTCTCCCCTCCCTTGTTGATCTCTGTCTTTTCTGCTTTTTTCCTCTGTGTCTTTGCCCTCTGCTCGTCTTGACTTAATTGTGCTTTATTTTGTTCCCCTCACCGACGGAGGTCTCTGTTTTGTTGACATGTAGATATAAAAAAGAGGCTGTCGCGTGGCTCTATCCCTGCACACACTGTCATACGATCAGAAATAGTCCTGAGGAGCCAGAAAAGGAAGTTCCTGGTAGACGAGGACTGAACGAGAAAAAGCTGCTAAATTTACCTATAAGTGGAACTGACCTCTTATGTATAATGTATGTAAGTCGTTTATATTCCCATTATCAATGAACCTATAAATGTTTTTCTCTATTAATCATTTAATCCATAAAATCTAATATTGTCAGGGTCCCAGGTGACGTCTTTATGTCTTGTTTTCTCTACATAACTGTCAAAACACATTACATTCAAATAAAACCGAGAAAATCCTTGTATGTTACATTATGTCAAGCTGCATAAAATTTCACACACACATAAACATCATTTCCATAAATATAGATTCAAAATTGTCGTGTATTCATTAGACTAAAACATGTTGGTATGTGTGCTTAAAACATAATGACTTGGCTTAGATTGATGATGCCTGCCTTTTGGACTCTTAGTCATTCTCAGAGAGTCCTCAAAACGGTTATCTTATTTACTCCCTAACTTTTGGGTATGACCTTTGATCTAGGGAATTGTTTCTGACCAGCTGATGTATGGATTCAGAGGGAATGTCTTTGAGTAACTTATCTTAGTCCTCAGACACAAAAATGTGCCGTTATAGTCAGAAATCCCATGTGGGATGTGTTTAACCTGAAGTCATGGGTGGAACCAAACTCCCTATATATGTGTGCTTTCGACCACTGCAAATCAGATTTGACTATTGGCTGTGTGTCTCCGGGTATCTAGATGCCCGTCCCGACCTGTAATTTCTTGTAATAAACTTTGTTACACTGAAAGTACTGGGTCCTCGGAATCCTTCCTTCATCATCAACAACTTCTACAACATCATCAACCTCTCGGCTGCATCAAATATACGTTAAAATAATTAAGATCAATGAGTTATTTCCCTGGGAAATTGGTGAATATGTTAGAAAAAAACAACACTTTATCGCCCACCTGATCTGGATCCACACCAAAGTGTGTTTCTTTCTCACTAACAACTCATCCTTCCACTAAGTTTCATGGAAATCCCTCCACTTGTTTTCGTCTAATCTTGCTCACAAACAAACAGAAAAACCACCCGATGAACAAACAGACAGCAGTGAAAACAAACCCTCTTTGGGGGAGGTCATGATTAAATAGCAATTAACGGTTTCATTTTATTTCTTCTGATAGACTCATTACTCCAAGGACTTACTAATTGGGTTTTGTAGTATTCTTGTTGTTCTGAGCCAACCCATATTCTAACAGAGAATTGAATAAGCCTGTATATACGTTTTGCATCATGTCAACAATGCATCCCAAATAGGATAAAAACCAGGACAGGGATGTGCAAGTTAACACTCATCATCCCAGATATAACTTCTGACGTGGCTAAAGTGAGGTAGTACAGTAACTAAACTCATTTTGTGTCTGAGTTTGATGAGAGCGATGACGAGAGAGCGATGATGAGAGAGCGATGAGAGAGCGCTTATCATGGAAAGAGAGAGAGAGGTGGGGGGGGGGGGGGTGAAGTCCATTCAAAACATTCCTGTGGGTAAGTGAGAATCAAAGGTTTTCTACTCAAATCATTAGTAACTGTCACACACGCTTTACTGTTCACATTAAACTCTATCTGCAGTACCTGTCTAATACCGACCACTGGCTTATACACTTAACCTATATAGATCATAGGCTGTATTTATTGTTTGTATTTTTGAAAAAGTCAAGTGCGTATTCATTTCTCATTTGAAGATTTAATACAATGAAAAAGTCCAACACATGTTTAACTAATAATTGTTCCAATTAATAATCTACTGACTAGTTCCTTAAGTAATTGACCAATTGCTCTGGGAAATGTTCATTTCCAAAGACGACTTCTACAAATGTCTTTATCTGACTGACTCTTAAATCTGAAAACAGTTTACCGTCACATGGTAAAGAAAAGGAACAAATCATCATATTAAGAAACTAGAAAAAATAAAGCTAATATCTGGAATTTTGCTTGATTGACATAAAAGTTTCCAATAATTTCCCAGTTGATCGACTAATTGATCGATCAAATTATCATTCCAATTCAATTTGATGATTTATTGACTTTATTGTGAAGAAATAGGTAGTCAGTGTTCCGACTTTCCAAACCCCTGTTGCCCAAATCAATGTACTTTAGCAAAATGTTACGAAAATCTGTTATCAAGGTTTTTGTTTTACAAATGCGTGATTTGATTAGTGTAATTTAAAAGATAATAACTGAACACAAGTCATGCTATTTAACAATCCTGTCATAAAAAAACCTCAATACAAATATTCCCATGAATGAGGCATCTCAGCCCTGATATACACACAAGTAAAGCACAGGCAGCATTTTCTCCTGACGCTGTATATAGAGATAACACAATAATCCAGAGGTTGAGAGCCACGCGTGCTTACTGCAGGTGGGAGCCTCTGATAAACGACAGGGTCTCTGTGCAGTAATTGGTGTCTTAGGAGAGGCCGCAGAAAATACTGCCTTCCCCCCTTTCATATGCATATTATGAAAAACAAATATATTTTCTGCATGTTTCCCCATGTGATAGTAAGTGTTTGCATGTGTTTACGTGTGAGCGAGTGAGCGCCGCCCTTCTGTCAGGATCAGAGCGTGTGCGTGCAGGAAATGGAAAGTGAACGCTGGAGCTACAGGCCTCCATCTCCCTCCATCTCTCTCTCCTGCCTCCTGCAACCTCAACTGTCCGATCCCTGGATAATGGAGGGGAAACCAATGCAGTGTTCACACAGAGCAATGCGCCGCCTCCTTAGTGTGTGTGTGTGTGTGCATGTGAGAAAAAGATGACATACGGTATTAAGTGCATGTTTAGTTAAATGTTTGTGCTGCTGTCTGTGAATAAGCTTTCTGCTGTGTTCCGGGTGAAAATAATGAAAAAGGAGAAGGGGGAGAGGGGGCGAGGGGGGAGATTAAGCGCCCTGGGGAGTCTGTGTGTGTTGGTGTGCGCGCGCATGTACGTGTGCGAGTGTGTCTAGCAGCATAGTCGCACACATGCATGCACCACGCAGCCCCTGCTACTAAATCATGCAACAGAAGAGGCGCAAAGATGGAAAAAGCTGCACTCCCAGCGATTCCCTGTGGGCCTGCAGGGGAGGTAGAGGGGAGGAAACAGGGGAGAAGGGGGAGCCGGTTATGCCTCTACACTTTAACAAACAACCCATAAAACGTCTCAGCGCTGTCGGGGAAGAGAAGTGGAGTGATGAGGCGGAGAGGGACAAAAAGAGAGAGCGGGCATCAAATGTATTGAGAGAGGGAAGGAATGACGGATGGGGCCAACAGGGAGAAAAGTCAAAGGGCGACGTAGTGACAACAAAAAGCTGAATGATAAAAGAATAATAGCCTTCTCCCCATTGCGTAAGCCCCTGGGACGAGGGGTTAGCTTTATAGACGGAACACACACACGCACACAAATTCTCTTACAACGGACACTTAAACAGCTCCCACTTTAGGGCACGACTTGAACATCTCACAAACACAATCAGGCTCACCGCGTACTCAGAGAGCGACCGATTTCCCCAAGGCCCACAGGACAAAGGAGCGCTGCAGTGCAGGGAGAGATGTGTGTGTGTGTGTGTGTGTGTGTGTATGTGTGTCTGTTTGTTGGAGTATTAAATCAATCGTTTTGTGAATGCTGATAGATAATTGATCTCATCAGTGGGCCTGTTAATGCACACACACGATCCTCAAGGAAGGCAGAGAAGACGGAGGCGTGGGCGGCGGAGCAGGAGAGGAAGTGGCAGAGGGTGAGGAGGGAAGTAGTAAGTAGCAGGGAGGAGGAAGGGGGGGGGGGTGAAGAGAGAGGGAGGTGCACAGTCAGAGTGAAGGAATGAATGAAAGACGAAAAATGAAGGAGATCAAGAGTGGAAGAAGAGAGAAGGCAGAAAACGCTAAAGAAATGGAAGAGAGGCGGGAGGGGGCAGATTGAACAGAGAGGCCAAACGGAAGGTGGTGCAGAAAAATGAAGAAATTGTTTTATGTGTTTTTTCTTCATTATTAAATCACTCTGTTGAGTTTCAGAAAAATAAAAAGTGAATATCTCCTTAACGTCTCTACAGAGTGTATTATGTGACTCAGTTTTACAGCTTGGATTATCCCGGCTAATTCATCAGTACCAAAGATTAACAAACACATTAGAAAATATTACAAGCTCAGGGGAATCACAAGTTAACTATGACTCAAGGAACTTTTCAACTAGAGACATCCAACTGCAAAGCTTCCAATTCTGCTACTTCTAATAGTGGGTGAAAAGTGAAGGTGAAGTGTAATACTCTATATGAGGAACACAAGTTTGAAGGGCTGAATCAAACAGTGTGAATCATTGTGACATATTAAAATCTCAAGCTTTTAGCCAGTTAGGTGAAATATCGTAACAAAATGAATGCTACCTTATCAACTATGGCTGTAACTGATAAAATCGAGTATAGCTTTGTCATTTCACACGCTACATTCATCAGGCACAACTCAGACGCCTCATTTAGCTGAATACTGTGGGAAAATCGAAATGTGTGTCTGTGTGTGTGTGTCTAATTAATGTAAGACAGTTAGAAGGTGAAGCATGAGTTCAGGAAAGCTATGAATAAAGGCTGTGCTGATAAAGTAAAACTGAGAATTCAAGTGGTTTGAAATAAATGTCTAAGTGGGTCAGAGTCTGGAATCAAAACATTAGCTGTATTTATAGAAGAAGTCCACTGACAAAGATGTGTGTGTGGGAAACAGTAATAATAATATTTTTTTGTCCTGACTGTTTTTCCCACAAAATGACGAAGTTTATATGATCATAGTTTATTCATGGGTATATTATTTATTCTGTAGAGTCTCTTTGCTTGGTGTCAATCATGAATATAAACTGTATCTAGGCTTAAAAGACCAATCTGATGATGTTCTGTCTTTTTCTTATCCTCAGAAAATCCCGTGAAAAGACCAAAACCAAGGAACATGGAGTGTGCAGTCGAAGCCCGATTCCTCTGTGACACTAACTCCCATTGTGTTTTTAATAGTGGAGCTCTTTAGTTCTGAGGAACACACTACTGTGGATACGACCAATCTTCTTAGTAACACAATGTTGGTCTTGGTCTTTTTCGATAGAACTTGAGAAGAAAAAACAAAGAATATGAAGCGACTTATCTTTTAAATACATGTTAACCAATTAGATAAATAAAAAAAAGATGTTACTCGTTAAATGAATAGCTTACGATCTGTGATACTGAGATCATACAAACTAACGGCTGCACAACGTGTATGTAGACACGAAAAAACAACGTACAATGTCAAGAGGAGAATCAGAGGGGAGAATATAAATCAGAGACTAACAACGTCTGTAATGTGGCTGTTTGCCATGCAGCCATCGACTGCACCCGGATTAGCATCGACGGTGCCTGTGGCTAGGACCAATAACAACGGCCCCATGTCGATATCTGCCCATTGATGCCACAGCAACACTGCTGATGACTAAACTAATGACTAGGACTGAAGCCAGTGGGCCACCCACCCATCCAGGAGTCACGCTGGTATGGGTGCAGCCGCTATAAGGGCCCTCGAATGCTGCAGCGAAGCCTGGGATCCCACAGCACAGCAGCAGAGCGACAGCTGCCGTGAAATAGGATTAGTTAAGAGACGAGCAGGAGGGACAGACTGAGAGACAACAGCAGGACATAGAGGGAGAGAGTTTCATATTCTAGGATGTTCGGATGAGTAACCAAACACTCTGAGGTGTTGTAAATGACTTTTAAAGAGGTGTGTGATGCTCTCACACAAGTGACAGGGGTTATGATCAGAAACGACAAAGAACCTTTATTCCGCCGTACAGTACATTATAATGTTCTAGTAAGACAGAGATACTGATACAGTTAAATGCCTTGAAAGTTCAATTACTTTCAAGGATGCACATTTATTTTTCAAGAATTCCAAATGCATTACCAAATGCTACAGAGAAAAACCGTATACCAACCAAGTAATGCATGGTTTAAAGGAGCTAGAACAAGCTTTGGTCACCGGAGGACAGATTTATGCCCTGTCCACACTTACAGGGATATGTAGCAAAATAAACTATTTATTTTGCATTTGGGCCTTTCACCTTCCAAAGTGCACTTTTCAAAAAGTCCAGTTTCAGTGTGTCCTTGTGTACATGATAAACAGAGAATTTGGGAAACGATGACATCACAGCTTTCTTCACGCAATCTTACTGGTCTGTGTGATGCACAAGGAACAACAACAACAATGGCGGCTATATACTCAATTCCCTATGTTTAGTCAGCAGTGCTATAGGTCTAATTACGTTACACTAAGTTTGCAGCTTAACTGAGCATAACTGCAACACGTTAACAAGACATAAAGTTGTATTCTTGATTCCGGCAGATTCAGCAAAGTGTCAAATACAAGCAACTGAGCCCAGAAGCAAATTTCAACTCAAACGAGTGGATAACAAAACACAAAAGTGGGCAATATTAGCTTAGTAACATGTTGTTGCTGTGTTGCTAAAACCACCGAGACAGTTCATGATTAACACAGCAACAGATGTATCACAAAAACAAAAATGTGAATCAAACGCACCAATCCTCACGAAAGAAAACGCAGTTTGCCGTTATCTTGTAATAACCACGTGTGGCCACTTTGCCCGGTGTTCAGCAAAAGTTACACAGTTTCACTTTAATGTCAATAAACACAAACAGGCGGCGACACGCATGATGAGACGCAGCCGCGCCGAGAGTGTGAATAAACTCGTTGTGACAGTGCAGTGAAAAGCCTCCGAGGCAGTGACAGTAACACTGGTAGGCAGGTGGGAGAGGAGCCGTCTGCTCACCAGTCACTGTGCAGGACTGACAGCTATAACCCCTCAAAACACACATACACACACACACACACACACACACACACAAACACACACACACACACACACACACACACACACTAGTCTCAGTTAGAGTTATTGCTGTAAACTGCGACATACAATGCAACACAAAGCTGAGACAAATAATTGTAAACATACACACACACATGCAAAGATGCACGCATGCACACACACACAAACACACACACACACACACACACACACACATTTACTTATGTATTTGTGAGGATAATGCATTTGCCAGCCCCCTAACCATCAAAAATATGTAGGGTCTATTCTTGAAATGGTCCTCACAAAGGTATAAGTACAAGTACACCACACGCAAACACAGGCACACACCCACACGCACAGACACACACACACACAGAGCTACAGAATCAACATGCCTTTATTTTCCTGTGTGTCACAGCACACAGCCTCAGACACAGGCGGCGCCCACCTCTCCCCCTATTCGTCACCGCCTCCATCTCTGGGCCTCGAGTAAAGACAATTAAATACAGTGGGAAAACACCACCACTCTCTCAGAGCTGCTGCATCAGGATTAAATGGGTTTAATTGCCGTCGGCTTCAGCTCTAGTGCGCAATGCACAATTAAGCCTCTGAGAGTTGGACCGTGGAGGTGTGAGAGAATCGAGGAGACCACACAGGGCGGGAGATGCCTGTGTGTTGGCGCTGTTTGTCTCTACCTGTGAGTGCAGAGGCCGTCATGAAGGGTTTGTGTGTATTTCAGTGTGAGCTGACGTTAGTGGGAACCTCACATGTGTTGACTGAAGTGAGTTGGGCATGTAATATGGGCCGAGGGCCAATGTGTGTGTGTGTGTGTGTGTGTGCAGCAGCAGCAGTGTATTGATTTTTTTACTCCTTGGTGTATTCAGTGAATTCAACTTCCTACCTTGTTTTTGACTTTTTCCCATGTAACAAGAATAGGAATCAGGAAGAGGGTGTTATTTATATATTAAACTATTTATGTATTTTTGTAACTTTACATAGCTTTTATACCTACTTAGGAAATAGAGATGTTCATTGTATCCTGACGATGTAGCCTAATGACTTTTCCTCTTGTGCATCCATGATGTTATCGCTTTTTCCTCATTGAAGTTGTGTAAATATTGTTGGTGGGAATTAATCGTCACAACTTTCATCCTCCGACTTTTCTCTTGTGCCGTCACAGCCAAATCTCTGCTTTTCATTGGTTTTGAATGCGTACAAAACGAATGATATTCTCACCTTTATTGCTAATTTGAAAAGAAGAACAAATGTTTATGGTAAATGGAGTATTAACTAAACATCAACACACTGCAGATCTAAATGTGAGCATGTTAAGCAAAAAGAAAACCCTGATAAAAATCTGTTCTAAATAAGAGACAAAGAAATGGGTTCTCCCAAAGTGTTCCTGATCCACACAACCTCTTAATGCAAAGGTTTATTATCAAAATGACTAAAAACAGAGAATGTATCTCAAAATGTGGCAGCGCTCCATACATACACTCAAATGTAATTACACAGTACAGGTCTATAACGTCATAAGTAGTTGGTTTATACTTGAAGGTCGTTTTCAAACATTCGCTGCAGGTAAAATCCAGAGAATTGGCCACGGAGTTTACACAGAGTCTGTTTTCACACAGGCCCAACCCAGGGAGAGGGTTTTCAACAATATTCAGGCGAGAGGTGGAGCAGCCGGGGGTGCAGCAGGAAGAGGCAGGAAGTGCTGAATTAACGCTGCTGCGGGGATCACGTGACAACACTCTTATCACCACACACTCCCTTGACACATTAGTCGGTGTCCTCTATGTGAATAACAACCTTTTTCTACCAGGAGGGATTTTTTCATTCCTGCGTCTATCCTAGTTAGAAGTGTTATCACCCCCCCCCCCCCCCCCCCCCCCCACGTCTTCTCCTGGATTTCTATAGGAGTTCTGAGCATATCTGAAAGCACCTGATGTCTGTGGGACGAGAGCGAATCGCATTTGTGTCTGTGGAAGTACCTGCTCTTATTGCCCTGGCTTCTTTGAGGCCGAACACAAAACAAACAGGATGAGTCACAGATGCTGGTCTCTGTTACAAAGGAGACCGTTCTTTGAATCAGTAGCTCCCGCTTGACTTCAGACATCCAAAAACCTGATCTGGAGTCAAACCTGTCAACTATGACACCGCAGAAATATCTTTCACAACACTTTCATTAATCACTGCTTGCCTCACTTAACCATATATAATGTGTTTTTAATTGCTGTATTTCTTATCCATTCATCCATCATTTATTCCTCTTCACCTGTGAGGGTGGCGTGGGAAGATGGAGTCATTGCATCACAGGGTCAATACACAGAAACAAACAACCATTCACACGTATGAACAATTTATAGTCTCCAATTAACCCAAACCCAATATTTGGACTGTGGGAGGCGGGAGCCAGAGTACCTGAGGATAACCCACATAGACGTGGGGGAAACTAGCATCAAACCTGGGATGATTCCACCTGTGATCATCATGTTTTCATCCATTACATGACTCATGAATACGACAAGTCATAACAGCATGTGAAGTGCAAGAGAGGAACAGTCCTGATCTGGTCCTGGCTCACACCCTCCACAATGTTTGGATACTGCTATTTCTTTTTCTATCCCCCCCCCCCCGTACAGCAGTACAGTGCGTGGTGTCAGTCTGCTGGCGCTGATAGACGGCATGTGGTTTCTCCTCAACCCTAATCTGTCGGGGACAAGCAGTGAGTGGCACCCGCGGCCAAACCAATAATCTGTGGAAGTACGATCGCAGCGCAAAACTCTGGGACTTCCTGCTCCTCCGGGCTATCAGGATGTACAGACTCAGAGGAGCGACACGCTCGTAAACACACGTGCGTACTCCCTCGAACCAACAATGACTCAACAGCTTTGTAACCGACCACAAAGACACACACTGTGCAGCAGCAGCTTCACGTCAGCCACACAGGAACTTTGGAGGCGCTGAACGAGCACCCGCTGTGATCCATCTCTGGCAAAAGCACCATCTCTGGACCACACCCAGTACGTCATGACTTATCAGTGCCCCCCCCCCCCCCCCCCCCCCCCCCCTTCGCTGACCACCCAGTGTCAACAGAAAAAGATGGGAGCGCAATGGGAGTGAGAGCCAGGAGGGGAGGGGGGTGGAGATCACGAGGAGGAGGAGGAGGAGGAGGAGGAGGAGGGGGAAGAAGATGAGCAGACAGACACGCTGAGACACAAAGAGAGCAACAAGCAGATGAGTGCGTTGTGGGTGGGACTCACCAGCTCCACCGACCCATAGTGTTTCCTGCTGAAGTCTCCGCGCCTGCAGCCCAGGTCCTCCGAGGCAGAGCTGCAAAACAAACACACACGGTCACACACATGGCCTCCATCAAACCACATAAACATACGGTAAACTGTGACATCACTCATACATGAGGGGCAGTCGCAGCATCTGCTTTTCTCCCGTCCCTTAACCTCACTTCGGCTCCTTGCTCATGACCACTTTCTTCACGCTACGTTCATTCCCTCTGCCCTTCCCTTCCCTTTTTCTTTCTGTCTTTCTTCCCCCTCCTCCTGTCTGTGTGTCTGTTGGCTTGGCGTGGCCGGCAGTGGCACGGTGACTGGCTGGGAGAGGCGGCCAACCCAGTTCTGATTGAGATGTGGATCCTGATTGAATTATGGCCGAGTGATAGATGGAGACTGGCTGGGAGAGACGACTGCTGGTCGAATAGTAAAACGCACACACAGGGTGAATGCAATCGCTCACGCATGTAAAAGAAAGTGGCACACATGCAAAAGGCACAAGTTTAAAAACGCAATACAATAACTTTAGAGTGGTCTAAGGCGTTTCCTAAATATCAATATTTACATGGGCCTAAAAGCCACTTGCAGCGTAGATCTATATTAGGAACCCAATCTCACATCAAGTCTACTTCTCTCTTGTGTCACATTGAATAAAATGCTTGACAAAGAAATTCCATTTGCACTAAAAAGTCTCTACAACAATACACTTTATTACCGTTGTTATTTATCTGAGTTGCTTGTCGAAAAAGCTCACAATAAAGACACAGATCCCTTTCTGTCAAATCGATTTCTAAGAACTAGAAGAGCACACATCCGCAACATTCCCTTTCAGTTCAATCAAACTGCAACTAATCAGGGAAATCTGTGAAAGTGTCAAAAACACCCAATCTCAGAATGTTAAAGAAGATATTCTCCCTGATCTGAATCTGCACCTGATCCATCCTTCCACCAGGTTTGGTGGAAATGCATTTAGTAGTCTTTACATAATCCTCCTTAGAAACCAACCAACCAACAAACAAGGCGGACAGGGGGGGGGGGGGGGGGGGGGGGGTGAAACACAACCTACTTGGCAGCAGTGATGAAGGTAAAGTTTGATAGTTTGGGAAAAACAGCAGTTGACCATCTTGTTGTCATGGGACAAGACCTTAAATCTATGCATTAATATGGAGCTAAGTTATATTTTTAGCAAAAAAACAATCTCTGGCATGAACTCATTATATTACTTCAAACAGTGCAAAACAGACAGACACAGTTAAAAGAATGTCAATAACTATCTGAGAGTGCTCCCTGTTCGGTCCGTGGCCAAGCACAGGGACTTTCTCCGGATGCATGATGTTTAATTTCACAAATTCCTCTGTGACAAATAGAAAAAACATGGCGGCAGATGTTGCACCTTGTAGAAATCATCCCATCAGGATCCCAATCATTGAAACTTATTTTCCCACTATCTTCTCTGTTTCTGCAATCTTTTCATCTTTTTTTGCCGGCGGACTGTGCTCGAAAGTCCACATTTTTATCCCACCGTTGTTAGCAACACTATCACCCATTGGTTGTGACGTGTGCCTTGAGAGACAGGCGGAGGGATCACAGAGCAGGAGGGTTTGCCAGATCTATGTCACACAAAACGCCTGTGTGAAAATACAGAACAAAGCCGTATTTTACGGGGCGGTTAGCAACACTAGCTGCATCCACAGCAGTTTGCAGCACAATGACCCCACAAGAACTTTTCTGGAGACTCGAGGCTCAGTGTTGTGACAGTGAACTGGTCGACGTTAACAATGTACCACTGAGCAACCCATATATCACCTCTTATCTTCAGTCATGCTTATTCTATTACTATTGATCCAGCCCGATCTGAGTAGATAGCACAGTAAAAAGTCTAAATGTTAGAGCAAGAAGATATTATAAAAAAAAAGAAGATCCACACACAGCCACGCAGCTCTTTGGTAGCATTTGATTTCTTTGTAATACTAAATGCAATATAAATCTACTTTAATCTACAGAATCATTGCCAAGATTTACGGTACACCAAAGCAAAGTCTCACACCATGCAAGGAGACTGGTTGAACTGGAAAAATGTCAAGAAACATAAGGTGCTTTGAGTGATTAGTTAAACAGCAGATTGCTAAGAAGGCAAGACGATGATAAGCTGGGTACAAATCGACAGGTGTCGTGCACTGGAGCTCACTTTGGAAAAATTAGGAGCAGAAACGTCCAATTGCACCTAAATCTTAACGTGCCAAAACCCAGCGGGTCGCAGGCGAGGTTCAGCCGTCACTTCTCACTGCACAGCACCGCCCGCTAGCCATCGTTACATCTGCCTCTCCCACGCAAGTGAATAGAGACACCAGGCAGATTATGTGTCATTACTACAGCAGGCTTATTCTGCTGCGCAAAACCTAGATGTACCGCCATACATGTGCGGCCGTGAATTTTTCTGACGGCACAACACCATTTGATGGGGATGAATTTACTTCACTAAGCATTCTGTAACGGTCCGTCACAAATTCCTGTTGCACATCTTAGCCAACATCCAAATAGAAGAATCTAAAAAAAGGTCTTGGGGGTATTTGATGTTTGTATTTTGTATGGATTGTGTATTTCTTTGTATCTAATATCTGTATGATTGTCTGAGGGGTGTGTATGTCCTGCATGCTTTTCGCTTCCTCCTCCTCTCTGGACCACATCCCCCCCACTCCACGCCTATCTCCCCCCAGCTCTTCCCTCTCTGGTCAGGTTGCTCTCTCTCTCTCTCTCTCTCTCTCTCTCTCTCTCTCTCTGCGGGAGGAGGAGATGGAGCCAGAGTGGGACTGTTTATACATAATGTGCACTCAATCTTAAAGGTCACATCTTAAAGTGTGTCTGTACTGCAGGATGTATCCATCACCGCTTCCTTGCTCCCTGCCCGCTGGCTTCGGTGATCTGGGTGGGGTCTGCTGAAGCCCCATCACAACCTGGACTCCATCACAGCATTTCTACCTTAATACGTGCCCCGTTTGTCTTCTCTGCATTCAGGCGGCTATCTCTCCTACCCTTCACCTTTGCTTTGAGGGGGGGGGGGGTGATGAGAGGGGTGTTGGTCGGTGGGGGATAATTTAGTGGCACCACCCGGCGAATCCTCCTAAAGAAAACCACCTGATCATCTCCCGGCGAAGCTCATCTGGAAAGCTCTCATGAGTGTGAGGCTTTTGGTTGATGTTTAAATGTACATGTGAACAGTGTGCCCATGGTAATTCGCACATGCAGGAGGTGCAGTCAGCGGTGAACAAGATGGTGTCTGTCAGATCGAAAAGAAGAGAGTCAAGCTTTGCTAACACCCATTAAAGAGGGGAAAGAGCCAAGGGAGTAAAGTGCCTCCAGTCTCTGGCAGCGTGAGGCAGTGAGGCTGACGTATTCAGACTTCAAGTACAGTAGAGTAAAGTGTACACAGACTCAAGAATGTATAATCAGTGTGACACTGTAACCAAAGTCAGGAGTAAAACTTGTAGCAGTCATGTTTTTACCGCAAATGCTGAATCGTAAATTCTGAGTTTGATCCATGTTTTTTTTATTTTCACAACTCTAAATCTCAGAGAGCAGTGATATTTTAACATTTTATATCCATTTAATATATATATATTTTGTTAAGACATGATATTGGTTTGTCCACCTCTCCAGTAAAGACTTTTAACCATATGTAACTTCGCTCGGCTGCTAGGGGTCTCCCAATTAAAACAGTAAATGTAACTAAAGAGATAATATGACCTCACGTCGTGAAGCAGCATGGGATCATGGGAGGTGTTGTCTTCATCACTACCGCCAATGAAAAAACACGTGAGGAGACTATGGCGCATGTCTTGTTCATGGATGAGGACCTTCCATCCATCCATTATCTATAATGCTTATCCTGTTAGGTTCACGGGGGGAGCTGGGATCTGACATTGGGCTAGAAGCGGGATACACTGTGGACAGGTCACCAGCAGATCACAGGGCCAACAAACAGACACAAACAACCATTCACACTCACACTCACTTTCAATTTAAAGTTACTTTAGCCCCAATCTGCAGATGTTTGGACTTGGGAGGAAGCCGGGGTCCAAGCAGAAAACCCACACGGACACAGGAGAACATGTAAACTCCACACAGAAGGAGTCCGGCTAAACCAGGATTCGAACTAGGACAGTACGTAACACTGCACCTCTGGGCCACCCTCCTGGATGAGGTAATGTATTCATGTTTTATTCACATTATACAAAAAATGGCAATGAATAAAAAAGGAATAAAAACAACAATAGGCTAACTGGCTAGCAGTGTGTTATTCTTTCGTCTGAAATCATTTGCCAAAGCAATTACAGCAAAGACGGGAAAATGATCAGGTCACGCTGATATGACGCAATTAAAGGGCGACTAAAATAAAACGTCCCGCTACCTCGAATATAACCGGATTTCTCTCCGTTTGAACATATACAATTTGGGAGAATGTTATGTCAACAAAATATATATCATAGGTCATTTTCAGACCCTTAAATGAAGAATTCTTATATATTATATCCTTAAATATTACAACAGCTATAGTTGGCCACTAAACTTGGTTTCCCAGAGGATAAACTGTAACTTCCACATTTAGCACAACACTGTGGCTAAATACAAATATAACAGACCCGCCCTTTGGTGACATGTAACACACTTGAAACCATTATCCTGCATTCAAAGCTATGGCCGCATGTTTGGAAATTTCTTTCCAGCAGCACAATGGCTTTTAACCAAAGAAAAAAAAAACAACACTTTGAAAGCTTTGACCAAAGATAAATAGCTCTAAAACAGACAAGAGGAAAAATGTATATTCAGTAATGGAGTACGGGAAAGGTTACAAATTGTGCTTTCTGTCTCATAAGGCAGTGGACAGTGGCCACTGAAAGGCTCCATATCCACTGAAAAGTGACGTATACAGTAAATCACCCTGCTGCCCATCATACTAAACCTCCTCGTGCTCAGAAAAAAAAGCCAATCCATTCATCAGTTTAAACTCTTAGATCATTCCACAAAGTGGCTCTTTATGAGATTGTGTCAGAAGGAGAACAAAAAGAACTGCAGAGAGCGATGATGAAAAAAGCCCATCAACTCGTACAGAATTACCTCACACATAGTACATCCACAACTGGCAGCTGCAACTGACAGTTTAAATAATTCAAATGTCAGTGGAATGTTTTCTGCAGCAGCTCCTACGCTGCAGACATGCGAGCTCCACATGTTAAATGATGCAGATGAAAACTGTTTCATAATCATTCAATTTGGGATTCCAACCATTTTCAACCCAATGTAAACTCTGCTGATGCATGCACCAAACCTTGCGAGTAATACACACAGTTAAAGCTACAAATGTTGCTGGGTGCACGACATGCACAGTAAACACCAACTCACAGCTTCTCTGCTGCAGCTCCTACTGAACTAATAAGTCACAATCATTTAGTGACAAAAAAAAACAAAACAAAATCATGCCACCATGGGAGCGACATGACGAGAGCATTTAATGAATTTCATTCTCATTTGCTTTTCTTTGGCTCTTCTCTCTACAACATGGAAACCTGCACCTGAGCTACAGGCATCACTGACTGTGTTTAAGTGTCACTGCAGCCCAGTAAGCCTCACGGTGCTGCTTCGCAACTGGCAAAGAGCTGCTGCAGCGGTGGCACTTTTCAGATCCATCAACAGTAAACAGGCTGCGAACGAGCAGTAGCGGAGGAGCCTTGGACCAAGTCTGAACTCCACTGCACAGTTAAAGCCGGATGCTCTGCCTCGTGCACGATATTCTGCTGCTGTCAGAGCTGCGTGCACCTCCAGTCTACCTTAGACTGAAAAGCACGCCATGAATTATTCATGATTTTCCATAAAGGCTACACTGTAATGTCCCGGGAAAAAAAGAGAAAAGAGGAAGGAGAAGAAGAAGAAGAAGAAGAAGAAGACAGCTCAGCTCAGGGATGATTCAGTTTGAACAGTTGAATAAAACTAAAGCAGCTGCTGCGGTTTAATTAAAAAAGCTGCTGTGGCTGTCAGAGTCTGTGCCGGAGCGTCAACACTTCCACACTGAGGACTTGTGGATTCAGTGGCGGCTCAGTTCGCCAGCCTTCCCGCAGTAAATGGAACAAATAAGATCAATAAATCATGCACTTGATGCACATCCACACAAGTGTGACACTCCACGCAAACACTGTAAACACTACACAGCCACTGCAGGAGGGCAATAACTGCACTTTAAACGCTGCGTAAAGCAGGAGCAGGTGTTATCAGCCTTTTGCCTTTTGTCTATGCGTAAAATCTGCCCGTGCTGCAGGGACATGACAAGAGCGACAACGGAAAAGCTTTTGCATTCAACAGATGAGATGTGGCATCATGCAGGAAACACACAGGGAAGAGCAGGGTATCGTGTCTCTCGGGTGTTTGTTGTTTACCGCTGATAGAAAGTCAACAGTTTGTTAGAGGCTGGATCCACACTGTTCATGTCCCCATGCGATGTCAGTCCAGCGGACGTGGCGACAACAACAAGCCGGCGTCTGTTTCTCCCTTTTCTCCCCTTTTCTCCCTCCTCCAGAATGTTCCTCCTCCGGCTAAGAGCGCAGGTACATCACCGACAACAGCTGATCGAACCGCGGCTGCTGCTCGGACGCGTCACGGGCTCCTCCTGGCTCTTGCGCGCAACTGGTCACAGCCACAGCATGATGGTGAACCGGAGCTGTGTGTTTATTGAGTGATCCCCCCCTCTTCCCTCTCTCTCCTCCTATATTGCTTCCTCTACTCCCCCCTCCCCACACACACACTAACACACACACACACACACACGTCACCGCGGTTTTTTTTTTTGTCGCTCGGGGCTCTGCAGAGTAAAAGGTACCATTCAGAGCAGATGAGTCTTATCGTCTTTTATGCCCCCTCTTTGAGTTGCTGTTACATCACCGTCAATTACGCGAAGCCTCCTGCAGCTACAGTTCGTAGTGATGTCAGGATGCAGCAGTGGCGGATCGAGGATTTTTTTGGGAGCCACCAAGGGGCCAGAATTAACACAGAGGGGCCAATTACTGTACATGTCCAACAAGGCATTCAACAGTGAGATGCATATTTAAGTCATTCCCTGTTTACTGTTGGTGCTCCAGCTCTGAGCAAAGCCACTTCACATCATAGTTTCTTGTTCGAGCACAATGTGTAAAAAAATTGTCAATTATTATTGTTAGTAAGTGAGTAGTTTATAAAAAATGTTAAAAACAAGACCACTGACTGGGATACCTCAGGGGCCAATTCAATTTTAGCTGTGGTAAGTGCCCAACCCCCGGCCCTGCCCCTGGATCTGCCCCTGTTAGGCGAGAGGAAGACTTGCCTGCAGCTTTTCAACCTCCACAGCCAATTATTATCTTAAACTACAATAAATCAGCTCTGATATTCTATCTATCTATCTATCTATCTATCTATCTATCTATCTATCTATCTATCTATCTATCTATCCGTCTGTTGACGAGATGTTGGCTTAATTATTAGAAAACTTATAAATAAGTACATTGGAGTTGCCAGGTACAAAACCATATATACCAACTTAAAAACAATTGTTATATAAACACTATAGATACATTTAATTTGAAAGAGAAAAGGCTAATTTGTGCATTACCCATTCAAATGTTTTTTCTTTAACTGTTTAACAAGTTTAATTTGTCGAAAACATATTTAGTTACAAATGCTGGTAATCAAACAATTAATAATTATAGGTTTAAGCTCCAATGAGAATCACCTATGTATTTATAATTAATACAAGTTTTTAATCCATCCAGTCTCCAATGTAAATGTAAATAGTGATAAATAAAAGTCTTTAATTACAATTAATAAACCTCCATAAATGATGAGGTAGAGAGTGGTGCCAAGTTTCTCTCTGTTTTTCTCTGGCCTCTCTGATCTTCACCAATCAATCACTCTTATGTGCTCCCAGGGGTTTACCCATAATCCCACTGAACAGGAGGACGGGGCAGTGATGAGGTCATTCCTTCACGTAGCCTCCCTCTTCCTTGTCTCTTTTTTATAGAGCCCAACCAATATGGACTTTTGGGGGCCGATTCTGATAATCATCAGTCGAATTCTACTTTTTTATATTTGACCTTTATACCTTGTTTTCTATATTCTACTGTTGAACTTTCGGCTTATTTCACTTTCTGGTAAGTCTTTGAAAAAACCAGCTGCATACACAGATATCTGCATTTACTACACTGCTGCCACTCATCCATTCATTATAGTGAAACTAAGTTACAGAAACATCCACTCTTGTGTTTTGTAAACCTAAACTTGTCTGTGTGAGATCCCACAGGCGCAAACCCTGTTTGTAAAAGTGTAAAAACAATGACAGAAATAAGCTTTCTGATTTATTCAGTCTGTGGTTATAACACCCAAATAAGGAAACGGTTATTGTTTTATATGTTTCATGTAGAACAAACGCAGCTTCCTATTTATCAACGGAAAGTTATTCACAGACAAAGAAACGTACGTTATATTATCTGAGATAGTTTAGTGTCAGACCACAGGGTCACCGAACTTCCTGTTTGTCTCATACATCCAATAACAGAAATACAAATAGGGTTATTTAGGATGTGGAAGGTGTCGTAATGTGTAAAATCGTTCTAAAAATATGTGTTTTTAGTGCAGGTAAAGATAGCATCCTGTTACCAGGGCCCCCAAAAAGAACAAGTATCTTGATGCTCATCTTAAAATCATATTTACTTATCCACCTGTAAAAACACAAACAGTTTTAAGCCACTGGAAAACTGCTAATTGATGGATCGTGAAAATAATCCCTATGGGATTCCAATGTAAGTGATTGGGGATAAAATCCACAGTGCCGATTTTTCACGAAAATGCATTGAAGTGTGGTTTTCCTATTAGGTGGGAGTTTTCCAAAATAGCTTTGCCCTTTTTTTTGCATTTTTGAGCGAGAAAAGGCCCAAATTTGATCCCCCTAAACAATGAAAGACACCTAATGTCTAAATTGAAATGCTGAATCCTCCGTTAGCATTTGGTGCAAGAGAAGAAGTACATTACCAAAGGAAGGTACCTCTTCTCAGTAAAGATCGATGGTAGAGTTCCCGAAAAAGTACAAGTAGATGTCAGACTGACATGAGAAAGTCTTTGAAGGTCTTAAAAACTCAGGGTGTAATGCAACAGGAGGAAAAGCAAAGACAGACTGAAAGAAATACTTGTCACTTTTATGTGCAATGAGTGATATTGCCCATGTGCTGAGGAGGACACATGAAGGAAAACAGAGAAATGTGGTATTAACACGTAAGGGAGGGATGCTAATTCTTGATTCTTTGCTCACACACACAAAGAACAGCAGGTGAAACATGAGCTGAGGTAAATCTGATACCTGCGCAACAGTCCAGCCACAGCCTATGTCTGTAGCTCAGACACACACACACACAGTCACACACACACACACACACACACACACACACACACACATTCAAGAGTGCAGGAATGTTCAGCTCGGGCAACACGACACTCAGCTCCTCATCAATTTTTAATCAGCAGAAACCCCCCTCTGTGACACGGCACGCTAAAGGAAAACACCTCAAGCTACTGACACACAACGCGTTTTCTCTCTTATTCTCTCTGAACGTACACTACCCTTGAAAATAGCTTGCGTGGAAATTCAGCGGTAATCTGCAGCCCGAAGCAGATTAAAAGTAAAAAGTGTTTTCTACAGAGACAACTGGAAATAAAACCTGGGTTTTCACACACGCGTCAGCGTCGAGTTACAAACAACGATGAGATACTTGAACACCCCCACCTCAAATTAGAGCCCTGAGGCTGATCTCACACACACGTAAACACACACACACACACACACACACACACACAAAACTCATACATGTTGCATGAACTCAACTTTGTCACACACCTTCCCATTGTCACACTTTGACACGCACTGAGCTCGATGCCCTTTGGATATTCTTTTATTTTTATTCTTTTTCAAACAGTCGCCTCTGAAGTCAGCCTGGAACAAGGGAAGTTAGAACAGGATAGACTTCCTGTTCAAAGACTCGTCTGATGATGAGGCCTGGGAGCTATTAACCTGAATGCAGAACAAAACTGTTATCAGAGAAGGAACTTGTGTAATGTGACTGGTCCAGGTGAAGATTGCTCACAATGGAAAACAAGACGTGCCCTTTGTGTTCGTGTCTGTTTCCTGATGGCTTCAATCAACCAACCAATCAAATGAATAAATCTAAAAATAAAATAAATACAATTTTATTCGTATAGTCCATATTCACAAATCACTATTTGCCTCAGGGTGTTGGAATGGAAGGCAGAGCAGCAATGATTTTGATAAAGGTATGTTGACTATCAGTAGAACTATAGAGTATAGTATATTCTGGTAAAGTACTGTATATAGTTGAGCAAAGACAACTTAGACAGCATCTGACTTTGATTGTTATTTTATGTCCATCCATCCATTATCTATCATGAAAATCCTTTGAGGGTCATCAGGGGCTGGAGCTTATCCCACAGGGCCAATCATTGGGTGAGAGATGGGGCTCACCCGGGACAGGTCGCCGGCATATTGCTGGCACCTACGGGCAGATTGGAGTCCCCAGTATTATACTGCACTGCGTGTCTTTGGACTGTCGGAAGGAAGCTGGGGTATCTGGAGGAAACCCACACAGACACAGGGAGAACATGCAACCCTCACACAGAAAGACCCAATTTGGGCGACAGGTTCAAGGACCTTCTGGCCATGAGTTGACGGGACTAACCACTGCTCCACTGTGCCGCCCTGGATTGAGTGGAAATCCAGATATCTTTGTCAAATAGGCTCAGCAGGATCAATACTGTCTACGTAAATAAATCTCCTTTGACAACATTAGTCATTTGTTAGCTGGACTACTTTCCTGCACCCAAACAACAGGAACTGATTGGTTCTGATATACAATGTGTTCTGGTAAGAGCCAGATATTAAGATTTAGATGGATGCAGAACAATCTGAACATACCCACTTGTTTGATTAGTGTCTAGTACTTCAGCGGGATTCCTGACGTAGTCATCAAAATAATACGGCAGTACTTGATATGACCTTTTCATGTTCGTGTCATTTGTTCATGGACAAACCCAGTTTGGACAACATGGCTATGTGTCACCGTATGACCAACCACCATTTACGAGTGTGTCACCAAGCTGCTGGGCGCTTGTTCTGGTTCTGAAGGGTCAATGTGATGTCATGGGTTTGAGTATAGACAGCCATTTTAAGGACAGTATACATGTCATGTCTCCATATTTTAATTTCTTTGCTTGTCATTTCAAGCATTCGACATTAAAGTCATTAAAGAGTCAGGTTAGGTTGGTAAGATAAGAGCCAAATAAAAAGCACGAAAAGCTAAAATTACATCGTGATAAGACTTGGATTAACTTGAAGAACTTGGCGTGTTATTCAGACACCGTTTGCTGATTAAAGGCTGAAAGTGTTCATTCACTGTCGAGGGCTTCGTCATTAGTTAGGAGGTGGAATTTAAACATTAGCCCTCAATCTTCCTGTGGGTATGTGTGAGACCTGACAGAGATTGACTATCCCAGGCTCTGCATTCCCCAGACAACTGCAACTTCAAAGTTCAGGGTATAAATGTGGGTGTAAGCATTATACTGTGTGGGTTTACAAATCCATGTGCCCGTGCCAGTATTGGTTGTTGTTGTGCACAGGTACACAAGCTGCATGTGTGTATGCATGAGCACTTGCGGCGGTTATCCTCAGCCCCCTGGTCAATAGCGTGCTAATCCCCCGGAGCTGCGCCGCCATCTCTGTGGTCAGCTGCCGCTCCGGCCCTTTAGTCTCACCGCGTAAGCCGTGTCTGACCACAGCACCTTTCCCACGCGTAGGATAAACAAGGCCTCAGTTACTGTGTGTGTGTGTGTGTGAGAAAGCGTATGACGTGATTGGATGTGCAGCAACTCTATATCGCACTGGGTCTGACAGTAGTCATCGCTATAAATAGAGATGCGTGCAAATGAGCAAACACACGTGCAGTATAAACAACACCGCACACAGCGTAATGAAACTACCAGTGAGAACACAGTGGGGTTTTACGTGTCACACACATTCAGGTGCAACATGCAAATAAATAGGACTGACATGATAACACATCTCTCTGATGAAGCTTTGTCCCTGGGGGGTGCTGCAGTCAATACAGATGACTTATTTTGATTATGGAAAGATTCAACCGGACTATAGAAATAACAATGACTGCAGTGTTATGGTGAGTTCAAGAGCATATTTAGTTTAAAGTGTGAACTAGCTGAAAGGAAACATTTACTCAAGTACACTAGTTTTTTATGCGAGGCTCTCACCTGAATTTGACTGCCTGTATTATGCAAAAACATCAGGATGGATAACTTGATGAAGGGTGAGGTATGCCTCATGGAAAAGCCAATCAAATTTTAGACCTGGATCAGGAAGAAGATCATGGAATGTTTTTTCCCTTTAGTTAACATTACAAGATCGAGCGTATTTCCACATTTTCATTTATTTCTGAGAGAATAATTTATTAATCGTGATGAAAAAAAATCTGACATGTTTAGCAGACTGGTATTTATGAGTGCAATTTTGAGTTTGATCTATTGAATTTTAATTTGGATTAATAAGACTGTTGGGACCTCTATCTTTCTATTTAATAAAAATAAACTATCGATTTTTATCACGCAGTAGCCTACAACTCCATTCCACTACATTCTAGAGAGAACTATGTATTTCAGCTGTAGCTACTGGTTAAGACTTGACCAATAATGAGCTTATAAAATACCTTGTAAAAGATATTATCAAAGATTCCCAATATGGGTAAAAATATCCGATAGTTCCCATATAAAGAGCTAACATCACAAACCATCCCACGAACAGTCACACTGAATTACAATACCCGTATGCAAAATAAAAGCTAATCTATCTGTTCCGTATTTCCAAAGTACAAATTTGCCTACAATGTAGGATAGCCTGTTCTATGACCTACGTAGGAGTTTGAGGATATGATAGTTGATTGTAAGATTATTTTACTATTCAAATAACAGAACATTTATTGCTCACAAATTCTAATCTCTGTTATTATTCAACCAAAAATGCTAAATATTCAGGAGTTAGGGCTCCTCAAATGTCAGGGTTTGATGCCTTTTTCATCATATGTACAAGGTAAAGGGAACATAATTGAGTCTAGAGATGTTGGTCTGATAAAAAGAGTATACTGATAATTAATAAATAATTATCAGCATATTAAACATCAATAATGAAAATAATTGAGACTCACAGCTCCATTATGAAGTATTATTACATTGCTGTGTAGTTACTTAAGTAAGTATGTGATCACTAAACTCATTCTGATCTGCAACTGGTTCAGATGTGTTCAAACCTCTAGAAGTACTATACGGTATAAGCAAGCAGCTGTCCTGCTTTGTTCGTTTTTTGTACTGGCATTCATTTAAACACACACACACACACACACACACACACACACACACACACACACACACACACACACACACACACACACACACAGACAAACACATAAACACATAAACACATAAACACATACACACGTACACACATACACATACACACAAACACATAAACACACAGAAAGATGATTTGGATTCAGAGCTTGGCCCCTTTGTTTCCAGTCCGCCCCAAATGCCAGCGGGTCACCATGTGGCCTCTGTGAAATGTCACGGTGTCATGTGTGATGCCGCTCTCATTAAATGTGATCAGGTGAATTAACCTTTTGTCTGAAACGACCGGAGCGGCCCTGGCCACCACGCTGCCCTCTGCCCTCCGGCCACATGCATGTGCTTTTTTGGGACAGTGCAGGTTTGTCCTGACTACTGCTGAGTTCAAAGATGAAAGTACACATTACCATTTGGTTTGTCCTCGTGCAGGACACAAGGAAACACAGTGAGCTTGTTGTTTGTGTCTGAGTGAAGCCCTGAACTGAATCCACACATGTCGCAGCCCTTACTCCTCCTAGTGGAAAAGTGAATGACCAGAGCAACAGGCGTCTCATTACTACACTGTTTGAACTGCTGTATTTTCAATGCAACTCATCACTTTGGTCTATTTGACAAATACAAAGCTCCAGCTAATATATAGAAAAGGTCCAAAGTGACAAAACCTTTTCTTAACTCACATATTTATATCCACTTTATCTATGTATGACACAATATAGTCAGATTAGCATTTAAACAGGGAGAGTATGCCCTCTTGTGGGTAGATCCTTTATCACAGTTAAATAAGAAACAAAAGAGTTTATTAAACAGTTTCCAAAAGCGCTTTCTACTTATTTATAATTCCATTAACCCTCTAATGTATTAACTATGTTTTTTAATGTTGAACTGAGTGCAATAAGTGTTCAAAGTACATTTTTGAATAAATCTCTTTAATAAAACAAAATGTATTAAAACATTGTTTGTTAAAATATATATACAATCAATTTTTGTTCTCATTCAATAATTTTAAAAAACAGAGGGTTAGGGTTAGGGTTAGGTTAGGGTTCATGAAACAGAGAACTACATTTTGTGACTGACACTGTATAAAGACCACAGGAAACTCTGTGTTTGCTGTGGTATGATGAAACATACAAAACTGCCTCTCAGATCTGAGACCTCAGACCAGCAGTCAGCTCTCATCAAATAAATGGGTCTGCTTTGTTAGCATTGTACTTTTACAAGTCGCAGTAGGAAAACACAGATACATGTCTTTTTTTGTTTTTGTTTATTCATTTCATTTTATTTAGAAATCCACTTTCTTCATCAAACTGTCTATATCGGTTAGAGATGTAATATTTCTCACTGGTAAGTAAAGGGCTTACAGAGCTGCTCACTGCAAATCTATATTCTGTGTTGCACCATTGTAGCAGATTTTCAATGTATTGTTGAAATGATCGCAAAATGATCTACATTGTCTGATGTGAACTTTGAATGTTAAAAGTTCAGCTGCTGCTGCTTCCTTCATTTCACTCCTTCATCACCGGGCATTCACTTGTCCTCACAAGTATCTTAAAGGTTCAGTGTGTAGGATTTAGGTAAACAGATCTATTCAAAATAAAATGATCCTAGTGATGTTTTCACTTGTGTGTAATCGTGTAAATTGTACGAATTGTTTTTTTCTCTACCCAAGAAGGGGCCCTTTATATTTACTTCAGGAGCGGGTCGCCTCTACGGAGGCGGCCATGCTTTTTACAGTAGCCTCTTATGGACAAACTAACAAATTCTCTTTAATGTTCGGAAGGGGAGGGTGAGGTGACAGGGATTCAGCTTCAACGTGCAACTTCACCACTAGATGTCACTAAATTCTACACACTGAACCTTTAACTATACACGAAATAGGCTTTAGCGAGATACTGCGAATTTGAAATTAGGTACAGTTAACAGCTACTTCCTTAAACTGAAGTACTTTTGTAGTAACTGCATAAAAAAGGAATTCACTTCTAGATGTATTCTTCACTTCAATTAGAGCGCACAGTGGTATCATTTTGCTTGTATTGCTGAGCCTGTGACATAGTGTAAATGAAAACTGTATTCATGTAGCACTTACCTCTATGATCAAACACTTAAGGCACTTACAGTACAAGTTGCATTCACCTATTCACACACATTCATACAGCTTCTACGGTTCAATACACTGCGCTTTTTCTATCACACTATTCATGCAACCATTGCCAATTCAGTATCTTGCCCAAGGACACTTCAGATGCTCCAGTGCTGGGGGAATGAACAACAAATCTCCTGCTCTACCTCTTGAACCATAACCAGCCCATTGTTATCTCAGACAAGACAACTGTGAAATTATTATCTATCACTGATTTATCTATCAGGCCTTCAAATCAAGTCACCAATAACTGTTTGAGTAGCTGGAAATAAAATAACTTTCTCACACATTAACCAGGCATCATTAAAAGGCACCGGAAGAAGCAACGTGCCTCAGCTTCTCACCTCTGGTGAAGTGCTTCAAGTCTCATTGTTCTAACAAGTTAGGTTGATCTAAAAGTGTTGACCATATCTGAGTCATATTTACGCTACCACATGTGTGACGCCGCTTCTCTGACTGGGTGTTCCCACACTGAGAGGCGACGTGACACTGAAGCTCTTCCTCTTTATCTGAATAATCAGAGGCATGTCGTACAATTTGTGATGAATTATAAAAAACTGTGCAAACTGTGCAAAGTGTGTTTAGTTGAATATTTGTGTGTGTGTGTGTGCACCTGTATCTTATACAGTATTTGCATTGTATTTTCTTAGCCAAAGTAAACCCTGCAGATGGAAAAATAGCAGCATGCAACATAATCCCTCTACTATACTGCAGCCGCAGGCCTGTGTACAGTTGGTGAAACTCCCAAAACAGAGTCTACCACATCGACAACTTCTTTGGAGCCAGTATAACCTCCACTGAAACTATTCCCGTCTTTGATTCCTCCACAGGTACTTTTAAACTGCGCCTCCATCTCTTTCACTCTTTCACGACTTGTTTCTGTTGCTCCCTCTCTTAATCCGAGGGGAGGTTTTTTTGGGCCGGCCTCCGTGAAAGAAACCGCAGGGTAAAAATGTACAACAGTAACCCTTCACGGGCTCCATTTCCTCCTGCGTCTCTCCTGGATCTCGCATAAAGGTTATGACGGGGGCAGTGGGCTGCTGTGAAGCAGCTCACACTGCGCACACACGCAAACACTAACACAGACATACACACACTTCCTCTGAACCTTCATACTCACTTCAATACGCACACTCACTTTCACTTTGCCAGTGTGAGTCTTGTACACATGTGGCTTGTGGCCGTGCTGGAGCTGGCCACATCTCAGCCGATACCCAGTTCAGCACGCTGGCTTTCTTCCAGCCAACTATAATGGGGGAATATTTTTCCAGCCTCCAAGTTTTCCCGAAGCAGTGCACAGTGCATTTTAATAAAGGTATGTGTCTTAGAGCCCTAAATGGAAGCAGATGTTCCCGTCAAAGAGGGAAAGTTTGCATAGGGCTGTAATCAAGCCTCTTTTTTTTTTCTTCAAGTAATTTGAGTCTATTTTTCTGTCTAAATGAGCCTGGTGCTCTGCATTGTGCGCATTGGCTGAACTGTGCCGGGCTGTGCTGAGCTATGCAGCCACATATGGGAGTGATTACAGTCCAGTGTTTATCAGACCTCACTGAGGGACTGACTGTACGACTGAGCAGAGCAGAACCATGAGCCTTGCGCACACCGCCTCAATTTCCGAACTACAACCTTCTATGGAAGTCAGACCAGTGAGACGACACTGCATCAACACGTCGCGAGAGATCACAGGTCCTGGACGCGGCATCTTCTTCAGGCTCGAGTGAATGTGGCTAAATGATCAATATAAAGTTGTCCGGCAGCTATTTGTGATTCGATTAGCGAGTTAGATACTGTTGAAGCAAAGGAATGACAATTTGACAATTTATCAAAGTCTGTGTGTGCAAAATAAAAAAAATAAATAAAAAGTCATTCAAAGCTATTGCATGATATGTGATTCTTTTTTGTGACGTCACTTCTTACGTTTGGGATGAAAAGAAAATGGTACGGAGTTTTTTTACTATTTTATTTTGTATTTTTCATATTTCTGTTATCCCCTTTGCTGTTGTAACATATCAAATTTCACCATAGTGGAACTTATAAGGGATTATCTTGTTTTATCTCAACCCTATCTACCTCTCTGCTTGAAGGTGGCTTGAGTTTACATTAGCAGCATTAGCCACTAGCGTAACAATCCTAATCTCTAGGAAATGTAGCCACCGAGATAGATCCACGACGGATGTGAGCAATAAAAAATATTAAAATTATGTAATTCGATGATTCTTCGATGGTTTTTATTTCAGATTAATTCATAAAATTGTCTCGATTGACTGATTAATCGTCTTCTAAGATGAGCCGAATAAAACAGTTTCTGACGCAAAGCGAATCGCAATGTGGCTTCGAGTGGAGTTCCTTTTTAGGGAAAGCAGTTGCTTCCCATTCGAGTCTGTGTGACCGGGCCTTTTGATTTAACCAAGAAACAGTCAGGAAGAACTTGTCAGAGGTGGCTCGGAGGCTTAAAGCTTCATAATCAAATAACAGACACTCATACTGAATCTTATACTTTACTGGAAGTCAGAAGAGAGATGCAGGTACAGGTGAAATGCCGTCTCTTAAAATCAATAAAATCTGTCGAGGAAGCATTGCAGCTCTACTGATGCAAGAGGAAAATATTGGTGTCCAAAGTGTGTGTGTGTGTGTGTGTGTGTGTGTGTGTGTGTGTGTGTGTGTGTGTGTGTGTGTGTGTGTGCGTGTGAGTGTGATTGTGAGATTGTGAAAGAGAGAGTGAGCTTAATAACTTTCCCAGTACGTAAAGCAGTCAAGTGCATTGAGTCAGCAAAAATGTCCATCATCCCAGTTCCCAGCTGGGTGGTTTATGACTGTAACACAGAGGGAGACCCCAGCAGCTCAGCCTCCCTCAACCACTTTCACCCGGTTTGTCTGAGAACGCATCAACATGGTCCCGTCTGTTAGTGCATTCCCAGATCAGACAAAAAAAACTAAAAAACATGTCTGACATTGAAAACACATGTTCTTCATTCGCATACCTCTTTGAAGTCTACTGTAAGAGCTTTGCCAGGAAACCACATGAGGACAAACCCTAATACATATTTCCTTCTCCTTTTTCCCCTTCTCTCTTTTAAAGACGCACATGCTCCCAACTCCCTCACCCGCTTTGTTTACAGTGTACTTCGGGCTACATCTGGAAACCGTCTTGTGCCAATCCAACAAGCGGAAAGCTGCAGCTAACAACTCCCCCCCCCTTGGCAACTGTAGTCACAAACACTGTGGCTTTGGCAGTGGGCGAGGTTAATGAAGAAACTGATAGCGTTTCAAAAGCAAACGCACTCAAACGACCTTCGATGTGAGAAGTTCAGGGGAGGAAGGAGAAGGAGGGGGCGAGCCGGTGAAAATGAACGTCAGAGGGTTTCAGAGGCTGCAGCTCGCCGAGGGTCTATTTTTGCTCGCCGACTGCGGCTGAGATTGCAGGGCGAAGCTGCCGCTGAATCTTTTTTTTGTGTAAAGTGGCTGAATGGAGGCATGCATGGGCGGCAAAAGCAGGGAGGGGTAACATTGGCCCACGGAATTGGGTGATTGATGGACACGCACACATTTCAAACCTCATTAATCTGTGGAGTCATACCTGATCGGTCCTTCCTACACTGCAAACAGGCGCCTTATATGCTCATTTGGTGATGCAAAACCAAACTGTAGTAACAAACTCTGATCACACACTGCACCGTTGATGAATGAGCTCGTCTTCCCCTCGCCGTGATGCTCCCTGCCAGTGCATGCCTTTCCTTAAATGAACTCCAAATGTTTTGTAATGGAGCCTGAAAAGATTCCACGCAATGAGGTTCATTTCCATCGCATCACAATCAGCCGCTGGGTTCGTAGAGAGCACGGCGCTGAGACTTTGTGTGATTTTTGATCCTGGCTCCATCAGAAAACATTGTCCTGCAGTGGTCACAGTTTGTGTGCTTGTAGTACTTTATATCTGCTCACATGAGTTTTCTTTGGTCTCTCTGGCACTGTCTCCTGTAGAGCTGTATTTGCTCCGCCATGTCTGTGGTCAGAGTCGAGCCCGTGCTGTCTTGGCTCCTTCACGTGTCTCTGTAGGCCTAATCTCATTCACACAAACTCTGCCAGGGCTGACTGGAAGTACACTGAGACATGCCAGAGCCAAGAGCTCCGCGACAGAGATGGTTTTCTAAGACACATAGTTTGATTGCTGAGGAAAATAATGGAAAAAGACACTAAACAAGTTAGAATGTGCTGTTCCTGTTGGACATCCGGACATTTTCTCTGTCAAGATCAAGACTTGAGGCCAAAGAGCTTGTGCCTGCTTCCTTATGCAACACCATAATGAACTCAAATCAGATTTAGGGAGAAGAATCGTCTTTATTCGCTTTCTGCATGGCGCCTTCTTTATCTAGAATGCAACTTAACCATCTGCAGTGGTTTGTGGCTCCAGTCGTGACGAACGTAGCACAAGCAAAGATATAGAGTGAGCCACAAACACACAAAAGTTTGCACAGCTCTCCTTATCAGGACCTTGCATTGACTTCCATACGTGGACAGCATAACAAAAACCTTATCCCTAACCTTAACTATGACCAATTCATGCACTTGTGACAGTCACACGTAGATGACCAGGGTTAGGGTTGTAGTAAAATGAGGGTCAGCCTCGGTCAAGTGTTCCAAGAATGCGTAAGTGATCTCACATCCCGTCACATTCTAGTCAGTGGATACATTCTACCTGGAGCATATGCAGTCAATGCGTACAGTCAGCGAGGCCACACATTTTGGGCTGCACATGGACGTCAGCATATGGGGATTGTTTGGTCACGAGGACCATTACGCACTGGCAGACGTGGAAACAATGAATTTGCCTTAAACCTAATGTGAACCAAACCACAATTCCGATCTTACCACTAACCTTAACCCGGGACCTGAGAAATAAGGATTTTTCTCATCAGGACCAGGCTTTGGTCCCCATGAGATCCACTGGTCCCAACAAGTGTCTGTGCTAGAAAGGTCCAGAAGAGGTAACTACCATGCACACACATACACACACACAACCTACACGTTACATATATATTACAGATACAGAAACTACAAATCATGAACCAACATGCAGGCACCTTCACCTTCCTGAAACCTGCGACCAGCATTCCAGAGGAAAAATGGCCAAACAATTGGCCCCAGTCGTCCGATTAACTTTTCTGCTTCCACCTGGAACTCTCTGGCCACTGCTGTCAGAGAGATTATCCACCAGCTGGCAGCCCGCTGACTTTGTTAGATAAGGCTTAGTCACAAGGAGACCGTGTCCAAAACAGAGCCCGAGAAATAATAATGTAATGTGATGTGTTTATCTCAGAGCAGATTAGCTTCTGGGCCTCAGCACAGATCACGATAGCTTCACACAAATATCTTTTCCCAAACACTTTGAAATAATCTTGAACCTGTGGATTAAAGTTTTTGGTGGAGAGTTTCTTGAGGTGTTGCAATTTATCTTTTCATCTGTTTTCTAATAATTTGTAGGACAAAAACGAATGACGACAGTAATCACCAGGTTAACCAATGATCCAGGTAGAATGGCACTGGGTAGAGCTCATAACTCCGCCGAGACAAACTGGATTTATCAAAACAACACATCTAAAATCATTACGAGCACTGACGACGAAGCATATGGTTTAAGATTTGTTAAAGGGCTAAATAAAGAGAAAGTAAAGATTGAATATTTCACTAGAATGTCACTCAATAGAGCACATGCCTCAGTCAAAGCCCAACAGTCCCCTTACACACAATCAAACTGCACCAAATTACACACCATCGTAATGTTAAAAAACGTTAAGTTATAGAAAAAAGGAGAAAATCCTGGATCCGAACCAAACTTGCAGCGTCCTTCCACCAAGATTGATGGTAATCCGTTCAGTAGTTCAGTAGAATCTTGCTTACAAACAAAATAACCAACAAACAACAGGACAGGGGTGTAAACATAACCTCCTTTGCGGAGGTAAAGCTTATATAGTTGGACATAGATAGTTATTTTATTCGTTGTGATGTCTGTAGCCTGGAGAAGCAAAAAAGGGCCGATTAACGTCGAGGTAGAAACTACCTCATGACACACTTTGACGTGCATATGGGAACCGTTCAGCCCGAGAGTGTGCGCGAGTGTTAATATGCATGTGAAAGCAGGTTTCTAACATATGTGCGTGCGTGTCCACATGAAGGCGTTCAGATGTGTCGGGTCTGTATGGCTGTGCGTCACTGCAGCACAATGAATTATACACACACTCCTGAGCAGCAGCAGCAGCCCTTTACTTGAGTGTCTTTCACATCCCCTCAGTACGGTGGAGAATCTATTTCCCCATGCAGTAGCACTTCAGGCCCGGCTCTGATTGATTGTCTGTTAAACTGCTGCTGTCTGAGAGACAGTCTGCCAGGAAGTCGTAGTCGTACGATGTGACGGGGGCCCACGGCAAACCGAGAGGCAGCAACCCCCTGCACTCTACGACACAAGGACGGAGAATCAAGCAAATTAGAAGGGACGTGTAATTTGAAAGAAAGCTTGGCACAACTCTCAACCTGAATACAGTAAACACGTGTATTTGGATAGAGGCAGACTTTGGCAGTTGAGATCTCCAACACACACACGTTTCACCATCACATCCACACACACACACTAACACACACACACACATGCTGGACAAAGTTATCAGCTAATGGGGCGATGAAGCGATATGCATTTGCACACCTCCACAGACCGTCTGAAAAAGCAGGAAATTAGAAGCGTGGAGGTGGGAGGAGGAGTGTGTGTGTGTGTGTGTGTGGGGGGGGGGGGGGGGGGGGGGGATGTGAATAGTCTTGAGAAAACTAGAGCAGCAATGATTAGTTGATTGACCGGAAATTAAAATGCCCTTTTCAACATTGATCGACTGTAATTCTTTGAACAAAATGATTCAGCGGTTTCATGCTCTCAAATGAGACAATATTCAATGTTTCCCTGGTTTTATTTTGTAGTCAATTGAATACAACCAGAAAGGCACTCAGTAGAGACAGTCAACTTATGAAGGTTAGAATTCAATTGATCCACATCTTCCTTTGGATCTGCACCAAAGTGCACACGCACAAATAAAGAACATTCCCCTTAACATGCCTGACTTTTATCTTTCTTCAAGATCCATGAATTAGTCTCTGAAGAATCAGGGAAAATGTTGAAAAGTGCCCGATTTCACAAACCACACCTGCACCTGTATTTAATGAGCTCTTCACTGACTCATCGATCATCCTTCCTCCAGGTTCCATGCTAATCCGTCCAGCAGTTGTTGCATAATATAATAAAAGGTACAGAGATACAAACGCAGATGAATACATCCTCCTTGGCAAGGTAATTACGTATTTACTCACTAAAGGTAATTTGTTTATTTAGTCAATATCAACATAAGTATAGCTAGATTACCTTTAAACAGCACCAATGGGTTATTTCATTCATGTTATTGTTGGTATTTTATATTTTTGATTGATTATTTATCTAAACTTAAATCTGGTTATGTCCC